>NC_058131.1:226888855-227036376 GCF_016433145.1 Gracilinanus agilis | reverse complement strand
AAAAAAATAATAAATAAAATCACCAAAGTGGCATCTTACCATTGCTTTTCTTTCTTTTTTTTTAAACCTTACCTTCCATCTTAGAATAAATACTGTGTATTGGTTTTAAGGCAGAAGAGTGGTAAGGCCTAGGCAGTGGGAAGTAAGTGACTTGTCCAGGGTCACACAGCTAGGAAGTGTCGGAGGCCAGATTTGAACCTAGGACCTCTCGTCTCTAGGCCTGACTCTCAATCCACTGTGCTATCCAGCTATCACCTTACCATTGTTTTTCTATCCCCCATTCTCCACAAACCTTTCAGGTAGTTGGTCAACAACATCTATTAAATCTCCAGAACACAGAGCACAAGACATATGCCATTTACAAATTGGGATAATGCAAACAACCAAATCCTAGAGCACATAATTTTATCTAAAATATATAAACATTCTCTCCTTTCAACTTTGTTTACTGGATCAGTACTCATTTGATATAGGCAGCAGGTACCATTTATGTAGATGGCCATTTAAAATTCTTCCTACCAGAGAAATGCACATCAAAACAACCTTGAGACTGGCTAAAATGACAAAAGGGCAAAGTGACAAATGTTGAAGGGGATGTGGAAAAAGGGGGACGTAATATACTGTTGGTGGCACTGATCCAATAATTTTGGAGAGCAATTTGTGATTATACCCAGAGTGTTATAAAACTGTATATACATTTAGATCAGGCAATACTGGGTCTATTTCCCAGGATCCAGGGAAAGAGGGAAGAAACCCAGTTGTTCCAAAATATTTATGGCAACTCTCTATGTGGTGGCAAAGAATTGGAAACCACAGGGATACCCATCAATTGGGGAATGAATGAACAAATTGTGTTATATGATGGTCATGGAATTACCACTATGCCATAAGAAACAATGAATAGACTGTTTTTTTAAACGTATAAATATCTACATGAGATAATGAACAGTGAAATGAATAGAACCAGGAGAACACAATACACAGCCACTGAATTAATGCTAGAAAAGTAAACCGAATATTACCTCCAGAAAGAAAACATAAACGTGAAACATAAAAGACTTAAATATGTGTATATGTTGGCCTCCTTGCCAATACATTTTGTGAAGTGGGAAGGGTAAGGAGGCACTGAGACACTTGTGGATGGGATTTGTTATGTAGAAATGAAGAAAAGTAAGCTAAACATGTAGGAGATGTGTGATTTCATTTGTATAATATCTTCTTTTATATATAAATGTTTGTTTTGTAAAATTTGGGATAATAATAAAAGACTCAAAAAATAAAATAAAATTCTTCTTATCACACATCTGTTCTTCCATTGGAACTCATTATCTTTCCCACCAAGTCCACTCCTTCCTTGATTCAGTCATTTTTCAGTCATGTCCAATTCTTCACGACACCATTTAGAATTTTCCTGGCAAAGGTAGTAGAATGGTTTGCCATTTCCTTCTCCAGTTCATTTCATAGGTGAGATAACTAAGGCAAATAGGGGTCAGTTGCTTGTCCAGGATCACAGAGATAGTAAGTGTCCGAGGTTAGATTGGAACTCAGAAAGATGAGTTTTCCTGACTCAAGACCTGGCACTCTATCCACTGTGGCACCTGAATTTCCTCAGTAAACACAAGATCTCCTATATCTTTACAAGAAACCAGGTTCACAAGCCTGGTGCTGTCTTATTTTCTATGTTTTTAAGGTTTTACTGATGTGTTTTGTTTTTGTATTTCATACTCTTACCAGTTACCCTTGTTTTGTAAAAGTTCACATATAATAAGGTAAAACAGTTAAATAAAATTAATGACTTCATCTGAAAATGCATGCAAAGCACTATTCCCCCTCTTTTTATTTGGGAGAGATATATTTTCTTTCTATTCCACTTTGTGTTGAGTGAGCATAGCAGAGGACCCTAGACACCAGCCTAAGCAAAGATGAGTTCCTTAGTGATCCAGGCAACACTCCTAATATGAGTAGGTCTCAGGGTCAGGATTTTCATAATGCTACTGCTAATTGCTTTAATCAGATTGAAGCCAGATCTGAGAGGGGAGTTCCTATAGCCAGACTCAGAAATATTCTTTCCTCTATCTTCCGCCCCATTCCCACAGATCTGATCCTTTGCTACATGTCAATGGGAAACAACTTGGAGAGGTAAAAAGATTAGAAGCTTGTTGAAGTCTTAGAGACTCACCAATTTGGAGAACTAGTCCAGCTCCCTAAATGTTTTTTAGCTTAAGAAAGCTCTCTTGCTATTTTGGACTTTATCATCCATAGAAGGACCAAAGGGACCAGATTCTCCCTATGATTCATTTTTCCTCCAATTCTAGTTTAAAATTTTCTCCCTTCCTGAATAGTGTGATGTGTCACTAGGGAAATCTTCAGGAATAAAATTCCCTTTTATGAAATCATCCCTGTGAGAAAATGGGCCTTGTATAGTACTAGTTTAAGTGAGACAGGTTTAAATCTTAGAGCCCATATATGAATCTAACCCTAGTTTTATTGCAGAGCATAAGCTGTTACACACACACACACACACACACACACACACACAAATATAGGCATAAATTTAACTCAATCCACTGGAAAAATATTTACTATTTACCTATTAAGTGCATGATTTTTTCCCCCTAAGACTGGGGATATGAAAAACAAAATCTGAAATAACTTATGCCTTCCAGGAGTTCATATTTTACTTGAAGGAATATAAAATATTCACAGATACTGTCATTTTTTCTTAAAAAGGAATATGACAATTTAATGGCAAATCTATATAATAATACATAAAAAATAAATTTCAAAGAATCCAGAAGCAGTACATGTTCTTTGACTCACCTATATCACTGCTATGCTTATATCTCACTTAAATCCAATTCATGCACTAGTCATAACCCCTTGATGCCATTAATTCTTTTTGAAAACAAAGGATAAACATTGACCCTGCAAGAGACCAAAGAAAGCAGGGGGAAGTCTTATTTACAAAAATATTTATATCAGCTCTTTTTGTGGTGGCAAAAACACACACACACACAAAACTGGAAACCAAGATGCCCAGCATTTGAGGAGTGGCTGAATAAGTTATGGCATATGAATGAGAAATTATTATTGTGCTATAATAAGTAAAGAAATAGATAATTTCAAAAAAATTATGAAAAGGATTATATGAACTGATAGAGAGTGAAGTGAGCAGAACCAAAAGAACAATTTATTCTATAACATCAATACAATAAAACATCTATAACATCAATACAATAAAAATGAATATTTTGGGGGACTTTTAGAAGTTGATGAAGGATAAAATAAGCAGAACAAGGAAAAATAATTATAATACTATAAAAACAGACATCTTTAAGAACCATAAAAATATGGACAATGAATATCCATTCATGATTCCAGGGAACCAATGATAAAATAGGACTCCATTATAGAGCAATAATTATAAACAATAGCTAATTATATTCCACCTACTATGTGTTAGGCACTCTGCTGACTGCACTAAAATTGTTCTCATTTGATTCTTACAACTTTGGGAGGTTGGTACTATTATTTTTTCTATTTTATATATGAAGAAACTAAGGTAAACAGATGTTAAATTACTTGCCCAGTGTAACCCAGCCATTAAATGTCTGAAGGTGGATTTGAACTTGGGTCTTCCTGATTCCAGGCTTAGCACTCTGTCCACTATATCACCTAAATGCTCAAAACACTATATTTAAAGTACCTAATGAGACATATCATTTTACATACAACCATTGAGGAGGAATTTCTTTTGCTTGATTGTTTATAATCAGTTTAGATAAGACATGGAGCTTATGATGGCCCAGGTCATTTTCTTCTTATTTTGAAATTTAGACTTAAATTGAACAAAGTAGAGGAAACCATCAAACAATATAGGTATGACCTAAGCAACATCCCTCATGAATATGAAGTGAAAGTGATTTAAGGAATTAGATCTGGCATATAGAGTGCCTGAAGAACTATGGACAGAAGTTTTCAATATTGTAAAGGAGTGCAGCAATGAAAAAAAAATTCCAAAGAAAAAGAAGAATAAGAAAGCAAAATGAAAAATGGGAAAGGACATGCTTATACCAAAATACTTATAGTTTTTCTCTTCTTTGTGGCAAAGAATTAGAAACTAAAGGGATGCCCCTCAATTGGGGAATGGCTGAACAAACTGGCATATGATGAAATAATATTGTGCTCTAAGCAATGATGAACAGGATGATTTCAGAAACAACTGGAAAGATCTACATGAAAGGATGCAGAGTGAAATAAGCAGAACCAGGATAACATTGTGCATTGTAACAACAATAATGTAGAACAGTCAAATGCTTTGCTACTAACAGGAATACAATGATTCAGAAAAATTCTGAGGGACTTATGAAAAAGGATGCAATCTACCTCCAGAGAAAGAACTGTTGGAGTAGAAATTCAGTGAACAACATATGATTTATCACTTGTATATTTGGATATATGTTGTAGGGTTTTTTGTTTCATAAGATTATTCACTTACAAAAAAAATAAAATGAAAACATTTTGTATAATAATATATGTATAACCCAGATTGAATTGCTCGCTAGATCCAGGAGGAGGAACGGAGGAATGCAGGGAGGCAATTTGGATCATAAAACTTTGGAAAACTCATGTGGAAATTTGTTATTAAAATAAAATATAAATACAAATAAATAAATAAATGAAAGAAAGCAAAATGGCTGTCTGATGAGGCTTTACAAATAACTAAGAAAGATGGAAAGTGAAGCATAAGGGAGAAAGAGAAAGATATACTTAGATAAATGTAGAATTCCAGAGAATAGCAAGGAAAGATAAGGTTTTCTCAAATGAGTAATGCAAGGAAATACAAGAAGATAATAGAATGGGAAAGACAAGAAATCTCTTCCAGAAAATTAGCAACATATCAGGAATGTTTTATATGAAAAATGGACATGATAAAAGACAAAAATGGTAAAAGAATTACCGAAGCAAAAGATATTGGGAAGAGGTGGCAAGAATACCAAGAAGGACTATACAAGAAAGATCTTAATATCACTTATAACCAGATGATAGGTGTGGTTACTTATCTAAAGTCAGACATCTTGGAGAATGAAGTCAAGTAGACTTTTGGAAGCATTACTAACAATAAGACTAGGAGAGGTGACAGAATTCTAGTCGAGCTATTTAAAATCCTAAAAAAAATGATCTGTTAAAGTGTCGCCTCTATATGCCAGAAAATTTGGAAAACTCAATAGTTGTCACTAGATTGAAAAAGATTAGTTTACATCTCAATCCTAAAGAAAGGCAATGCCAAAGAATGTTCAAATTACTGAACCAATTATGCTCATTTCACAAGCTAGCAGGGTTATGTTTAAGATTTTGCAAACTAGGCTTCAGCATCACGTGAACCAAGAACTACTAGAAGAGCAGGCTGTTTTTCAAAGATGCAAAAGCAGAAAATTGCCAGTATTTTCTAGATTATGAAGAAATCAAGAGAGTTCCAGAACAATGTCTACTATTGCTTCATTGACTATACTATAGTGTTTTGATTGTGTAGAACACAACAAAATGTGGCAAATCCTTAAAGAGATAGGAATACCAGATCATCTTGTCTTCTGAGGAACCTGTACTTGGGTCAAGAACTGACATTGAGAACTGAACATGGAACAACTAACTGGTTTAACATTAGGAAAAGAGGCTGTATATATTGTCTGCTTATTTATTTAACTTATATGCCAGATTTGTCATGAGAAATGTCAGACTGGACAAATCAAAAGCTTGAACTAAAGTTCCTGAGGGAAATATCATCAATCTCTCATATGCAGACGATATTCACTCTGCGTGGCAGAAAGTAAAGAAGAATTAAAAGCCTCTTCTTGGTGAAGGTGAAAGAGGAGAGTGCAAAAGCTAACTTGAAGTTTGACATAAAAACAAAACAAAATTTTAAAAAAAAAGAAAACCTAAGATCTTGGTGACTGGTTCTTTTTCTTCTCGGCAAAAAGAGGGAGAAGAAATGGAAGCAGTGATAAATCTATTCTTGTGCTCAAAGATAAAAGTAGATAGTGACTGCAGCCATGAAATTAAAAGTTGGTTGCTCCTTGGAAGGAAAACCATGGCAAATCTGGACAGCATACTAAAAAGAAACACCACCTTGCTGACAAACATCCATATAGTCAAAGCTATTGTTTTTCTAATAGTTATGAATGGCTGTGAGAGTTGGACTATAAGAGAAGTGAGAGCTACAGAATCAATACTTTCAAATTGTGGTGCTGAAGTGGAATTTTGAGAGTCCTTTGGATAGCAAAGAGATTAAATCAATTGATTCTTAAATTAATTCAGACTATTCACTAAAAGATGAAATACTGAAATAAAAGCATAAATACTTGGCCACATAATCAGAAGGCAGGATTCATTGGAAAAGACCCTGATGATGGGAAAAATTGAAGACAAAAGAAGGGAACCACAGAAGATGAAATGGATAGATAGTGTCATGAAAGCAACAAACTTGGGCTTAGACAGACTTCAGGACATAGTGGAAGATAGAAAGGTCTGGTGTGCTATAGTCCAGACTGCAGGAAATAGAGAAAGATAGAAGGTTTTAGTGTGCGATAGTTTATGGGATCAAGAAGAGTTTGACAGGACTGAATGGTCACCAGAACAATAACAATATAATATAATATTACATATGTATATTTATAAACATATCAATACATTTTTAAAAACAAAAATACTGTCTAATAAAGCTAGACATGTTAGCATACACCTATATTCCTACTATTAGGGAGGCTGAAGCTGGTAGATCACTTGAATTTAGGAGTTCTGAGCTTCAGCAGGGCTAAACCTGATTGAATGTCCACAGGAAGTCTCCAGCCAATATTGCACTTCACCACTACAAAGTGTTTCCCGAACTGACGAAAGCATCAGAGGACCAACATTTGCAGTTAGCTAAAGAGCAAGTGAAAAATTGTTCTTTTTCACCAGACAACTCTACACCTCTGTCTGCCAAGACGACCTGATCTCCCCAAAACTCTACACAATAGATGTAATGTTTTTTTCAGTTCAGAATAATTACACTTGCATTTTGAACAGCCAGTGCTTTTTTCAGAATTGTCATTAAAGTCCAGAACCCTAATTTGTAGATACATTTATGTGATTTAAAACAAATTTGGAACTCTGCTAATAAAACATTCACTCGGAAGGTTAAAACAACATGATAAAATCTCTAAAAATTAAAAACAGGAACAAAGTGTTTATAAAAATATAGCATTTGGGAAGCAGTGTGGTATATTACAAAAAGAAAAAAAAGGAGATGTGGTAGTGGCGCTGTAACTAGGGTCAGAGGACTGACTTTCAGTAATGTTCCTTACTACTAATATAACCTTGAGTAAGTCATTCAAACTCTCTGGTCCTATTTCCTCTTTTGTTAAATAAGTAGGTTGGAGTACATGGCTTCAGGAGTCCCTTTCAGGCTCCAAATCTTTGATTCTGAAAACCTCCTTTTGAAGTCTAGCCCAGCATTATCTTTGTTTGCTTGCTGAAAAATAAAACCAGAAGGAATAAAAGCTGAGTTCAAAGTCTAGTTCAGATATATACTAGCTTTATTCTCTGAAGCAAGTCAATCAACCAATTAATCATTCAGCATTAAGTGCTATGCATTATGGGCCAACTCTTGGGAATGAAAATACAAAAATGGTATAATAAAACTGAAAAATTGAAATAATATGCTCAAGGAGCTCCATTCTATTGGAGGGATAATATAGCTTGGTATTATGGAACAAACACTGTATTTAAGGACTCTGATTTGAATTCCTGTATTTCTAAAGACACTTGAGATTTCTAAGCTTTAGTTCCTTATCTGTAAAGTGAAGCAGTTGGATTAGGTGATCCTAAAGACTCATCCCAGGTATAAATAAGTAAACCTAAAGTGTATCTGTCTTTAGAAGTATCTACAACACACATACAACGTGATTAGGAAAGAAAGGGAAGATTATTCAGAGGTGGCTGATCAAGAAAAGCATCATAAAGAAGGTGATGCTGGAACTGAGCCTTTAAGGAATGAGGGATTCTAAGAAGAGTTGAAGAATGAATATATGACCTTGCTGACCTGTTCTTCAAAAGAAAATAGATATAGAATTAATTGTATTGTCTAATTCATGGGATTTCGGTGAGCAAATTGCATTGTAAATTATAGAGGAGCATTGACATATGAGCTATTAAAGTGACTGGACAAAGGTCATACGTAGCTTGTTCTCAAATCTGGATCTCCTATCTCCAACTTCAGTGTATATTCCATCATATTTTACATAAATATAAATTTCATTGCTGTTAATTTTTTCCTCTTCATTCTTCCCCTCTCCTTCCACCTTCATCATCATCATTGCTCTTGTTACCATCATTGTTGTCTTAATAGTGGCAGCAATATTAATGATAGTAGTAGTGGTGATAGTAGTATATCATGATGAGGATGAATAAGGCCTTCCATGATTTCAGTCATATCAGGTCAGTCAGGTGAAGTTACCTGAAAGAGAAATTTAAAAGAGAAGGCTTTTCTTCAAGAGAGATAAGAAGGGCAGGGTTTTCTTGTTCAGAGGAATGGAGGTATTGAAGGATCAAGGAACAATAAATTGCATTTCATCTGTTGGTAAAATCAGGAGTTTATCTGATTTGAATAGTGTGTTAGACTAGGTTTAATGGGGGAAGAAGGTAATTAGAAAAAAAAGGTGTCTAATTTCTAAAAGATCATGAAGTTCATGAATAGCCCTTTCCTGATCAAGATTGACTCACAGAGGACCAAGAGTATAAGAACACAAGTGTAGCTCTTAAAAAAACCATACAAGAGTGCTTTATTGAAGGAATGAGAGACAATTAGATTATAAAAATATGGTAGGATCAGATTATAGAAGGGTCTCAAAAACCAGTATGTGAAATTTTTTTTCTAGAACTGGGAGGCAATAGGGAGCCACAATGTGAACAATTATGGTGTAGTATCAGGGGACTAGATAGCCTAGTGGGAAGATCAATGGACTTGGAGCCAGATAACCTAGGTTTGAATTCTGGCTCTATTACTAACTTGTAAGTGACTCTGGGCAAATCATTCAATTTCCTATAAAATAAGGTTAAGAATAGTCAAAGCAAGGAAGATAGAGCTGAGGCTTTGAATCAGAGTAATCTGGGGTCGAGTCCTACTTCTGATACATACTGGCTATATATAATCCCAGGTAAATCTCTTAAGGTCTCAATGTCCCAGGCAGCTTTCTAAGACTTCAAAGTTCTGGAAAACTTGCTAAGTTGTATTAGTAAAGAAATTTCTGCTTCAGGGTGAAATCACAAGCTTAGAACAAAGAAAAATTTGGAATAATAATTAATGTACTACCTAACTGAAAGGGTTGGTATAAGAATTAAGGGAGATACTATTTAAACATTTTATAATCAGACAGTGCAATATAAATGTGAGTTGGGAGAAGAGGCTGTAGCTGGATAAGCATTTATACAGGGCCTTCTATGTATTGGGGGAGCTAGGAGGTGCTGTGGTTAGAGCAGGGACTACAGTCAGGAAGAATCATCTTCCTGAGTTCAAATTCAGCTTCAGACACTTATTAGTTATGTGACCCTGAGCAAGTCACTTAATCCTGTTTGCTTTAGTTTCTTCATCTTTATAATGAGTCAGAGAAAGAAATGGAAAACCAGTCTGGTATCTCTTCCAAGAAAACTCCAAATGGGGTCACAAGTCAGACAGGATGGAAAACAACCCAACTAGAACAACATATGTGCCAGGAAATGTGCTAAATGCTTCATAAATATTGTCTCATCTAATCTTTACAACAATCCAAGAAGGTAAGTGCTGTCATTATTCCTATTTCACGATGAGGAAAGTGAAACCAAACTAAGTTAAATGACTTACCTAGGAAAACACAGGTACTAAGTGTCTGAGGTTGGTTGGATTTTTACTCAGGTCTTCTTGAGCCCAGGACTATCACTATAGTTGCCATTATTATTAATAAAGAAAACACAGCTTTAGGAAAATAAATCTGGCAGTGGTAAACAGGGTTACTTTTTCAGAGGCAGGGGACTATGATATAAACTAGCTTCCAGCAAGAAAAATCCGGAAAGTAGGAAAAGAAGAAGACCCCAGGACAGTGGGGAGACCACATTCCAGGCAACAAAAAGGAACACACTTCTAAATAAGGCTC
The DNA here is from genome assembly GCF_016433145.1 of Gracilinanus agilis. Taxonomy (NCBI): domain Eukaryota; kingdom Metazoa; phylum Chordata; class Mammalia; order Didelphimorphia; family Didelphidae; genus Gracilinanus; species Gracilinanus agilis. The sequence continues at coordinate 227,026,210 of NC_058131.1, read as the reverse complement.
TTGAATCTATGCTGAACTTTCCACAATGATGGTTTGTCGACGCAGTAATTGATTTGTAATTATTTTATGGAAGTTTAGTGACTCCATACGTAACTGGCATAGAGCAGTTGTGGAGCAGTTAATCCTGAATGTTTATTACCCACCGTTCAATAAACAGCTTAATAAATCTAAAGAAGTTCAATTTATGGGGATAGTTATGGTGTGCTATTCAAATACCAAGCAATTACAATAAAAACATGTCTATTGAGGGTGATGTGGTATTTTTTTTTAAATTGGTTAGTGGGAAAAGTCTTGAACTGACATCCTCATTGAACTGCTTCCTGTCCTGTTCTCTAGACACAGAATAAGGTCAGGCAAGGCTAGAAGGAAAATTAATCTCGCATTTTTTCTACTCAACCTTCCTCTTTCAATATCCAGGGGTCAGAGAGAGAACTAGACACAGGGTTCTTTCCTATATACTCTGGGAGATTAAAGGACCCTCTGAGATTTCCTTGAGTCTATCAGCTATGTACTTAATATCTGTCTATGCTTTCTTTAGTTCTACATCACCATCCTTTTGAGTTTATTTGGCACCTTTCCAATGATGGGATTAAAAACTCTGAACACTAGCCTATCCCATTAATTAACTGGTGCTCATGGAAGTAAAGTAAGCTACATTCATACAGCTAGGATGTACCAGATCTGAGAACTAGTCACCTCATTTGATTGCAAGACAATTACGCTTTCCATTACATCACATTTTGCATAGATATTCCTAGCAAATTTTATCCTGTGGGTGTCCTGAAGGAGACACAATTCTGAAAGCATGAAGAGATTCCTCTAAGAGTCTTGAGTCACTGTATCCACTTCCAACCCTTCCTTTTAGGGGAGAGCTTGAAATGGCTTGGGAATCGGGGATGAAAAGGGAACAAAGACCATTTCCTTTCCCCATATCCCTGCTCTCATTATGTCACAATCTGGTTATATCTCTCACCCTCTTCTTTCCAGCCCTGACCTCCATCCTTCATGACGTCACATTTAACAGATACCTAACTGCAGACCAAGATAGATACAGCTGTCTGAAAAGTCTTAGTGTAGCTTTCAGTTTCAATAAATTCAAAAGCATAAATGGAATACATGGAAAAAATTTTTGAAAGTTGTAATTAAATTTCTTCTACTTAGTTTTATTTATTTTTGTGAATTTTGGAATAATAACATTTTAATTTAACTAGATGGCACACACTTTTATTATGCCTTTGGTGTGGACATTTCTGGAGAGCATTTTCTGAGGCTGATGGATGAGTTTTTCTTGCTTGCCCATCTTGGCCACTTGATCTATGATCATTAGATTTTTTTCTTGTAAAATAACATCAAATCTGTCATGGATGCATGAAAATCTCATTCTTTGCATAATCTTGAAGCTACAAGTGCAAATGCAGCCCTTTCAGTCATTGAGCAGCAGCTGAAGAAAGATTTTTAGGAAGTTTGAAAATTAATTAGAGCGATATATAGCACAAGACAATGCTTACATTAAATTTTAACAGGAAACATATCAATATTTAAAATTTTTAAATAATTAAGCTTCCAAATGTTTTTGGTAAGTTTATTCTAAAGTTATTAAAGCTTAAAACTGTACTAAGACTTTTGGGACACTCTGTTGAAGAGGTATTGGGAGATGAGGAGAGAACTTTGACAGTAGAATTTGAGGGAAAGTCTTGAAGTCAATCCCAGCATGTGACCTTTAAGGCTGATACAGAACCTCATTTCAGTGTTTGACTTTTATGTAGAATTGTGGTTTTTTTGTGCTATGTATTTTAAAGAACAAAACATCTATCTATACATACACATATACTGAATATGTATCTTTATATGATGGGACTAAGTGAATAAACCAGAGCTTCACATTGGAAAGAAATCACTGGTATTGAACTTTTGAGTATTAAAACAAAATAAAATACAAAAGCCATTAAAAAATAGGAAGTGAGCCTTGGAGCTAGGCTCAACAACTCACTAGCTATGCTGAGGTTGGACAATTCAATTCTTATAGACAATCTAGAAGGGATCTTTGATGTCTAGTCTACCTTTCTTGTTGTACAGATGAGGAAACTGAGTCACAGGGAGCTAAGGGATTAGAAAGAACCAATTCTTGGATCAAGTTATCGTTTATTCTATGACCTTATGCTTTTTCTATTCTTTTATAAGTGAAGAAATGAAGGTCCAAAGATGATAATTGTGACAAAACCAAGGAAAGAATTCAGGTCTCCTTGCTACCATCTGAGTGCTCTGACAAATATATAGGCAAATATATATTGAGTGTCAAATGCATAGGCTACCAAAAAGAGTAAAACATGACTGGTCCCTTCATGAATTTGGCCCGCTGGTAATATGAGTGTTCCTTGGACCTCAGTTTCTCCCTTTCTAAAGTAAGTAGATTAGACAAGGTTATTTCAGTTCTTTTATTGCGGTTCTGTGAAGATGAAGAAATAATGGGAAGAACAGAGAAAGGATAAGGGAGATGATGGAAGAGACTGAACTTCTGAGTCACTCTCAGAAGAAAAGGGCTTAGAAATGAAGCTGTAACATGGGGGACACACCATTATTCTCTATATCGCCAGGACTCGTAGCTAGTTGTGTAACAACGTTCATATTTCTTTTGATGCACATTCTGCCAGTAGTTCTCTGTCAAAACTCTCCTCATCCTCCTCACAGTTTATATCTTTAGCTAATTTCCCTAATTATTGGAGAGCCTCTTACTCTAGGTTTCCAGGCTCTTAGGACAAGGACATTGCAAATTCAAGGCCAAATTTGCAGGGCAGCCAATATGTTCAGCAAATAAATGTGGTAACAGGTGCTAACCTGAAGCACCCTGGAAGCAAACTTCATTTCCATTTTCACAGGACTGCAAAATCAACACCTGTCTTCTTTAGCAAAGCACTAGGAACTCCAGGAAGAAATTTCTTGGGATATCCAGAAGGGAGGAGAGTTTTCTGGAAGGGAGGAGGTTTCAGAAATGAAAGATTAGAGTTTGGGGATTAAAAACCTAGAGCTAGAAGGTACATTTGAGGTCATTTAGTATAATGCTTTCTATTTACAGTTGAGGAAACAGATTCACAGAGTTGAATAACTTGACTCAGATCACACCTGCCTTGATTGCCAGGGATGGGATTTGAATTCTTGTCCTTTGACTAGTTTTACACTGATTCATCAGATGACTGGCCTAGTTCCTCCCCGCCTCTAATGATATTCTAATTAATATAAGGTTTTCAAAGTATTTCACCTTGCAACCTATGTGAGAAAGGCTAGCACAGCTTTCATTGATCTGATTTTACAAATGAGGAAAAACTGAGGCTCAGCTAAAGGAGGTAACTTGCCCTTACTCTCAAGGTTAATGTCATAGCTGGGATTTAAATTCTGGTCATTTTCTCTATTCGCTATAACTCACTCTTTCACCTTCTCAATCTGAACTAGAATACCTGCAGTTAGGCACAGAGAAAGGAAGCATTCAGTTTTGGATTTGACTCAATTAAAATGTATTAATTTTAAATTATTATTAAATTTTATTTAAATATTATTTATTAAGATATCATTACATTTATTAATTATTTAACTATTTTTAGATTTATTAAAAAATTCCCAGCTATCTCCTTCCCTTTCTCCCTCCATCTCCCTCCCCTTCATCAGAGAAGGCATCATTTGACCCAAAGATATATGCATATCTAAAATGATGTCTTGCTTGTTTCCATTCATCAGCTCTTTCTCTAAAATTGTGTATACCCGTTATTCTTCAAACAATATTGATATTGCTGCATATTGCACACATAACCTGAACGGTATACAAAGTTTCAACCCTCAGAGGGTTTCGTCTCAATGGGATGAAAGTGTATCTAGACAATAAGTATAATCCAAAGGGGAGTTTACTAATTGCCATAATGAAAGTCCAAACCAAGTATAACAGAGTCTCATGAAGGAGAAATTATCCAAATAGAGAGGATTCAGGCTTCCTGAAAGGACTGTCTGTCATTTGAAATGGGTTTTGAAGTAAGAGTAGGAATATTTTGTGGTCAAGGAAGAGGGATGTGGTAGGAGATCATTGCAGGTAGAAAGAGGAGCATGAGCAAAGGCAAGTGGTGAAATATGACAGGATGCTTTCTGACAGAAGGAATGAACCCAGCATAGTGTAGAGCTATGAGCACTAGCTTTGTAATCAAGAGTTCATGTCCCACTCCTGATGGGTTCTAACTGGGAGACCCTAGGCAAGTCACTTCAGTACTGTGAACCTCAGTTTCTGAATCCCCAAATAGAGATAATACCACTTGCCTGGGGAGAGTTAGATGTCTCAGTGGATAAAGCACCAGACTTAGACATGAGAGATTCTGGGTTCAAATTTAACTTCAGATATTTTCTAGCTGTGTGACCCTGGGAAGTCACTTAACCCCCATTGCCTAGTCCTTACTTACCTTCTGCCTTAGAGCCAATACATAGTATGAAGGTAGGGGTTTTAAAAAAGTACCACTTACCTGAGGATTGTTTGAAAAGTAAAGAAAGCACTTTCAAAAAACACTCTATAAACGAAAAGTATTGCTATTTGTTGGCTGATGGATAAAGTCCCATTTCATGTCTGTAGTGTGGGTAAAAATGGAAAAAAAAGTAATACAGATGATGTGATGATCTAGAAAGCCAGGCTGAGAACATTTTGAAGGTAAAACTAACGAGATGAAATTTAATACACTAGAATGCAAAGTTCTCCATTTCTTTTGAGACCTGGCCTGTCGGAGATTCGTGTAAAGATGATTTGGTAATTTTCAATGAGAAGAAACAGTGTGACTTGGCAGCCAAAAAAATCAAAGGTAATCAATCTAGTTAATCGATATATGACTTAGAGGGGATGGGAGGGATGTCCTATGTGGGCTTTTGTTAGATCATACCTGGAGCACTCTGCTCCCTTTAGAGCAGCACATTTTAAGGAAGACAGAAGAAACATGTAGACACAACCCATGTAGTCCCAGAGGAAAGAAACGAGGGACCTTGAACTTGACACTCAACCTGATTCTTTTCCTGAGAGATCCTAATGAAAAGGGCAGCCTTCAGTGGGAATATGTGGGCAGGGGGGTGGAATTAATCATTCTCTCACAGGGTAGTGGAAAAGTTCACTCTAGGGGCCAGTAGGATCCTACTTCCTGTAGGGCATAGTTTAATTAGCTACATTCACCTCCTGGGAATGTACCAGGGACTGGAGGAGCCCCAACTCTGTCCCTGCTGTTACTTGGCTTTGCATTAGTGCTCTGAACACAGAGACTTCAGCACTCCTTCCAGTCCCTTTGTTAAAAGGCCATCGACTTCCTACTGCTATCTCCAGATTTAATGAGATCATTGCCTGAACTCCTCTTTCTGCCATGACTATGTAATTTTTCTCTTAAGTTGGCTGGCGACTTTGTACTCTGGGAGTGACTTCATAGGTTTAAGGTTTCCCTTTTCCATGTGTGCTGTCTTATCATTCAAAGTAATACACATCTATTAAGTACTCACTATGTGCCAGTCACCTCGCTAAGTACTGGCGATAAAAGGCCCAAAATGGCATAATCTTTGGCCTCAGAGAGATTACATTCTACTAGGTTCACACCTTCGCCTTTTATACAAGTGCAAAAATGACTTTCGGTACCTAATTTTTTCCAAAGAGGAACCCATCCTTCTCTGGGGCAAGGCCTGATGTTCAGTTTTATATCATCAGTGGTAGGTAGAAAATCTTTACTAACTATTCCTCAGTGGACTTGGTATCACCATCTCTGAGCCTCGGTTTTCTCATCTATAAAATGGAAATAATAATGCCCATAGTAACTACCTCCAAGACTTGTTGTGAGTCTCAACATTATAACAATGTAAAATATTCTGCAAACTTTGAAATTATATTACTGCTCATGTTGTGATTATTATAATCTTTCCCAACCAAGGAGCTGCTGTCATTCCTTTCCCCCCTTTTCTAAAAAGGAAAGTCACATTTAGCTTTGTAATCCCTGTACCCAAGATCTTGCATAGAATAGGTTCAAAACAAGCATTTGATGCATTGATTTTTGTTGCTCTTCAAGCTATGGTTATTAGAGCTATACATATTCCACTGTCAAGGAGTTAGTTACTACATCACTAGAAATCTGAATGCAAATACCTGGAAATTACTTATTAGGTTAATCAAGCTTCATAAGGCAGAGACAGACATGAGAAACTGAATTTTGCCTATATGACTTATCCAAAGGAAGTGAGAACAAAACCTAGCCAAGGAGGGAGAGAGCTCAGATTGGATCTTGTGGGAAAGGAACTGTAGAAGGAAACTAAGCTAATAGTAATACTTTTAAAACTCCCTTCTTGTCCTTCTCCAAGAACTAGAGTTTCCTGTTTTCCATCTCTGTACTTTCAACTTATAGAAATTGCAGTTATGACCCAAAGGGAAAAATTGATTTGGCATCAAGACTAATTCTGTTAGCTTGGTGATCCAGGGGCTGCTTCTGATTTACATTTCTATAAGCTTCTCTGAGGACTGATTATTTGAACAGGTTCTTTCCAATTGCCCCTTTATGTTTCAGCACTACCTCCTGGATTCTTGTATTTCCTAATCACATTTCATTTTTTAAATGCCTGACATCCTTACAGATATCTGAAATCGGGTGCTATCTGTGTGAAGTCATTGGGGTGGGAGGAAATGTTATTTTTCTGTTGGCTTATTCCTAGCTACAGTCAACAGAGACAAGTTTAACTTCATATTTATCAAAATACCTTCAAAATATGTTGACATTCCAATAGCATTTCTATGCCATTATCCTGGCTACTATGAGCCAAATCAATATTTGTATGGAGGATATCAGAAATGCAGGGTTGGAGAGCTCTCTCATTGGTGAAATGCCTAGATAAGCAGTTAAATTTTTTTTTTCCACTGGGGGAAATGCTAGATTTGGAGTCAAAAGGTCTAGATTGAAATCCTGACTGCTACTATCTATGTGATTCGAGGAAGTCACCTTTTCTTTCTAGGCCTCAGGTTTTTCATCTATAAAGAGAGGACTTGGATCAAATAATCTTTTAGATATATTCTACATCTAAAGCTATGGATCTCCAATGCTTGATCCCTATTCATTTTATGCTCCAAAAGATTCTGCATAAGTAACGTCTAACAGGGCAGGACAAGAGAGGCCATTTGGTCTATAGTAAATTGATCATGGGATCATAGATCTAGAACTGAGAGAGATTTCAGAAATGGTCTTTTCAGAAGACATCTGGTCCAATTCCCTCATTTTACAGATGAGAAAACTGAATCACAGAGAGATTAAGCAACTTGGCCATGGTCGCAATAAAAAATTGCAGAGGCAGCATTGAATCTGAAGTCTTCTGACTCCAAATCATGCAACAGTAAATTTGTATATAGTCACAATGGATTCTAATCAGGATTCAGCCATTGATTAATTAGTTAATTTAATTAATTAAAGGCTGTGTGACCCTGGATAGCACATTCCAAGTAGATTGTTCATGCACAGAGTTAGAACTAATTTGAAACCATGTAAATTCAATTTAATTCATTCTCTAATTTTGTCTGATTCCACACTCGGCCAATCATCTCCTTCTCTATTTTATTAACATGCATCATCAAAGATTTACTTTTTCCTTTAAAAGGAGTACTTTAGACACTATCCAAAATTTAAGCATGTTTTCTTCTTCTCTTTCATAAAAATTATTAATTCATATTATTGAGAATGTCATTATTAAATATTTAATTAGCTTCATATCTTTTGCATATCTTCTTCATACCAGCTACTATTTTATTGTATTATGATCCATAAAGAATATGCTTCATATTTCTGTCTTTATAATTTCTCTGTGCCTCAGAAAATGACATATTTTTGTATTAATGGCATCTGATGCTGGGAAATATAAATATTCTTAAATATTCCCATTAAGAAGTTGGCAAAATTTTCAAGTCATCCTTCCCAGTCAGTGGTCCACTTTATTTTGTGTTTTCACATTTTTCATTATTCTATTAAATTTATTCCTTTCTAAGAGAAAAATATTAAAATCTCCTAAACTTATATTATTACTTATGCTTTTTGCAATTCAGCTATGTATTCATTTATAAATCTGGATCCTATGCTATTTGATTCATATACATTTAGTAGTTGCTATTTTTAATTGCCTGTGGTCAATTTAAGTATATATGATCAGTATAAGTATAATTTCTCTCTCTTAACATCATGAGCTACTAGTTTTGCTTTTCTGAAAGCATTATTGAAACTCCTACTTTTTTTGAGTTACTCAATGTATAACCAATTTTATGCCAGCCTCTCATTTTTATGTTTAGTGTCAATCCTTATATGTCTTTATCTTTAGATATATATTGCAAATGGTTGAGTTTTATCTTATTTATTCATTCTTTTTTATTTTATTTGGTTTCTTTAATACATTCCTACTTCAAGTTTGAATGATCATATTTATATTTTTATCCCCTTGATTATTTTGTATTGATTTTTATTTCTTTCCTCTTCAGAGTTAGTACTTTTATAAAAATGTTATTTGTTTTGATTACAATATTTTTAGGCTGATTTTTTTCTTTAGCTTTACTTCTTGGCCTTGTTCCTATTTACATTCTTTATATCGAGTTCTTATTTAAATGTTCATTTTAATTTTTTTTCTAATTAATCAATTAATTTACCTTTAACATCTGCCCTTTCTACCTTTTTTCTTTTTCCATTCCCCACCAAGATATGCCTGTGGTTCAAAATCCCTCTCTTCCCACACTATCTCTCACCTAAAATCATAATCTTTTGTTATACACCTTTTCCCTCAACATTCATAATTTTCTTTGTCCTCTTCCATTTTCTATTTCCTTAAAATTTATTCTCAATTCTATTCTTCCATTCATAGCCTATAGTCCCACAGCCGGAGGGTCAAATCAAGCTCACTATTTATTTTTATAAGGCATGAACAAAGAATTGCTCTCACATTTTAAAATACAATCAAATTTCATTTAAAATGTAAAAAAAAACATTCTTAGGACAAGTGAAGTGCTGCTAATATCAGAAAGAAAACTTTTGTTTGTCCTTGGCCTATAGGATCTTAATTGCACTTTCCTTAGCCTGTACCATTTATGTCCTGGAACCTCCATTTAAGGAGAGCACCCACGTCATTCATTTCATTTTTTCTCACTAGACTACCCTCAGGATATCTGCCATGCCCTCATGCCATTTGCACTTATCTCTTCCCTGCCTTCTTTCAACTTCATTTATTATCTTCTCCTATTAGAATTTAATTTCCTTGAGTGCAGAGACTGCCCAGTTTATTTGTATTCACTGTGTTTAGAACAGTGCTTAGCATGTTTTTATTGTTGTTGAGTCATGTGGAACTCTTAGAGATTCCTTTTAGAGTTTTCATGGGAAAAATATTGTAATGGCTTGCCATTTCCTTCTCTAGCTCACGTTACAGATGAATAAACTGAGGCAAACAGGGTTAAGTGCCCAGGGTCATACGGCTAGTAAATGGCCAAAGTTGAACTTGGGAAGATGAGTCTTCCTGATTTCAGGTCTGTCACCTTAACCACTATACAATCTACCTGCTCTTCTGGCATAGTCAGCCTCAATAAATATTTGCTGACTTACTGATAATGAAGGATTAGAGGTTTTGGAGCAACAAATTTGAATTTTCTCTACTTCATTTTTATATTGTTTTACAATTGTGGAAATATTCCATCTTCCCTTTTCACATATATGTACTGTTTTGTTTTGCTTGTTTATTAATTTGTTTTTGTATTGGTAGGGCTTCTGCTGAGCCATCACTTCAGAATTGTAAATCATGAACAGAAAAATATTTATAAATACAAAGTACTTTAAATTCCAGTGAAAGAAGGCCAGCACTAGCAATTGGAGACATCAGGAAAGAGACCAGTTTGAATGAGGAGCATGACAGAAGAAAGAAGCAAAGAGGAGTAAATTTCAGGAGTGGGTAAAAAGGTTTGGAAGGTCATGTGTGAGGAACAGAGTTGGACCTTCCATTGCTGGACAGGAGGAAATGCATAAGGAAGCATGAAGAGACTTGTAATAAGTGAGTCTAATCCAATGACTTCCAGTTCCATTTTCCCTTCAGACTTAACAGAGCCAGTCCAGGACCTAATAACCCTGGAAAGAATGACAAAATCTTAGAACTCCATTCCTACTTCCAGTCTAGCCTGACACTTTCCAGGACAGCAACTCCTGTGAAGATGAAACCTGAAAACGGTTTCTGCAAATGCTATAGCCTCTGTCTGCATAGCTGCCACAGCTGCCCAACATCTAGAATAAGAAAGTTAAGTCTTTGGTACAGTCAAATAGTTTATTTTAAGAAGCATTTCTGTATAGTCTGGATAAAGTTTACTGTCTCAAGGAAGACAGAGGGAAGGGGGAAAATTTGGAGTTCAAAATTTTGTAAAACAAATGTTGAAAATGGTTTTGCATATAATTAGGAGAAAAAGAAGATCCACTGATCCTGCTCCAAGGATCTCTGTATATCCGTCTGGCTTGTACCTAATACTTAATAAACCTGTAGTCTCCTAAGAACATTTTGAAAGCAGAGGCTGTATATTTCTTTTCTATTTGTAATACGAATGCTTAGCAAAGCCCCACCAATACAAATACATGTTCCTCTTCAATTCAGTAACACTGACCTAGTTGGAGTTTCTCACATGTAATATTCCATCTCTAGTCTCTATGCATTTGAACTGGCTATTCTCCACCCCTGGAGTTCTCTGCCCCCTTACATGTGCTCTTTGTTTCCCCAGCTTCCTTTAAAACTAAGCTCAAATTCTACCATCTGATAACTTGTTAATGTCTTTCTGTCTTAGATTGCCTTTCATTTATTAAGCATATTTTGCATATCCCTAATAATTGATATATTCTCTCCCCCATTAGAATTCAAGCTTTTTTTTTTGTGGAACTTGGAACTGATCCAGTAATTTTATTTTTTAGATTTTATTTTATTATTTAATTTTAATTTTAATTTTGACTATTTTCTCATAGTTACATGTTTCATGTTCTTTCCCTCTCCCCCAAACCACCCTAACCCCCTCTCCCCTTAGCTGATGCACAATTCCACTGGGTTTTACATGTATCATTGATCAAGACCTAATTGGACTAGAGTTGTTGTTTAGTGTCTAGATCCCCAATAATATCCCCATCAGCCCATGTGTTCAAGTGTCAAGATCTCTTTATCATCTCTGATAATCTGATAAGGACAATTTAGTTGATAAGGAAATAAGGACTGGAAGATATTTTCCTCAGCTCATGCTGCTGCTCTGTCTCATTTCACACAAAAGAACCCCCCCCCCAAAACTTCACGTTTGCGCAGAAACACAAATTATGTCATATCAAAGCACAATAAAGTTATAGTTTTACAAAGAATCTTCTTATGAAGATAATGCCAGATGAGAAACACTCTCAAGGTTAAAAATGAGCCTCACTTTATCTAAAAGTTATTTTGCCTGAGCTTGTCACTCCATGACCTTGGGACGCCTGGAGCAGTTAGAGAGATATACCCACAGCTGCAGCTTTACTCTGATGAGTGAAAAAATGCTGTTAACTCATGAAGTGCTGGCTTACTAAGAACTTAAAGTTTTCCTAGAAGCTATAATGTTTTTCAATAAGAAAAGGTGTGGATCATAAAAGGGGTCAAAAGAGGAGTCTCAGATTTTCATCTTTTTAAGACTCTGTTTCTCTTATTGGCCTCCCACATTCAAGCAGTTGTTTTTCATATGTGTTTCTCCTCCCACAGTCCTTCCTCTGAATGGGGCTAGTTTTCTTTCTCATAAGTCCCTCAGCCTTGCTCTAGATCCTTACATTGCTGCTAGTAGAGAAGTCCATTATGTTCAATTGTACCACAGTGTCAGTCTCTGTGTACAGTGTTCTCCTGGATCTGCTCATTTCACTCTGCATCAATTCCTGGAGGTCATTCCAGTTCACATGGAATTCCTCCAGTTCTTTATTCCTTTGATCACAATAGCATCACATCACCAACAGATACCACAATTTCTTTAGCCATTCCCCAATCAAAGAACATTCTCTCATTTTCCAATTTTTTGCCAACACAAAGAGCGAGACTATAAATATTTTTGTACAAGACTTTTTCCTTATTATCTCTTTGGGGTATAATATAAGCAGTACCATTGCTGGATCAAAAGGCACATAGTCTTTTAAAGCCCTTTGAGCATAGTTCCAAATTGCCATAACTCCACCAGCAATGCATTAATGTCCCAATTTTGCCACATCCCCTCCAATATTCATGACTCTCCACTGCTATAATTTTAGCCAATCCACTAGGTGTGAGTTGATACCTCAGAGTTGTTTTGATTTTCATTTCTTTAATTATTAGAGATTTAGAACACTTTCTCATGTCTTTTCTTTTTGATTTTTGAGTTTTGATTTCTTTATCTGAAAATTGTCTATCATGTCCCTTGTCCATTTATTGATTGGGAGATGGCTTGATTTTTTTGTACAATTGATTTAACTCCTTGTATATTTAAGTAATTAGAACTTTATCTGAGTTTTTGTTAAAAATATTTTTTTCTCAATTTGTTGTCTCCCTTCTAAATTTGGTAGCTTTAGTTTTGTCTGTACAAAAACTTTTTAGTTTAATATAGTCAAAATTATTTATTTTACATTTTGTGATTTTTTTGTAATTCTCGCTTGGTTTTAAAATCTTTCCTTTCCCATAGGTCTGACAAGTATACTATTCTGTGCTCACCCAATTTACTTATAGTTTCCTTCTTTATATTCAAGTCATTCAGCCATTTTGAGTTTATTTTGGTATAGGATACGATATGTTGATCTAGGCCCAATCTCTTCCATATTGTTTTCCAATTTTTCCAGCAGTTTTTGTCAAATAGTGAGTTTTTGTCCCAGAAGCTGGGTTCTTTGGGTTTATTGAAAACTGTCTTGCTGAATTCACTTACCCTAAGTTTATTCCACTGATCCTCCCTTCTGTGGCTTCGCCAGTACCATATTGTTTTGATGAAAACTGCTTTATAGTACAGTTTAAGATCTGGTACTGCTAGGCCACCTTTCTTCATATTTTTTTTTCATGATTTCCCTTGATATTCTTGATCTTTTGTTCTTCCAAATGAACTTTGTTATAGTTTTTCCTAATTCAGTAAAAAAAAGTTTTTGGTAGTTTGATAGATATGGCACTAAATAGGTAAATTAATTTGGGTAGAATGGTCATTTTTATTATGTTAGCTCGTCCTACCCATGAGCAATCAATGTTTTTCCAATTGTTTAGATCTAGTTTTAATTGTGTGGAAAGGGTTTCGTATTTGTGTTCGTATAATTCCTGTGTTTGTCTTGGCAGATAGATTCCTAAGTATTTTATATTGTCTAGGGTGATTTTAAATGGAATTTCTCTTTCTAACTCTTCCTGCTGTGATGTGTTGGAAATATATAGAAATGTTGATTATTTATGTGCATTTATTTTGCATCCTGCAAATTTGCTAAAGTTGTTAATTGTTTCCACTAACTTCCTGGTTGTTTCTCTAGAATTTTTTAAATAGACCATCATATCATCTGCAAAAACTGATAACTTGGTCTCCTCATTGCCTATTTTAATACCTTCAATTTCTTTTTCTTCTCTAATTGCTACTGCTAGTGTTTCCAGTACAATGTTAAATAATAGAAGTGATAATAGGCATCCTTGTTTCACTCCTGATCTTTTTGGGAATGCTTCTAATTTATCCACATTGCAGATGATGTTTTTAATGTTTTTAGATATATACCATTTGTTATTGTTAGGAAAAGCCCTTCTATTCCTAAACTTTCTAGTGTTTTCAGTAGGAATGGGTGTTCTATTTTGTCAAAGGCTTTTTCAGTATCTATTGAGATAATCATGTGTTTTTGTTGGTTTGCTTGTTGATATGGTCAATTATGTGGATGGTTTTCCTAATGTTGAACCATCCTTGCATTACTGGTATAAATCCCACCTGGTCATAATGAATAGCCCTCTTGCTCACTTGCTGGAGTCTTTTTGCTAATATTTTGTTTAAGATTTTTGCATCTATGTTCATTAGGGAGATTGGTCTGTAATTTTCTTTCTCTGTTTTTGATCTACCTATCTTTGGGATCAGTACCATATTTGTGTCATAGAAGGAGTTTGGTAGAACACCTTCTTTGATTATTGTGTCAAATAGTTTGTATAGTATTGGATTATTTTTTGAAAGTTTGATAGAATTCACTTATGAATCTATCTGGACTTGGGGATTTTTTTCTTAGGGAGTTTTTGATGGCTTGTTCAATTTCTTTTTCTGATATGGAATTATTTAACTAATCTATTTCTTCTGTTGTTAATCTAGGCAATTTATATTTTTGTAAATATTCATCCATGTCACCTGCATTGCTATAGTTATTGCCATATAATTGGACAAAATCATTTTTAATGATTGCCTTGATTTCCTCTTCATTAGAGATGAGGTCTCCTTTTCATCTTTGATACTGATAATTTGATTTTCTTCTTTCCTTTTTTAAATTAGATTGACCAGTACTTTGTGAATTTTATTTATTTTTTCAAAGTACCAGCTTCTAGTCTTATTTATTAATTCAATAGTTCTTTTACTTTCAACTTTATTGGTTTCTCCTATGATTTTTATAATCTCTAATTTAGTTTTTAGCTGGGGATTTTTAATTTGTTCCCTTTCTATTGATTTGCATGCCCAATTCATTGATATTTGCCCTCTCTAATTTGGTATTATATGCACTCAATGATATAAATTTCCCTCTGAGAACTACTTTAGCTGCATCCCTAAGATTTTGGTAGGATGTTTCATCATTGTTATTCTCTTCAATGAAATTATTAATTTTTTCTATGATTTCTTCTTTAACTCTCTGATTTTGGATAATCATATCATTTAATTTCCAATTAGTTTTTGATTTGCTTGTCCATGTGCCCTTACTGATTAATATTTTTATTGCATTATGATCTGAAAAGGTTACATTTATTATTTCTGCTCTTTTGTATTTGTTTGCCATGTTTCTATGCCATAGTACATGGTCAATCTTTGTGAATGTGCCATGTGCAGCTTAAAAGAAGGTGTATTTCTTTTTGTTCATATTTATTTTTCTCCACATATCTATTAAATCTAACTTTTCTAGGATTTCATTCACCTCTCTTATCTCTTTCTTATTCATTTTTTTAGTTTGATTTATCTAGATCTAGAGGAATATTTAGACCTCCCACTAGTATAGTTTTACTATCTATTTCCTTCTTGAGCTCTGCCCATTTCTCTTTTAGAAATTTGGATTCTATACCATTTGGTGTGTACATTTTGTGTACTATTATTTCCTCATTATCTATACTGCCTTTTATCGGGATGTAATTACCTTCCCTATATCTTTTAATCATATATATTTTTACTTTGGCTTTATCAGAAATCATGATTTCTACTCTGCCTTTCTTTTTTCAGTTGAAGCCCAAAAGATTTTACTCTAGCCTTTGACCTTAACCCTGTGTATGTCCATCTGCTTCATATGTATTTCTTGTAGACAACATATAATAGGATTTTACTTTCTAATCCACTCTATAATTTGTTTCTATTTTATGAGTAAGTTCATCCTATTCACATTCAGGGTTATAATTTTCAGCTCTGTATTCCCTAACATTTTGGTATTCTCTCCTAGTTCTACCCCTTCTTCTTATGGTATTTACTTCTTATGGTATTAATACTTCTTATGGCATTTCCTTTTAAACCAATGGTTTGTTTTAAATCAGTCCCCCTTGTCCCCTCCCTTGGTTTACTACCCTTTCCACACTCTCCCTTCCCCTCTTATTAGTTTTTAAGGCCTAATGAATTTCCTTCCCCTCTCTTCCCCTCTCTTTAGGAACTCCCCACTCATCTGCCCCCCCCCCCTTGTTTATCCCTTCTGACTTTATCTGGAGGGTTGGATAGAATTTGATATCCCAATAGATCTAGCTACTCTTCCCTCTCAAGATTAATTCCGCTGAGAGTAAGATTTAAGTATTTCCTATTAAAACTGTCTTCCTCTCCTTCTTATAATAGTATCCCTCCCCTCCCCTTCCCATGCCCTCTTTGTGTGGTATAGATTATCCTATTTTTCTTATTCCTCCATATTACTCTTGGTGCCATCTTTTATTCCCCCCCCCACACACACACACTTTCCCCCCCATATCATCTTAGATAATTTAGTACTCCAACCTCTCCTCATTACTAATTCTTCTAATTACTATAATAGTGAGTACAATTTTTTAGAATTATACTTAATATTTCTCCATATAGAAATACAAATAATTTGATCTTATTGAAGCCCTTGAAGAAGGCAATTTAAAGATAAGTGTTTTCTTTCTTTCCCTGCTCTTTTTTATTTACCTTTTCATGTTTCTCTTGGTTTTTGTGGTTGGATATCAAACTTTCCATGTGATACATTCCTCCTACATACATGCTATTTGCCCATAAAAATGATGTGTCCCTTCCTACCTCTGCACCGGAGTGGAGGAGGATTCCTCTTTGGTTGTTCTTTTTAATTTTGTAGCATTCATTTTCTACTATATCATAGTCACCACTTTTGTTGCTTTTTCCATTTATATTGCTGCCTTCTTTATATACATTGTTATTTTGGCTCTGCTTCCTTCACTTTGCATCAGTTCATATAAGTCTTCTCATAGTTTCCTGCATTTATCACATTTGTCATTTTTTACCACATAATAATTCTATATTATTTTCATTTACCATAATGTCTCTATATTGAAGGCCATCTACTTTGTTTCTAGTTCTTTATTACTACCAAAATTGTTGATATATTTATTTTGGTATATGGGATATATGCCTAGTAGTGAAATCTCTAGGTTAAAGTGGATGGATGTATCAGCAACTGTATCTGCATAATTCAAAATTGTTTTCCAGATTGTTTATGCTAATTCATAGCTCCATCAATAATGCATTAATATGGGGCAGCTGGGTAGCTCAGTGGATTGAGAGTTAGGCCTAGAGATGGGAGGTCCTAGGTTCAAATCCAGCCTCAGACATTTCCCAGCTGTGTGACCCTGGGCAAGTCACTTGATCCCCATTGCCCACCCTTACCACTCTTCCACCTAGGAGCCAATACACAGAAGTTAAGGGTTTAAAAAAATAATGCATTATTGTGCCTCTCTTTCCATAATTCCTTTAATAGTGACTATTCTCATTTTTGTCACCTTTTACAGTTTGCTAACTGTAAGGTCAAACCTAGAGGATGCTTTGATTTGTATTATTACTATTAGTGAATTAGAGAATTCTTTCATATGTTAATAATAGCAATTCTTTTGAGAATTGTATGTTTATATCCTTTGAATGTTTATTTCTTGATGAATGACTTTGGTCTTATATTGCTATTAGTTGTCCATATATCTTAGATTCCAAAATCTTATCTGAGAAATTTGATACAAAGATTCTTTTTTCACCCTTCAACTATTTTTTTCTTATAACATAAACAGAAAATATAACATAAATAAATGTATTTATGTTACTGGTGCAGAAACTTTTCAATTATGGTATAATAAAATTACCTACTTTATCTCTTAATAATTAACTCTTTCACTTGTTTAGTTAAAATTATGTATATCCAAATCCATGGCTGTGAAAGGTATATGATTTCTTCTATTCTTCTATTAAAAATAGTATGATATTTAACATTCTAGGCAGGTCCTCATTTTGAATTTATTGTGAAATATGGTATAAGTTGTTGGTATAATTCTAATTTCTACCAGACAGCTCTCCTGTTTTCCTAGCAGTTCTTAACAAATAGAGAATTCTTTCCTAAGTAATTTATGTTTTTGAGTTTATTGAACACTGAGTTATTGAGTTCCATTATTTCTGATTCTTCTTTGGCCAGTCTAATCCATTGATCAACTTCTTTAATTTTTAACCAATACCAAATGATTTTATTGACTACTACTTTAGAATGCCCTTTGAGGTCTGAAAGTGCTATTCTGCGTTCTGAATATGGGTGGGACATTAGAGGCCAGCTAATCTAATACCTTCATCTTTCAGATGAAATTAATTAGGCCTGGGGAGGTGAAGTCACTTTGCAGAGGTATTGTTGTTGTGGGAGGAACACACCTAAGATTGTAGTATGGTCTGCCCCTAGGAGACTAGAACTGTGTTTAATCCAGAAGAAAAGAATATTTGAAGAAGAAGAGGGTTAAGGTGGCATAATAACCCAGTAGCTTGTGGAATAGTCATGGGGTTAATCAGACAGCCTTAGGGCTGACAGATTAACCTTGAGGGCTAGTAGAGTAGCCTTTCTGGAGCAGATAGACTAGCAGCTCTCCAGGTGCAGAGAAACAGCTCCATCCCATGGTGAATCAGAATTTGCATATTTATTAGGGTCTGGGGCTCATCATCATTCATTCCAGAGAAATGTTCACCTTTCCCAAAGACCCTGGAAAGGGGCATGGCCAAATTCGGGTGGAGGTGTAGTTTAGAGTTTGACACATATGTTATAGGGAATAAGAAGCATGTACAGATTTGGGGGAATCCTTCTGGACTGCCAGGGTTCTTAACATACATTTCCCCATTGCTTACCTTGTCATCATTTGTCAGTATTGTAGAGATCTCACTACCCTTCTGGAATGGGAACGTGGGAGGTACAGGGGAGGATCAGTTCTGAACTAAAGTAAATAAAGAATAATATGAATAATTAATAAAACAGCAGCACAAAGCTGATGTCCAGTATAGAATATTACAGATCCGGTACAGGTGATTGATGATACAAAATGATGATACTGATTCACAATGCAATTCTGCAATTCATGCTTGACTAATGCTTACACTACAGATTTTGCAATTGATGTTTAACTAGTGCTAATTGGAGTGGGTCCTGCTTTTATTACTGCCCCTCATTGCCCACTGCCCACCTCCATCAGCATCAATAGTAATGAGAAATTCCAGAATTTGAACTCATATCTTCTGGCTTCAAATTCAGCATTTTCCCCCACTGTGCTTCATTTCCTTATTACTTTACTCAAAGGTAAAGGAAGAACAAACATGTTCAATATTTGAGATCAAAGCATCTCATCTATTAAGCAGATAAATATGAAACAAACACATTTCACTGTGATTAAAAGGCCAGGTGAAGAAAAATGATACCAGCTCTAAACAATGATGTCCCTTACCCAGTTAAGTAAGGAAATAAGAGAAGAAATAGATGTAAAAATGCTTTGAAAATGTTTTTTTAACCTGCTAGAGAAATATAAAGAATGCTTTTAAAAATTAAACAAATATGGGATCCATTTTGAGTTTACCCAGGAGTCCTGTTAATCTTTTCTCTATCATTCCAATTGATTATATGTGCTGCTAAAGTGAGCATTTAAAAATTATTAGTATAGTGCTATTTAATGTTCATAGCAAGGTGATTGTGGATATTAATTCAAGCTAAGACATCAGGTCATATTGGACCAGTATATTGCAGTAATCTGTGGTTTTGATAGAAACTACCTCATGATAATGAATCACAGAATATTAGGGAGTGCAAGGACATTCTGGCTGATCTCTTATTTCTATATATGAGGAAACATGTTTATTTTATATATGTCCCCATTGGTCGAGAAAAGAAGGTCCTAGAAGTTCAAAGAATCATAGAATTTTAGAGTTGAAAAGAATCTTAGCAAACAACTATCTAGACACATACACAAAAGAAATTTCCACCATCACATTCTCTGACAAGTGATCATCCAATCTTTACTTGAAGACCTCCACAGAACCTAGAACTTCTTAAAGGAGCCTACTCCACTTTTGGACAGCTCAAATTATTAAGAGGTTTTTTCTAACATCAAGTTTAAATATGACTTCGTGAAACTTCCACCCATTGCTCCTGATTCTGACCCCCAAAGTCACCCAGAAAAAGACTAATCTCTCCTTCAGGTGATAGCAATTGCCATTTCCCCCTCAATCTTCTCTTTTCAAAGCTAAACATCACTATTTCTTTCAACTGGTCTAATATGGCATGAACTCAAGAAATTTCATGATCTAGGCTGCCATTTCTGGAGGTATTCAAGATTTTTAATGCTCTTCTTAACATATGGTACTTAGAACTCAGTATAGTCCTCTCCATGAATTCTGACAAGAAATATAGTAATACTGTCACCTCCTTGTTCTTGGTAGCTGTGCTTCTATTCAGTTCAAGATTATATCAAAGTTTAGTTTACCACATCATGTGACTGACTCATTTTAAGCTTGCACTCCTCTAAATCACCTAATTCTTTTTCAGAACATAGATGTCTTACCATGTTTCCCTCTTTTTGTATTTGTGAAAATGATTTTTTTATACCCAAGTGCAAGATTCTACATTTATCCTTATTGGATTTCATCATTTTTAGATTCAGTCTAAATCTAAACTAGGTCTAGACTAGATTTGGTGAACCTTTTAGAGATCACATGCCCAAACTGCACCTTCGAACTGACTGTGAGCCCCCCATATTACCCCAGACAGCAGAGGGAAGAAGTGCTTGAAATGGGCTGTTGGACAGAGGGGTGGGGCATGTGAAAATTGTCCTCCAGCAAGGTGGAGAGGGGGAATGGAGCAATCCCCTCCAGCACACCAGGGCACATGTGCCATGCCTTTACCAACAAGGGTCTAGACTGCCAAGATCCAAGCCAATGAAAAAAAATGTTATATACCCCTGAAAAAAGCACATAATCCCAGTGTTCTACACTGGATTCCTTATATCATGTTGACATTGAAACATAAAGAGCTCTTTGAGTCGTCCAACTAGTTCTGATTTCAGTTAGTTGAATTTTAGTTAAGTCCTCAGATCTCTATCTTCTCTATAAACAGAATATGAGGTATTTTGCCAAAAACCTTGTTGAAAATCAAAACTATATCCATAGCATTCTTCTCATCTTCTAGTTTAGTTTCTTGTCAAAAAAGACAAGTGAAGTTTGTTTGACACGTCTTATTCTTGTTTAAGCAATGATAACTCTTTGTAATTCTTTCCTTTCTCAGTGTTTGTCAACCATCTCTTTAATGATTCACTCTAGAATTTTCCTAATAATTGAAATAAAGCTCTGTGACTTAACACGTGAAGACTCTTCTCTCTTTTGGAAATCAGGCCAGTTATGGTGGCACATGCTTATAAGTTTAGCTACCTGGGAGCTGAGACTGAAAAGGGAACAGACATTTATTATTTACTAGTGCTGGAGACTGTACTAAGTGCTGGGAATAAAAACATAAGAAAATTAATAAATGTCTGTCCTTAGTGTGTTTATGTACTAATGGAGGAGGACAACATAATAAAAAGAAGCTGAAAAGATTGAAGGAGAAGGTACTCAAATGAGGCAATGATGGTGAAATCTGAGGAAATTAGAAGCATAGCCAAGGAGAAATGAATCATATGCCAATCAGGTTCAACTCCAAAATTGAGGTCCCAGAAAGAACTCATCCAAGAGATAAGGTATATTCCACCATGAGAAGACCCCAGGCCATGAGGGAAATCCCAGAATGAAAATGCAGCTGGGTCACAGTGGCTAAACCTGGAAATTTGCTTTAACTCAAAAGTTTTTGAAGTAAAATGATCTATGTAATTACATATCTGAATTAATTTCAGTATCAATTGATACAGGTGGTGGAAATTACCAAAAAAGGGCCAAGCTGGCCCAGGTTGGAAATGGAGCAAGTCAAAGCTCCTATGCAAATCAGTTGTGGGATCACATCCATACATGGCTTCTACCCCTGCAGCTTGGATGAAATGGGGAAACACAGGCTTAAAAAAATCAAGGCAAAATTGTAAATTTTGTCATTCTGAAGTCTTGTACTTCCTCTTCTATTTTCCTTCATCTTTTAAATATCACCCTTTGGGAGAAGGGACTGTTTTTGGCTTTCCTCATTTCCCTAGTAAAAAGCGCATTTCTTGGCACATATTAGCCCCTAATAATATTCATTGACTTGACAATGCCTTTATGATCATATCTGCTAAGTTCATATGGACCAAGTGACTTACTACATTCATCAAGGGCTGCTAGGTGTTTTTACTTTCTCCTTACTTATCTTGGGCATCAACTCTATTAATCATTTTTGTTCTGTCATTTTTCCTGAAAAGGTCATTATTTTTGGCAGACAAAACAGAAACAAAATAAAAATTGAGAACTAGATTCTCTTTGTTTTCAATTATCATTATCTCATCCATCCCAGGTAAAGGGCCTAATCCCTCTGTTGATTCTCCTCTTTTTCCCAATATAGGCTTCCTCCAAACATACAAACAAAAAAAAAACACCTTCAAAAAAATCACACCATTTTTGTTGTCTTTGTTTCCTTTTTATGAGCTTTAAAACCCGTTTTTTAAATGAGCATTTCCATATACAAATTGAAATAGAAAAAGGAATGTATATAAATCCCCTAATCTCTACTGTGTATACCTTGCTTTTACTTGTTCTTAAAAGGAATAATATACATTTAGCATTTAACTTTCCAGGCTGAGTTGCTTGTCCGTGTTACTCCTGACCTTCCTTTTATTTTATTCTGTGTATTCAAAAAAATCTTCAAAAACCTTTTTTCTTTTCTTTTTCTGACAACTCTATTACAAGAACCTATTGTATTTTTTAAAAAAATCCAACTTGATCATAGTGTGCAATCTTTTTCATCTCTTTCTGTGACCTATTTGCTAATATTTTATTTTAATATTTTTGCATCAATATTCATTAGGGACATTAAAATATATTTTTCCTTGTCTTTTCTTGATTGAAACATCAAGATTATGTTTATATAAAAGAGATTGATAGGATCCCTTCTTTTCCTATTTTTACAATATTGAAATCAAATGTTCATTATTTGATGGAATTTATTTGTAAACCCATCTGGGTTATTCTACCCATCCCCATTCTGGGAATTAATATGACTTTTTCCATTTCTTTTTTTGAGATTTGGTTGTTTGAATTTTTTATTTCTTGTAATATCAACCTAAACATATTTTATTTTTGTAGATATTCAGTCACATAATTTGTGTTGTGAATTTTCTTGGAATATAATTTACCAAAATAGTTTCTAATGTTTCATTTTATTTCTTTGTTTGCTGTAAATTCTCTCATTTTACTTTTGATACTGATTATTTACTTGCTCTTTCTCCCTCTTCTTCTACTAGTTAATTGTTGTCTCTATTTTGTTTGTTTCACCACTCTGGATACCCCACCCCCAGTTTTTATTTATCTCTCTTTTTTTTAGTTTTTTTTATCTTTTTTGATTTTCAGAATTTCTATTTTGTTGTTTAGTTGGAATTTTTAAATTTTCTTTCTTTGTTTCTTCCCTTCCCTTCCTTTCCTTTCTTTCCCCTTCCCTTTTCCTTCCCTTCCATCTTAGAATCAATACTGTGTATTAGTTTCAAGGGAGACAAACAGTAAGGGCTGGACAACAGGGGTGAAGTGACTTACCTAGGATCACATAGTTAGGAAATGTCTGAGACCAGATTTGAATACAGGACTTCCCATCTCTAGGTCTGGCTCTCAATCCTCTGAGCCACCCAATGACCTTCATATTTTCTAAATTTATAGTAATACCTTCCTCTCCCACCAAACCCATTACACAAAAACATCTTTTTACTTCTGTTTCTTCTGAGTAACATATATCTATCTTGAACCATGCCCCAGTCATGAGTTTTACATCTATTCAGAATTTCCTCTTTCTGAATATATAATACATATATATAATATATAGTATATATAATGATATACTAAGGGATGTGGTAAGTATCAGACAGTCTTCCTGTTTTTTTCAATATTCTCATGGCAGCTGGTTGTCCCTATCTCCATTCATTCACTAAACTCATTATTCTTTTCTGTAGGATTATTATTTTAATTTTAATTTTGTTTTTATTTTCAGTTACAAATTCTCCCCACCCCAGGCCAATCTATCCCCAACCTGTTGAGAAAAACTGACCTATGATACCCATTTTCCATATGAATTTTTTGCTTTAATCCATGTCATGAGCATATTATTAACAGCATTCACCACCTTCATATCAGACTTCAATCCCCATTCCTGACCATGCTCTCACACCTAAAGTAGTGGCAAAGCTTCTTGAGAGCAGAGATTGTCTTCATCTTTCCTTTTATTCCTATTCTCAATATTTAGTGTGCTGAGCACTTGGCACCTACAATATAGTGAATGCTTAATAAATGTTTTTGCCTACTTGCCTGCCTCAGTCTGTTCGTCTCAGGCTAAGTAGTGACATTCCTATTACAACAATAAACCCAGTTCTTCTATTCTACAATCTTTAATGATAAACTCATGGAAATTGTCTGGAGGAGAAACTCTTTCAAAGAGTTTTTCCCCATCGTAGGTGATTCCAAATCATCTTTACCTCTGTGAAAGTCTCTGAGACTTTACTAGATTAATAATCTCTAGGAGATTATTATTACTGAACATATAAACAATTAATTATCTTTTGTACCCTCTGGCACAACTAGGCTTCATGTTTTCCCATAATTCTTCTATTCCTTTTGAGGATAGTATGACTGTGCCATCCTACTTGAGTTCATAGGACAACTAAAAACTCAGCTCAAGCTCAGATGGGCAAGAATGAGTCATATATGTCAAACTTGGTGCCTAATTGACTCAGTCCCTCTCTTACAAAGCAGATAAGTGATATCCTGGAAGCAGGCTGCTTAGAGGCTTTGAAATGGAGTTCATTAAAACGGCAGTATCTGAAGTATTCCAAACAATTACTAGAAAGAAACCATATTAATTAATAGATACCCAGGAAAGTTGATCTTAAAAATAGGATAGTTAAGAGAGCTTGTCAGAATGCTGAGCTAGTTGGTTCTTGCCAACATGTTTTCAAAGTTTAATTCTTTGACAAGACCCCTAAAGCCATCATGTAAAAGGTTCAAGGATCTAGGCAAGGGTCTTAGAAATCACTGACTCATTTCCCCTCAGCACGAATCCCAAGGACTTTGGATAGGACTTTATCCCTTAAATTTTAATCATCCATTTTATAGTAATTAAACTCCTTGAGTGCAAGGAGTATTCATTTTTGCTCCAGTATACTCAGAATCTAGTACAATGACTAGCATATAATAGATATTGAATTAATGCTGGTTGATTTTAGTCCATTCTAAACTTCTCCTGATCACTGAACTATTTAGAGCATCAATTCTCTTGACCTCAACTCTTGGCATTAGGATGGCTACTTAGGGAGTAGAAACCTGTAGCACCTGAACCTTAATTCTTTGTAATCATTTCTCTGACACTATTTCTAGGTACTCTGATCAGTTCTCATTCCCCCCTTTTCCCTTCTGAACTTTTTCCCCAAGCTCAAAACCCCTGAAAAGTGCATTTTCTAGATCAGTGCTTCATAACCTGTAAACTGAGAACTCCTGTTAAAGAAGGTGAGTATGGAATTATTGCAAAGAGTCCAAGACTCCCTTAGCAACATCAAGTATTGTCAATATGATCTATACTTAACCAACAAAATTGCAGCACATCTCAAAATAATAAATAAGCAAACATTTCTTTTGTAGATTGAGCAAATAAAATGTCTCACACAGATGTGTATCCTTATTTTCAAATATATGATGATGATGTTGTAATTAATAATATATGAATTCATTTAAACATTTTCTAGTGAAATGCTGTGAAATTATAATGACTAAGTTTGTCCCTGAAGAATAGAAGAGAAAATGTACTTATGTCTTCTAGCAAAGAGGTGGAAGACTATGGATATGGAACAAGGTAAATGCTATTAGGCTCAGTTGATGTGTTAATTTTGCTAAACTATTTTCTTCCTTCTCCTTATATATGTATAATCTTTTATTCTAAAATATTGTTTCATTGACATATTTTGTATTTTATATCAACAGAATTTTTCTCATTATCCCTTACCCAGACGATCAGAGAGCCATCCCACGTAACAAATAATATTTCTTCCTGAAAAGAAAAAAGAAAAAGACGACAGGGAGAAAAAAAATCACCAAAATGAATCAATATATTGAAGAAGTCTGAAAATGCATTCACCGTACCACATCTAGGGACCTTCCATCTCTGCAAAGTAATGGGGGTTAAGTGGAGACAGCAGGGGTGTTAGAGCCATATCCTACTGGCTCAGTGCAATGGATTCTTAAATTTTCAGTGTGAGTTTTTTTCCTTGAAAATCATCAAATTAACAAGTATTACAAATCAGGGGTTGATTTATTATTTTATTGATTGTCTAGACTTAAGAAAGTGATTGGGGAAGTGTTATTAATGCAGATTAAACTTAACATTGTACCATGTTTTCCGGTTTGTTTTTAAATATTTACTAGCATACCCTTAGGTAGGGGTAAATATCTTCTTGTATCTTTCCTTTGGGGCCATGCTTGTTTTTTGTACATTTACTTTTTGTATTAATTGTATATTGTTTTCTTGGTTCTGCTTATTTCATTTGGGGTTAATACAATCTTTTAACCTGTTTATCTGTATTCCTCATCATTTTCATTGTTTCTTGTAGCATAGTACAGTATTGGTGAAGGTTTTCAAATTCATATGCCCAAACTGGAACTTCAAGCTGCCTGTGAGCCCCCCACATTACTCCAGATAATAGAGGGAGGAAATGCTCACTTTGGGCAGCTGTACAGAGGGGCAGGGCATGCAAAAATGACCTCAGGTGCTGGGAAGAATGGGAACAGAGCAGCTCCTCCCCTGCCCAGGTTTGCACCTGTGACAATACTTCGCCAACACTGGCATAGTGCAGTCAATTAAATCCATGTACCACAATATGGTTAACTGTTCCTTAGCTGACAGACATTTACTTCTCTCTAATCTTTTGAAAAGAAAGGGGCAGCTAGGTGGCTCAGTGGTTTGAGAGTCAGATCTGGGTTTAAATCTGGCCTCAGATACTTCCTAGCGGTGTGACCCTGGGCAAGTCATTTAACCCCCATTGCCTAACTCTTACGGCTCTTTTGCCTTGGAACCAATGCAATATATTGATTCTATGTCAGAAGATAAAGGTGGTAAAAGAAATCAAAGGAAAGGAAACATGTTAGCCCTGAGATGTGCTTTTGAGATATAGATAGCCATGAAGATGTTCTAGAGAAGGTGAAGAGGAGCAATTGAGGGAGTGAGAGAGAGTTGTAAGGACAGAGGTCTTCAAAGAAGGTTAGATGAAGAAGGGAGAACTAATGATGACAATGGAAAATAACAGGGTACAGTGACCAGGGGTGCCTGACATGAATGAAAAAGACCATGGTGAAAAGTGCTGATGTTCAGGACCTAACCACATTCTCCACACTTGTAGAAATCTGTCCAGGATAGTGAAGTCACCTAGACTGCAAGCCTGTGACTTGTAGGTTGCTCAGTAAGAGAGAAGTCTTTACTCTCTATAAGACAAAATTTGAATTGTTTTTGTACCTATTAATTTAAAAGTGAATTTAATTTTGTGCTTTGAGCATTGTGAACTTGAGTGTTTACAAGGGGAGCTGGAGCGTCCCCTGGGTGGGAGGGTGGGTAGGTGTCTGATACTGATTCACTTCTAGGTTTCATCCAGATGGAGGGAACAAGCCAGAGAAGTCAGAGGTCCTACAGCGAATCTGTATGTGCTTTTCATATCAGGACGGAATCTGACATCAAAATCCCACACCGATGTCCTACTTGAGTGTTTCATCACATAAAGGGCCACTGTAGTTTCTTCAAAGTTAGGTCAGTGAGCCATAAGATCTAGAAATTTCTGCCAACCTGGGAAATCTTTAGCTATGAGATATAGACCTAATGATGTACTATGTATCTGCAGTTCTAAGAAACTGCCTGGTTAAGTTTGGAGAAGCATTTCATCAGAGAGTTGGCAGCCAGTTGAACTACTGGCCACAGAACCTCATGGAGACCATCTACTAAGTAGTAGAGGGGCTGAAATCTGAGCCTATTAAAGAACTACCCCTGGCAATGAAATCAATGAACAATGTCTCTGAAACCAAAGAACCTAGATTCGAATTCTGCCTCTTATGTTTACCTATATGACCTTGGACAAGATTTTAAATTCCCTGGATCTTGTTTTTCCACATCTGCAATATGAAGAACAGAATTATATGGTCTTTGAGGTTCCTTTCAGCTCTACATTTATGAGCCTATAAGAACAGACCTTAAAATTTTTACATAATGATAAAACATTAAATGTCAGCATGTTTCTACTTTCAGGTTTTCAATTTGCTTTTCTTACTTCCTTAATTTAAGAAACAAAAGTATTGGAAGGGTATATCTGATATTTATGGGCATTGGTAAGGGGAGGTCTCTTTAATACTCTTTTTTACCTTTCTTCCTTAGTATAGCCCATTTATCATCATGATAAAATGTATATTTAGTGGATAATTCTAAATTGTGGTGTTAGAGAAAAGAACTGCAGAATCAATGGATTTGAGAATTGGAAGGGGCATTATTGACCATTTAGTTACTCCCACAGCCTATAAATGGTCATCTGGTCTTTACTTGAATACCTCCAAGTATGAGGAAACTACCATATCTTGAGGCAGCCTGTTCTACTTTTGTGGTTGTGGAGTCATTTTCAGTTGTATCCAGTTCTTCTCGACCTCTTTTGGGGTTTTCTCATAGAGATTTTGAAGTATTTTGCCATTTCCTTCTCTAGTTCAATTTACAGATGAGGAATTGAGGCAAAAAGGATTAAGTGACTTTTACAGGGTTACATAGTTAGGAAATGTCTGAGGACATATCTGAACTCAGAAAGAGGAATATTCCTGACTCCACTGAACTACTTGGGTGTCCTCCTACTATAAAGAGGATTAGGAAGGTTGGGGTGTAGTGGTGGATCAGGTAGTAAGGAGTGGAAAGACCCCTCCTCCCTCTCAGCCACCCCTATTTACAATTGAGGTTCCCTGACTGGAAATGGAGAACCGCTGGAAGATCATGCCACGGCTGAGGGGTTGAAGGGATTTTATCTCCTCAAGGAGAAATGAGTGAAACCCTGATAGGATGTTGGCGAAGTTGAGGTATACAGAAACTTCCCCCTCACTCACAGCAGGGGAGTCAGACTTAAAATGGAGTTCAGCCTGCCTCCCTTCAGTATCCCTTCTAGTAGCCTCCCACCAATAGAATAATGCAGATCTGACTGGATAATCTTGGGTGTTTAATTCAAGGAACAACTAGCAGAGTTAATGGAATTAGGGATTCAACAGGAAAGAGGGAGCAGGATAATCCCTAATCCCAAAAGTCCTTCACTGTGCCAGGTAGCCTCCAAGTCTAAGACCCAAGGGTCAGACAGAGTGTTTCCCAAACAAATTTTCACATTCCCGAGCCCACTAATTTATATTTCTAAAGCTATAGTTGTTATAAGTCAAGGAGGGATACTGCTGGGCAAAGCTCAAGGCAAGTGTGAGGTTCAGGGATCAGCTCCCCAAAGGAAGTTCAGAAACCCTCAAACTCAGTTGGCACTGTTGCAAGTATAGTGAATCACAGGAAACAAGATGTCTCAGGAGAACAACAGAACTTCTTGTGTATATCAGGGAAAAGCCCTTCAAAGCTCACTTTTGAGGGTCACAGAGCCAGGTTCCCACCACCTCCCACTCTGGCCTCCCCCCAAAAGCTGCTCTTCAGGCTTCTCTTTCCCAGAAGTCTCTGCTCTCTTCCAACTGCCAATGGGTTCTTCTTCCTCAACATTCTAACTGACAAATTTCAAAATACCCAGGCTTGGATTTCATTCTTACAGTATCCCCCTTTTGTTTTCATTCTTACACTACTTTTATACCTCAGTAATCATCTCTCTTAGAGAATTAAACTGGAAATAAGGAGATCTGCCTCCAAATAGATATATAACTTTTAATAACTCATTCAAATATTCTGTACCTCATCTTCCTTATATGTGAAATAGAAATGATAATTCCAGCCCTATTTCTTTTTTAACCCCTTCTTTCTTAGTATCAATTCTGAGACAAAAAAGGAAAGGTCTAGGCAATTGGGTTGAAGTGACTTCCCCAGGATCACATAGCTAGGTAGTATATGAGGGCAGATTTGAACTCAAGTCATCCTAACTCAAGGCTTGACTCTCTATCCACAGTGCTACCTAGCAGGCCCCTTCCCTTAATTTCTTTTATAAGCTTGTCATGTTGATTAAATAATGAAGGAAAAGGGTATTTATTGATTACTTACTTTGTGCCAGGCACTGTGCTAAACATTTTACAAATCTTGTCTTATTTGATTCTCACAACAAGCCTGGGAGGTGGTACTAGTTTGATCCTTATTTTACAATTGAAGGAATAGACAGATAGAAAGGTCGAATGATTTACCCAGCAACATACAGCTAGGAAATGTCTGAAGCTGGTTTTGAACTAGGTTTTCCTGATTCTATGCCTATTGCTCTATCCTTTGTGCTACCTACCTCCTAAACATGATTTATAAAAATATCTTGAAAAAGCAAGGCTCAAAAACACAAGATTTTGTTATGAACTCACTTGTTTCTATGTAAAGTGGTCTAATAGTCTATTTACTCCCTCCTCTCCCCTTTTGTTGAATAAAGAATACATCAACATTACTTTATGCATCCTAGCAGAAGCCAAGAGCTAGAGCTAATTAGGACTGGACATTGCTTCATTCATTGTTAATATTTAGTTAGTGTTCTGCATATTATGTGTGGAGCTCATGTATTATATAGAGAATGGCTGAGTAATTCCAAGTTTAATAAATAAAATTTGGGTTCTACTCCTTGCTTTTGTCATTTACTATTTATGCAGCCTTAGACAAGACCAGATGGGATAGCAGAAGGAATGCTAGATTTGGAATGGGAGGTCTGGGATTGATCTACCTCTACTGTCTAATATTTGTATACCCTTGGGGATGCTACCTAAAATATATGAGCTTCAGTTTCCTTACCTGTAAAATGGTAGATTTGGATTAGACAATCACTAAGATTTCCTTTTTACTCTTAATTTACTATATCATCCTTTGATTAAGTTCCTCTGAGCTTTGGTTGCCCATTTTGTAAAATCAGGATGAATTTGCTCTACATGCCTTATAGGGCTTTCTGAAGACCAAATTAGTATTTTGTAACCACAAAATACTGCATAAACACAAACTGTTATTTACTAACTGTATTATTTCAGCTGCATGTCACTCAATAAGTATTTATCAGATACTTGCAATTATTAATCAATTGAACAAGCCACATTTGAAATACCCATCTTTGCTGTTTACATTCCATTACTATTTATTTAATTACATTTGATTTTAACTATGTATAGAGACTGTAGTAGTTAGTAAAGACAGGGAATGACATGAACATTTTTTCTAATAGAATGGAGTTGAGTCTAGAAGCTGATTGGATAATTGACTCATAAAAAACTATAGATTAAGACAAATAGCACTTCCCACAAAAGAGCAGAGTTAAGGACAAAGAGAAAGCCAACATTCTGAGAATCGTCAAGAGCTTGGCAACTACCCTGGAGTGCCCTTTGGTGTTGGATGGTACAGATAGCAGGTTGGGAAATGAGCACTGGATTGACAACATCTGGTCATTTCCCACTCAAGAAAATCAGGCAGTGATTATTAGCACCTCTTTCTTGATTTTGACAATAAAAACAGCTGAAATTTATGTAGTATTTTTGTTTTTAGACTACCTGGCTTTGGAATCAGTACCATATTTGTGTCATAAAAGGAATTTGGTAAAACTCCTTCTTTGCTTATTTTGTAAAATCGTTTGTATAATATTAAGATTAGTTGTTCTTTAAATGCTTGATAGAATTCAATTGTGAATCCAACTGGCCCTAGGAATTTTTTCTTAGGGAGTTCCTTGATGCCTTATTCAATTTCTTTTTCTGAGATAAGACTATTTAAGCATCCTATTTCCTCTTTTGTTAATCTAGGCAATTTATATTTTTGTAGATATTCACCCATTTCACCCAGATTGTCATATTTATTGCCATATAGTTGTAAGAAATAGTTCTTAATAATTACCTTAATTTCCTCTTCATTAGAGGTGAGGTCTCCCTTTTCATCTTTGATACTGTTAATTTAATTTTCTTCTTTATTTTTTATTAGATTAACCAGTACTTTACTTTATTTGTTTTTTTTTTCAAAGTACCAGTTCCTAGTCTTATTTATTAGTTTGATGGTTCTTTTATTTTTACTTTAATTAATTTCTCTTTTGATTTTTATGATTTCTGATTTAGTTTTTATTTGAGGATTTTAAATTTGTTCTCTTTCTAGTTTTTTAAGTTGCATGCCCATTCATTGACCTCTTCCCTTTCTAATCTGTACATATATGCACTTAGGGATATAAATTTTCCCCTGAGTTCTGCTTTGGCTGCATCCCATAGATTTTGATAAGTGGTTTCTACATTGTCATTATCTTCATAGCAATACTATAAGATAGGTGCCATGAAGATTATTTTTTGGCATAAGCCTTTGATTTTATTGATGAAGGATATTAGCTCTTAAAGTTTTGTATCTTAAGAAATACGCTAAAACAGAATTTTTAAATTTTTAAAATCACCCTTACCTTCTGTTTTAGCATTGATACTAAATATTAATTCCAAGGCAAAAGAGCAGTAAGGTCTAGGCAATTGGAGTTAAGTGGCTTGATCACACAGCTGGGAAGTATTTGTGACCAGATTTGAAATCAGGACCTCCCATTTCCAGGCCTGGCTCTCTATCCACTATGTCCACCTAACTGTCCTATATATCTTTATATTATTAAAAGCTCTATTGAAGGCCCCTCCCAAAGAGTTTTGTTTATGTCAGTTATATCTATTAATATTAAATGTATTAGAAATTTAAATGTCTTGTGATTATTATAATATAAAGTTATCAAAGGACCTCAGGGATCCTTGGAACTCATTTTCAAAATTGCTAGTGTAAGGAATTCTTAATAAGGAAACCTCTACCAATGTTTTACAATCTGTAACATTAGGGAGTTGACTCAGGCTCTGATAGTTTAAGTGTCTTATCCAGCATCATAGAACCTGTATGGTTCAGATGCAATATTTGAACTGGGGTCCTTCTAATTCTGAGACCATTTATCTAGTAACCATATCACATTGCCTCAAATAGTCTCCCTTTTTTTACAAGGGAAAACAATTGAACCCAAAGGAAGTTAAATGACTTACCCATGTATTCTTACCTAACATATTTCTTAGGCAGGATTTAAGACTAATTCTTCCCTGACCTTTGGCCGAGCATAATTCTTAGTGCAGTTTTAAGCTTCTGTGCCTTGTATTTGTAATATATTCTGCATTTAATGTACCCCGAGTCTGTTGAATGTGAGTTCTGGTAACAGATTATGTATCAGCTATTCAGGAACCATTCTAGCTACATTCAAAAAGCTTCTGGTTTCTAAAGTATGGCCTCTAAAGAATAATTCTTTTATAGTTTGGGTTTTTTTTATCATAGCAACTAATTAAATTCCTAATCCACAGAGTAGAAGCAAGGAGTTCTCTACCCACTTTGATGGAGGCACACATCTTTTGATTATTGTGGTATAATGGAAAGATGCTGGCTTTTAAGTCAGAGAATAGTATAATCATAACTAGCATTCATATAATGCTTTAAGGTTTACAAAGCACTTTATAGTTATAACCCAAGGGAAATATGTAGTGTGAATTTAAATGATGGAACTACTTCAAGGGACTTCATTATTGGCACTAATCTGGACCTAGCTGTCCATGTATTATTTGCCCTTCCCAAGGTAAATTGGGAGGGGGAGATGTAGATCACTGAAATTTCATCTCACCCTGCTCTCTATCTATAGCTCTGTCTGGTTGGAACAAGAACCTTCCCTCTCATCTCCTGAATAAACTGTTGGGTTCTAATTTTATCACCATGCTGTTAACTAAAGCTTTAGATACCACCTCCTCCCCCTTTGACTAGAGGGCTAGAGGGTACAGTACCAAACTCCTCCCAAAGCTTTCCTTTATAGAGGGAAGACATTAAGCTAATTCTACTCTCCATTTATAGTTTTGTCCAGTTTCAGTTACATGAATGAAAATAAGATATCTCCTGGTTTCCAACTTCCTTTTGTATATTGTCTTTCCTTATTAGATTGAAAATTCCTTGTGGGTAGAGACTGTCTTTCTGTTACTTATTTAGATTGCCAGTATTTGGGGTATTTGGGGAGGACTAGAACCTCTAGCCTTTAGAGGCCATATTTTTGAGGCTAGGAGCCTTTTGAATGTAGCAGACAGGTTCTTGGACAACTGATACTCATACATTCAACAAATTCAGGGTACATTAAGTGCAGAATATATTATAAATATAAAGTATTGAGGCTTAAAACTGAGGTTTGTGGGGGGCATATTTATTTGGGGGCATGTATTTATTAGTCAAAACCTTCCTTGGTTGGTGGGAGCTACCAATAATTCTATTCCACTGACATAACCTTCAAGAGTCCTCAGTCACCTCCATGCCTTGATGTGGCATTAGAATACATAGAGCTCTTTTCAAAGTTCCACCTTTAATATCTACCTGTCACCCAATTCTCACCTGTGGTTCCAAGAAGCTATAGCATTGACAGTGGCCAGACTCCAGTAAAACCATCTAAGCAGTTGGGCTAAACCAGGTGGAGGGTAATTGACAGACTTTAAATTGTCAGTGAGTTAAGGGGATTCTTCCCCAAACATTTGAAGACTTCCCCTAATGGAATGGGCAGCTGAGAACCACTTGTTCCAATGGCCTTGAAGGTGGCTGAAGATATCAAGGTCATCTACTGCATCCTGAGCTATTGGCAGTCATCCTGGCTTTTGCCTTGACACTGGATAAGGATGATTCTGGAAGAGAGAATGAGGCTAATTGACTTTGTGCAACTCTGCCTCATTTAAAACCAATCCACTTGCAAGTCAGGATGCCACCCCATGATATCTTTGTCCTCTTTGAAAATGAAGGGTAAACAACAGTCCATAGGAATAAACAAAAAAGTGGAAGCAGGGCTACAATATTAATACCCTAAAGGAGAGAGCTATCTGTTCATAGAGAATAAGGGACCATGGATGCTGAACACAGATGTCCTGGCAGATTTGAGAGCCAGTGGGTTACAGAGGATAGACTACTGGTTTGGAATCAAGAAGATCTGAGTTTTGATCTCGCTTCAGACATTTCTAGGTATGGAATCTTGGTTGATTTCCAATTCTTTCCCAATTTTCAGTCTCGGGTTTCTATTCTTTAAATTAGAATAAATAATAGTAAATAAGGTGGTTCTTAGGATCAAATGAGATAAGGTATATAAAGTGCTTTTGCAAATCTTAAAGATTGCACACTTTTCTGTGAGTTAGCATTAGCATTAGGTTGTTTTGTTGGTTAATTTGGCCTAATTGTTTTCCTTATTTACAAAAGGGGTCTTTGGGTGAGAGGGGTGTATACTAGGAAAAGACTATAAGAATATATATATATATAGTACTTATTATGTATATATATATATATATTACTTATTATATGTCAAGCATTGTTCTAAGTGCTTGCCAATACTATTTCCTTTAATCCTCAGAACAGTCCTAGGAGATAGATACTATTATTATCCTCATTTCATAATTGAGGAAACTGAGATGAACAGAGGGGTTACGCAGCTAGATAGAGTACTAGTCCTAGAGTCAAGAAATTGTTATTGTTCAAACAAGTGGATCACAAAAAAACCCTAGAAAGACCTATATGAAGTGATGCAAAGTGAAATGAGCAGAACCAAAAGAATGTTGTACACACTAATAGCAGTAAAGTATAATGACCAGCTGTAAATGGCTTAACTATTATCAGCAATACAAAGATCTAAGACAACTCCATGGAACTCATGACAAAAAAGGCAAGCCACCACCATAGAAGGAACTGATAGTCTGAATGCTGATTGAAGCAAGTCATTCTTCACTTCATTTCCTCCATGACATTTTCACTATTGTGAGCCAGATGTCTTTTTCTACTTGTTGAACATGGAAATATGTATTGTATAACACATGTATAACTTATATCATGTTACTTGCCATCTTGCTGAGGTGGATATAGAAGGATATATAGAGAGAACATTGATCACGAAATATCAGAAAATTATTAATGAAAATTGTTTTGACATGTAATCTTTAAAGTTACTGTTGTTGTACAGTCATTTCAGTTGTGTCTTGACTCTCCCTCATCCTGTTTGGGGTTTCTTGGCAAAGATACTGAAGTGGTTTGCCATTGCCTTCTCCAACTCATTTTCCAGAGGAGGAAACTGAGGTCATTAATGTTAAGAGACTTGCCCATGGTCATACAGTTAGTAAATGTCTGAGACTCAATTCAGTACCAAGTCTTCCAGTCCTGGCATTCTATCCAATGTGTCAAAAAGACATGAGTTCCAATGTGACCTCAGTTACCCAAGACTGCTCTGACCCTTGTCATCATTTCTTAATCAAGAGCTTCAACCAGGACAGAATAATGAGAGTTTTGCCCTGGGGCACTACAATATAGAGGAAAATGATAGCACTCCTATTGTTAGTCAGTCAACAAGCTCTTATGTGCTTCAGCAGATAGAAATAACTAGAAGACCTGGCATCTAGTCAACAAGTATTAGTTAAAATAGGAAGCAACTAGAAGAGAGTCTATATGTGAGTTCCTCCTGGCCCACAATTCTTCTTCCCATGATGTCATTGGGGTGCCTAGGGGACTCAGTTATTTCTTAGGGTAACAATATCTTAGAGTATTTCTCACAGTAAGACCTTGTGTCTCCAAGGTTCAAAGTCCCAAGGTATAAGATCTCTCCCCCTACTCATCCACAAATTGAATTTATATGAAACAGAAGATTTATGAGTTCCTCTCATGCAGTTTGTCCACTGGTACATTTGGTGTTAGAATTGTACATTAGCATGCTGATGGCAGTACCTGCAGCAGCAAACAAGATTAGTTAACTATTGGATATAAGAGGTTGCTGGATCCTGGGAACCACCAAAGACTTAGGGACCAGGAAGGGTGAAGAACTTAATCTCACAGAATCTGAATTGAGAGATCAATGGCATTTAGGTTATAGTTTAAGGGCAGCTCTTGACCTAATCCATAAGGTCAGGTCTCGATTAGAATAAATCTCAGAGAGATCTTATTGCATTCTCTAGGAAGCTGAGGTCATGAACAGGCAATTTCTTCCAGTGCTTCCATGATTGGAGAACATCATCAAGTCTAAGAAGTTGATATCAAGTCTTTCAATGGAAAATATGACAGAATTAAAGAGACCTTTATTTGAATTTCCTGAGGGATGAGGGTGGGGATGTGGATGGGCAATCATGAGATCATGGGGTTAGAGCTGGAAGGTATCTTAAAGTTCATGTGATCCAATTCCTTTTTTATTTTATATTTAAAAGCCCTTACCTTCTGTCTTAGAATAGATACTAAATATCAAATCCAAAGCAGAAGTATGGTAAGGTCTAGGCAATTGGAGTTAATTGGCTTTCCATGATCACAGAGTTAGGAAGTATCTGAGATCACAATTGAACCCAGGTCCTCCCAACTCTAAGCCTGGCACTCACCCCACTGTATTACCTACTTGCCTCCAATCCCTTCATTTTAAATATGAAAACACTAAAATCAAGGAAGTGAAGTGACTTCCCCAAGGTCACAAAAGAGGTCAGTGGCAGAGCCAGGATTCAAATGCAGATCAATCACCCTTGCTTGGGTTGTCCCTGCTTCTAGGGAGAGGGTTCATAGGGTTTAGAAAAAAATGAAAATATAAACAGGCAAAAGAAAAAAAACCCTCCAAAAAACTAAACTAAAGCAAAGCAAACCAAAAGAATCCAATCTAAGCCAAGTCAAACTAAGACAAACCAAACCAAACCAAATCAAACTCAACACAGCTCAACTAAATGTGTTCTACAATGGTTTATCATACTCAGTTTCAAAATCTGTCTCACTGTCCCCTAAACCAAGTGACCACACAATTCCCTTATCAATCACATGTCTCAGTTTTGCTTTCAGAAAATGCTTCCCGCCCCAAATACCTGCTCATATTCTGGGTCTTGTTCCTTATACTGAAGGTTGTTGTCCAAAAGAACGAGCATCTTCATCTCACAAGTTTTAGAGCTGAAAAGGGTCTTGGGGGTCATCTTTCTGGAGATTCTTTAACCTCTTTTGTGCTGTGAACCCTTTGGCAGTCTGGTGAGGCCTCTAGAACTCGCCTCAGAATAAATTTTCAAATGCATAAAAAAAACCACATAGGATTACAAAAGAATCCAATTATATCAAAATACAATTATCACTTAACTTCCATGTAAAATGAGCTGGAGAAGGAAATGGCAAACCACTCCAGTATCTTTGCCAAGAAAACCCGAAACAGGGTCACGAAGAGTCAGAAACAACTGAAAATGACTGAATAATTATCAGTTTTTTTAAAAAAATAAAAATTCAGGTGAAGAGTCTCTGATCTCCTCCAACCCATAACTTTACAGGTGAGGAAATTGAGCCGCAGGAAGCTTAAGTGATTAAGGTCAGAGTCAGACTTCAAACCCAGCTCCACTGATTCCAAACCCAGCATTTTTTCCCCTCTATCCCACTGCCTCCCATCACGGTAGCAGTTAGTGTCTATGAGCCATCTGTCAGGACTCCCTATGTAACTGTAAAGGGACAGCTAGGTGCAAAAGAGGGATACACTGAAATACTGACTCCTCCAAGCCCCATCCCCTGCCTCTCAGCCCTGCTCGCTGTCCTACTCAGTTAATAATGAATATGGAGAGATGCTGCCCTTTGCACCCAGGCATCTGGCAAACCAGCAGGGGTGGTGAGTGCCAAGATGGAGCCTCAGCCTGACCTGTGTGCCTCGGCTCCTCTGGGAAGCCTTAGGCAACTGTCAGAGTGAATGGGGTTTCTTTTAGCCGTGCTTCCCAGTGGCAGCCGAGCTCTTCCAGGCTCCTGGGTAAATAACTCATGTTCTAGTCAGTGTGTGTCACAGATAGAATGTTTTCAGTGGGGTTCAATGTAATTGCTACCATCTATCACTTTAATAGCCTAATGAAGGTGAGATGTAATTAGAAAGGGTGTCACTGAAATATGGAGTTTGTTTTACAATTATCCATACAGCAGGGAGACCATCAGCACAGAACATTGCCTTTTAAAAGCCCTGGTAACGTAGCATAAATGTGCTTTCCCAGCAGCTTAAAGGGACCTGTAGCCAAATTCAACTGCTTTGCTTTCCAGGCTTTTCTCGTAGGATCAGAGGCTCATAGACACAGACCTGAAAGGGACCTCTGAGACCATGTAGTCCAACCCCCTCATTTTCTAGATGAGATTGCTAAGATCCTGAGATGGAGAGTGATTTGCTCAAGATTACGATGGTCCAGTATGGCTGTGTGTAATGGATCGATTCCCAAAGAGCTACCTATGAACTACGTTCAGAGGATTGAGGGGTGGAAGCTATCTCAGAGATCACTTTATTGAAAGCTTCTCATTTTACAGAGAAGGAAAATGAACAACCTGGAGTTCCACAGGTAGCAGAAGGGAGGATCTGAACTTAGCCCTTTGATTCTGGATCCAGTGCTCATTTTATTCTATTAGGCAAATTCACAAGGATAGTTGATTCAATTAAACAAAAATGTATTTGGTTTGGGGCAGCTAAGTGGTTCAGTGACTAGAAAGTCAAGCCTGGAGTTGGGAGGAACCTGGGTTCAAATCTGGCCTCAGACACTCCCTAACTGTGTGACCGTGGGTAAGTCACTTTACCCCCATTGCCTCACCCTTATCACTCTTTTGCCTTGCTACTAACTGATAATTAATATTGATTCTAAGATGGAAGGTAAGAATTTTTTTTAAAAATTATTTAGTGCCTACTATGTAAAAGGTCATATGCAAAGACCAAATGAAGCCATCTAGATCAAGGGAGATATACACTTGCTCCATTACTCGTAGTCATAGAGAACTAACTGAGGCACTAAGAAGGAAACTAAGTGGCACAGTGGATAGAGCTCTGGACCTGATCAGGAAGATCCAAGCTCAAATCCAGCTTCTGACAATAGCTGTGGGACCTTAAATTTTAATTGCCTCAGTTTCCTCATCTGAACGATGGGAATCATAATAACACTCCCAGGGTTTTTGTGAGGATTAAATGAGGTAATATTTATAAAGTGTTCAGCTCGATGATTGATAACAAGATAAATGTTGGGTATTCTTATTAAGAAGACCCTGTGTGCCCAGGATTACAAAGTAAGAATATGTAGGAAGCGTTGTGAGGAAGATTAGTTAGTAATTAAGTATTAAGGATGTACCTAGCAGGAAGGAGCTGGAGCATTCCAAGATGGAATGAAGGAGCAGGAAGAAGTTGCTTGTGCCCTGAGAGAGACTCCATTAGGGGTTGGCACAAACTGTTGTTAGCCCTGGGAGATCTCAG
This sequence comes from Gracilinanus agilis, assembly GCF_016433145.1. NCBI lineage: Eukaryota > Metazoa > Chordata > Mammalia > Didelphimorphia > Didelphidae > Gracilinanus > Gracilinanus agilis. The sequence continues at coordinate 226,985,980 of NC_058131.1, read as the reverse complement.
AGAAAAGGACACCCTGCATCCTGATTTTCTGGGATCCTGAGTGGTGGTGTTTTCTAACAAAGAGGACAAGAACTACAGAGCAGCACCAAGGGAAGAGGAGAAGTTTGGGATCTGGTGGACAGCATCTCAAGCACATCCTCTCTGCTTGGATACCTTGGACCACCTCGGCTTTTGGCATCTGAGATCATTGGTGGATTACAGTGAGAACCCCAAAGCCACCCTCATCCCATAATTGTGCTGGTCAAACCCTGGCTGGAACCAGGTTTGATGCAGATTCCCAGTGATTCCATTACTGCTCCTTTGGGCTCTGCCTGCTCGATCACTAAGATTAGAGTAGAGAAGTTCTCCCCCTTGCCCTGTGGTTTTGTCATTAGGTTTCAAGTATAGAAATCCCTTCCCACCTTTTAGTTAAACATAATTAAACCTGTTAAACCCTTTTACCTTGCCTGCTTTTTTTCTAGACTCTGGCCTAGGGAAAGCTGGATAACAGTTAAGACCAACTGCCATTCCTGTGTTAATCCAGTGAACTCTGGTCTTCCCATCCTGGTCCAGTCTCTCCTACAACCCAGTGTGTGTACCCACAACTATTTAGATTTATTGTAACATCCCTGGTGCCCTCCATTACCTATTTTCACAGAAGCAAAACCTGAACCTGCATCCTTCTGACTCCAAGGCTACCTCTCTATCCATTATGATACAGTAGATTAATAAATAAAGCTGTGTTTCCCAGAAAGAAAGAAGTTGGTAAAGGGTCAGGTTCAGGAGGAAGGATGATGTCTTAGGTGCATCAAATTTTACTTCCAAGTCATCCTATGACTAGATAGCTAAGCATTTATTAATAACCTACTATGTGCTAGGCATTGTGCTAAGCATTGGGGATACACAGAAAAGGAAAAAAAACAATCCCTGCTCGCAAGGAGCTCACAGTCTAATGAGGGGAGGCAGTCTACATGCAAGCAACTATGAACAAACAAGATAGAACAGGGCAAGTTGGAAATAATCAAGAGAGGGAAGGGGAATCAGGAAAAATTTCTAGTAGAGGTACCCTTTCCAGGACCATTCTAGTTTCTTCCACTTCTCTACTATTCCCTTCCACTGTACTGACATTACTGGAACTTCCTTATGACTGACCAGATAGAAAAGAAGAAGGTATCTAGGTGGCACAGTGGACAGAGTACCAAGCCTAGAGTCAGGAAGACTTTAATTCAAATATGGCCTCATACAGTACCTAGTTGTGTGACTCTTGACCATTTGCTGAAATTCAACCTCAGTTTCTTCATCAGTAAAATGGGAATAATAATAGCATCTACCTCCCCCACCCCCAGTGTTGTGAAGAGGATCCAATGAGATAATTATTTTCAAGCACTTAGCATAATTCCTGGTACACTATAAATACTAGTGAATAGTATATTATTATTATTATTATTATTATTATTATTATTATTATTATTATTCACTTAAACCCTTGTTTTCTGTCCTAGTAACAACTCAAGGGCAGAAGGGAAAAGACTAAGCATACTGGGTTAAGTGACTTGCCCAGGGTCACACAGCTAGGAAGTGTCTGAGGTCAGCTATTATTAACCCTTTGTTCTCTCATGCCACTTCCAAGTTCCCTGTTTAACCATTCAGATAACCTCTCTCCACCTGAAATCCTTCCCACTTGCTCACACTGCCTTCTCTCTAACTCAGGGATCACTTTTTTAAGGACAGCCTGGACTTTCTCTCTCCTGCTTTCATCAGGGACTTCAACACTTGACTTTCAATCTTTTTGTCCGTCGCCAGCTTTTGATGCTATTGATGGTTTCTCTAACATGTAGGCCCCTTCAGCAACATTGATCTCCCCATCTCCTCCATGTTAACCACTCATATGTGGTTCCATTATGTGGAAGTGTCCCCCACTCCCAAGGCCTCAAACTCAAAAGTTTTCCTTGCCAACTTTCCTTTATTGATTCTGCTATACCACTCCTCGCTTCTGGTGAACCTCTTGGCCATCACAAACATGACCCTTCCATAGCCTTCTAGTGCATTGGCGTTCTTCTGACTTGACTTCTCTCCCTACCAGTCCATCTGTAATACCAGTCAAGTTAATGATACTCTTGTTAGCTCTCCCTTGACTTTTCACTATGCCAGCTATACCAATCTGTAGCACTGGGTAACCCACGTTTTTGTAGAGTCATGAAACAGCATTTACTGGTTGATCTATCATAAATTGTACTATTTCACCTCAGACCGAACCTCACTGCAGCTGGCTGGGCAAAACTTTAATTAATTTCCTAATGATACCTTATAGCATTCTAAGATCTTGAAGCTCTTTCTTTCTCCTCAAGTTTCTAGGTTATTATTCCATATCTGCCAGCTGCGACCCACCTCACTTTCTCCTACTATGATGCAGTAAAGTGAACACTTAACCAGGGAATTAGAGTTCAGTGCTTGGATGTATCACCCACCAGATGTCCATTCTGGAGCAGGACACTTGATTTCTGAGCCTTAGTTTTCTCTTTTGTAAAATGGGGCATATAGGTGGCTCAATGGATAGAGCTCCAGGCATGGAGTCAGAAAGACTCATCTTCATGAATTCAACTCTGGTTTCAGACACTTTCTCACTGCATGACCCCAGTAAGTCATTTAACCCTGGTTGACTCAGCTTCTTCATTTGTAAAATGATCCGGAGAAGGAAATGGCAAACTATTCCAGTATCTTTGCCAAGAAAATCCCAAATGGGATCAAGGAGAGTCAGATATAATTGAAAAATGACTGAAACAACAACAGCTTATGGCATATTATGAAGTGTTTTGTACTATGTAAAGTGTGACATAAATATAAACTATGATTAGCCTTATTTAATTTAAATAAATGCTAGAGGGAAGGATAGGAAGGAAGGAACCAAGGGAAAAGGGAAGGAAAATTAATTGATGACTAGATGTGCCCAGTGCTAGGTTTTTATACAAATCTGGCCATGTCACACATTCCTCTGCACCCTCACTCAAAAAACTCAATGTTCCTCTAGTGTCTCTAGGACTGAATATAAAATCCTCAGCTTGGCATGTAAAGCCCTCCATGGTCTGGCTCCCATGTACCTTTCCAGTTATTTCATATTGATTCCCAGCATGCACCTTTCAGTTCTCCTGATGTCAGTTCCAAAATTTAATTTGTGATGCCAAACTGCTTTCAGTAGCTTATACTAAAAGAGAGAAAGAAAGCAGTTTCCCATTATGTGTCCTGACTTTATTCCCAAGAAGGAGCTTGGGCATTGGAAGGTTGTCTTTATAAGTATTCTAGCAAAGCAGGAGACCTTAGTATCATCTTATCTCAATGTAACTAACAAAAATATGTAAATAAGTCTTGATTGATCACACATGTTAAAACCAGTGGAAATGTGCATTGGATATGGGTGGGTGAAGGGGGGGTGAAAGGGAAAGTAAAAACAAGAATCATGTAACCATGGAAAATGTTTCTAAAAAATAAAATATTATAAAAAAGTAAATATTTTAGTGTCAACCATGTAAAAATACTGTTAGTTTTGGAGGATATGGTTTTTTTTATGACAGTCCCTGCCCTGAAGTAGCTTACTTTGTAGTAGTGGCTAGGTGTGAGAGGGAAATATACTTCTACAGGTAAGTATAATAGGGTGGGGTATGATTGGGGCAGTTGGGTGGTACAATGAATGGGGCACCAGGTCTACAATCAGGAAGAGGTGAGTTCAAATCCAGTCTCAGATACTTACTAGCTCTGGGATGTTGGGCAAATTACTTTAGCATGTTGGCCTCAGTTTCCTATTCTATAAAATGAGTTGGAGAAAGAAATGACAAACTGATCCAGTATCTTTGCCAAGAAAACCCCAAATGGAGTCACGAAGAGTTGGGCATGACCAAAGTCATGAACAACAAAAAACGAGGGTGATGGTTAGAAACCAATGAAAGATCAGCCATGATCTATATACATGATCTGTACATAGAGGGAACTGTCGGGAGAGAAAAGATTATCATCTCAGGTGATAAGGGAAATCTTCAAAAAGTATAAGGGGAGAGCAAGGATTGGATGGAAGATACCTTATTGGATGGAAGTAGAATTCCCAGGAGTTCCTAACTCTTTGCTGTTTTGGGGCTATGAGGACAATGGGTGGGCTGGAGTGGTGGTTAAGAGAACCTGAAGAATGACAAATAATTCCAAGATTTTGAGATGAAGTATGTTGGAGGATGATGATACCATCAACTAAATTAGAGAAGTCAAGAAGGTCAGGTTTATGTTTAAAATGATGAGCTTTATCTTGGCTGTGTTGAGTTTGACATCCTCTGGTTGCTAGAAATGTCAAGGTATTATCACCTGAAATCCTAAATAACATGCTATCTATGTCATTATTCAAGTCACTGATAATTTTTTAGACCTTTACCTTCTGTCTTGGAATTTATACTAATTATCAATTCCAAAACAGAAGAGTGGTAAGGGCTAGGCAATTGGGGTTAAGTTAAGCTCAGAGTCACCCAGTTAGGCTAGGTTTGAACCCATGACATCCCATCTCTAGGCTTGGCTCCTATCCATGCCCCCAACATGTCCTGTTCTTGATAGAGCCATTCTGACTCTGTAATCACTGCTTCTTTTTCAGATGTTCCCCAAGCACCAATCAAATTATTCATTTTAGAATTTCATCAGAAATTGAAGTAAAATTTACTAGCCTATGGGTTGCAAACCATTCTCTTCCTTTTGTTGAAAACCAAGACAGCATTTGTCCTCTTTCAATTGTGCAGTGCTTCTTTTGTCTTCCACCATCTTGCCACTATCAATGAAAGTAGCTCAGCAATTACATTTACCAATTCTTTCATTATTCCAGGTTGAAGGTCTTCTGGGTAAGGCCAATTGAATTCATCAAGGACAAGTAGATAAGTGTTCTTGTCCTGTCTTTTTTCCTATCTTGGCTACCAAATCCTTTTTTTTTTCCTATTCATTTCAGGTGCAGAGGTCATACTCCTTATCAGTGAAGATGAAAATAAAAAAATAATTGAGTTATTCTGCCTTCTCTCCATTGTCAGTGATTGCCATATTATACTCTCAAGTAAAGACCCCTTTCCTTCTTTTTTCTCCTATTTTCCTCTGATATAGCTAAAAACAAACAAATTAGAAAACCAGTACTGTTGTTATTGTTGTCAATGTCCTTGGCTTCCCTTGCCAGCTTCAGGTCATTCTGAGCTTGAGTTCTTCAGACTATTTTCATAGAACTGTGTCACACTGTTACTGTCATCCTTTCTTCCTTGGCCTTCCTTTCATCTTCATACATTTCTTTTTAAAATCCAAGTTAGTATGTGAATTGTCTGTACCCCTACTTAAGACTCTCCAGATAAATCTTATATTTCTTCCTTGTTGAAATTGTCTCTTCTTGTATCTTTGTAATTTCATTTTGTTATATCCTTCTTCTCCCTGGGCTGTTTTCTCTTGTGGCATTTTAGTCTATAAAACCCCACCTACCTGTCCTATGAACCCTTTGAAAATCTGCTCTCTCAAAATCCAGGATATGCTTTAGACTCTGCCCAGATTTTCCTCTCCTCTTTCAGAAATTACAAGAGGCAGAGGTCACTTCTCTCCAGGGTTCCCATCATTTCTACCTCAGAAGCCAGTTTCTCCCTGTTAATAAGAATTAAATTAAGAAGAGAATTTCTCCTGTTGCCTTTAAAAAAACTTAACTTCTGTCTTAGAATTGATTCTAATCATCTATTCCATGCAAGAAGAATGGTAAGGGTTAGGTTAAGTGACTTGCCCAGGATCAAACACCTAGGAAGTATCTGAGGCCAAATTTGAACCTAGAACCTCTCCTCCCTAGGCTTGCCTCTTTATCACTAATCTACTTAGCTACCCTTCCCATGTTGCTTCTTCCACTTTATTAAGGTTGAAAAATCATTAAGACAAGTCAAGAAGTTACTAGTTTCTCTGCTTTTGGCACAGAGGATTACAAGGAGGTATCTGTATAATTAAGATCTCCAATCACTGGTCTAAAAGAAATGCTTCTACTCTAGAACTTTGATCTGTTTCCAAATTTTCTCATCTATTTCTTCTCTTTGTTTGGAGTATCTGTATTATGATATGCCCTTATCAAAATCACATCTCCCTCCAATGCTGTTGTTGAGTCATTTTTCAGGCATGTTTGATGCTTCTTCACTGCATTTCTGGTCTTCTTGGAAAAGATACTGGAGTTATTTGCCATTTCCATTCCCAGCTCATTTTATGGATGAGGAAACTGAGGCAAAAGGGGTCAAATGACTCGCCCAGGGTCTCAAAGTTAGTGTCTGAGGCCAGATTTGAATTCAGGAAGCTGCCTTCATTTCAGCCCTCAAGTTCAGTTCCATGTTCATTCTGCCATATTACTTCTAAACATTTCAATGTAAAGAAAATAGGAAAAGTGGACTGATATGATAAAAAGTACATTTATATAGTATTTTAATGTTGTCAAAGTTCTTTCCAAATATTTCTTCTGGTCTTCACAACAACCTGTGATTATCATTTTTCAGATATGTCATTTACTCAGTCATATAATTAGTACATCTGAAGTTGGATTCAAACTCAGATCTTTTCCAAGTTGAAACCTCTATTTACTGTACCACCTCGCTGATTTTGTCAATCTGTGAAAATTAAATTGAATTTCTATTCCAGGATTTTCCCCCTCAAGTACATATTAAATTTAACAACATAACTGACCTCCTTTTGTACACTTCAAAGGACTATAGCAGCAGCAGTGAGCATTCTCCCTTGGCTTTGTGAGTGTCATCAGAAAGCAAGCTCAGTCTCTGTCTATATTAATACAATTCAATTCAACAGGCATTTTTTTAAACTTTTGCTTTGACCTAGCAAAAATAGGACAATTTCTGCCCACAAGAAGCTCCCCCTCTCTTGGAGGAGATCACTTTCATATATACAGAATAAGTAGAATGGAGGTATCTTCAGCAAACAGGGAATGAGGTAATGAAAAGGAAGCTTCCTCCCCTACCCTTACTCTTTATCTTTCCCCCTCTCCTCCAGCTTTGGTCTGAATGCATTTTACTTTACCAGAAGAAATCAGAAGCAGACAGACGGTGGAATGGTTGACCCTTATTTAAAAGATACTGTCAATGGAGAGAACATTGTTACCAGATAATGATCTCTAGCTGCTAGATAAATGCCAGGGTTTGTCACCTGATGGATGTTGTTCAAGGAAACAACAGTCTCTCTCTGTAGCTTCAGTGGGCTGCTGCAGAGGCTGAATTTGACTAGACCATGCAGGCCATTTTGGGGGCCTGAGTCCCTTCGGACCAAGAAATGGCTTGGTTTTATAGCTACTATACACAGAGTTCCCTATTGCCTCAGTATTCAACTCTTCCTCCAATTTGTCCTGTCCCTTGGCAGTTTTGTCCATTGACAGAATGGTTGAATTCTTCAATAAGTACAATTGCTATAATTATCTACCACCCAAATGTGTTTTGAGGAACAGTGTGATACAATAAAAAGACCACTGGTTTGGAGTTAGAAAACTTGAATTCTCAGCTTTGATATTTCTCTGGACCTTGGTCTGCTCATGCATAAAATGAACTTAGCTCAAGTACCTTCTTCTTGGTCACTTTCCTCATTCCTTCAGTTGCTAATGGCTCTTTACTCTGAAATTACCTTATAGTTATAGAATCATAGGAGCATAGATTTAGTATCTGGAAGGATCTGAAAGATCGTTTTATCCAATCCCTTCATTTTTCTAGTTGGAAAATCTGAGGTCCAGAATGGTTAAATAATTTGGCCCAAATCACATAGGTAGGAAAAAGCAGAATCAGAACTCACTTCCTTTGGGTTCAAATCCAACATTATTTCTACTGTTTCTCTGGCTACTACTTTGAATATATTTTCTATCTGTTTATATTTGTGCCTGTTTTTTTATCTGATGAAATATAAGCTCCTCGAGAGCAAGTACTATTTTGTTTGTGTCTTTGTAGCTCTAGTGCCTAGATGCTTGAGGATTGATTTATTAAGCCAAATACTCACACTGCCTATTTAATACTTGTTTTTGTTCTACTTATATTGTAGGATCACAAAAAAGGTAGTTCATTTATCAAATGACAGTGATATGTAAAAGTGAGATATTATTATTCCTAGTAGGAAGAAGATATTATTTATGGAACAGAATGGCATAAATGAAGTTTTGCCTACAAGGTGAGTACCTATCTAGCTTTCTCCTCATGTCTGGTTGGGAAATAGGAACATGACTCTCCAGAGTGTTGGGGCATGGAGGGAATCTGAGGACAGTCAGTTTGCAGATAGGGGCAGATATGGGTGTATTCAAGTTTGTGCTTTGTTTAATAATACTAAAAGTAATGCTGAGCTCAATGTTTCTTCCTTGGGGCAAAAAATCAAATAGGTAAGGTCTGTGAAAATATTTGGACTTTATCTCTTCTTCATTCTTCTATCCCAAGCTAACATGTCTTTAGATTTAGAAGAATATTGGGATAGTATGGTAGACACCTCTTATACCTGCTACCAAGAAGACTGAGGCTAGTAGATCTCTTGAGCTCAAGAATTCTGAGTTATGGTGGGCTAAGCCTATCAGGTATCTATAATAAGTTTATTTGTCTGAATTCATGCCACATGAAGGCATTAATTATTATAATAATAATTATATTATATTAATAAATATGAACAGTGTCTGGAAATGGGGATCACCAGGTTACCTAACGAGGGATAAACAATGCCAACTTGAAAAACAAAACTGGTCAAAGCTTCTGTGTTCATCAGAGTGGGACCATGTTTGTGAGTAGCCTCTGTAGTTTTGGCCCTGACAAGCTATGGATACTTAGTTTGCAAAAAAACTGGCAAATTATAGAATGTAGTTAAAATCTGTCCTGTCAGATTTCAATCCTAAACTGATTTATACTCTTTTGAGATGGGAGGGAAATACGCATTCACTTGCTCATCTAAAATTTTTCATTAAGCTTTTACTTTTTTGTGGGTGTGGAGTCTATATCTGTGATGCAATTAGTGTCAGAATTTCAAGGTCTGAAAGCTCCCTTCACCAACACAGGCTGGCAACTTGCCTCTGACTTCTAGTCAGAGGTCACTGAGGCGAAGAGAATTGCTTGTGATCATATGTCCTAATAAGTATTTGTTGAATCAAATGCAAGAAACACTGGGACAGGATCCGGAGGAAATTCGAGATGAATGAGTGATTCTCTTGAGGGTTTTATGGACTACTAGTAGTAATCAGATAGCCTCTTTTTATTTGTTTGTTTCCATCTGTAATCTCATTGATGTAGTTTGGAAGTTGGTCTTTAATGTACATTCTTAGGGAGTTAATTACCTGACCCACTGGGAGATTAAGTGATTTACCACAGGTCATACAGCCATGATGTTTCAGAAGTGGGTCTTGGACCCAAGCTTTCCTGACCCTGAGCCATGACTCTCCATTCATTATGAGACACTGATCATCATGTATACACAGATGGGAGAGCGTGACAGTGAGAGAGTCAGAGACAGAGGCAAACAGAAGCAGAGATCAAGACAGAGAGACAGAAGCAGAGACGGAGATAGAGAGATAGATATAGAGAGGTAGAGAGGTAGAGGGACAGAAAGATAGAGATAGTCCTATAAAATGAAGTAGCTGACTAGCAATCTTTGAAGCCTCTTCAGGACTTAAATTTCAGCTTCTAGGATTCAATAAATACAATCAAATTTCAGGGTAGGGAGATAGTATATTTGAGGATATCAAGAATTAATTTTATATCTATCTACATATATAACAAAAATAAACTAAAATTACATAAGAGATATATAAAATATAATAAAACACATATACCCATATAAGCATAAATATATGCATAGCATATAAAACATATTATAGGGAGAATGCATATAGCAATGGAAAATCTAATGAAATATATCAGGAATATAATGTATCACATACATTATATATCATATTTCCCCTGTTAAACCGTAAAGGTCTTCATAGCATGAACTGTATTATTTTCCATTTTGTGTCCTTTTCACCTAGAATAATGCTTTGACATATTAGCTATCCAATAAATGTTTAGGAAATTGAATGTTATTAATGAATAAGTCAGGACATAGAGACACAAGCTTTTGATCTATCTCCCAAGATCACTTTGATCTGAAAGGGGAATAACTGGATCAGGAATAACAGTAAATGATCACATTATTAAATCAGAAAGACAATAGGAAACCATAGACACCAGACCTGTGAAGGACATTAGAGGTCATCTTGTCCAACATCCTTATTTTATAAATGTGGAGATTAAGCCCCTCTCCCCCCAAAATGAAATAATTCGTCCAAGATCTCCTGGGTAGAAAATAATTCTGTATATTTAAATCCTGTTCTCTGACTCTAAATGCAGGACTCTGTTGTCATTAAGCTATAAAATCAAGGACTCAAAGCAAACTAGAGACAAAAACAGGTTTAGAGGGCATCCTTCCTGACAGCTTCATGCTTATTCAGACTGAAATGTGAATTTTTTCTGCTAGGGAATGAGGAGGCATTTCAGTATGAACCTAAGGACATTTTAGACAAATACCACTTGAAAAGAGAAGCTTAACAACAGAACAACACGTACTGGCAAATTGGCTGGACGGTCTGCTACTTAATGACATAAATAATGCAGAGGAACTTTCTAACAAGCATCTTTTTCAGAAGAAACATCATGGAAACCTACACTAAAAAAAATTAAATGATTATGGATAGTAGCTGTCACCCAAGAATTAAAGCAAATGTGGAAACTGAGGAATAACTAATTGAGAGAGCATTACCTATAAAAAATGGACTTCAAGTGAATGAATAGTATAATACAATTTGATAAACACTTGTTAAACTCCTACTATATGCCAGGCACTGTGCCTTTAAGCTGGGAATACAAATATGAAAAAAGAAAGACAGTCCTTGCCTTCAAGGCATTTACAATCTAAAAGGTGAAGACAGTATACAAAAGGAAGCTGAAAGGGGTAGGGGAGGAAACTACCAGAATTATTACAGAATAAAAACCAAGCACAATAGCTGGTGGCCAATGAAGAGATGGCTGACATTTTCAACTCTATACCAAGTGAGGATATGGAAGGGATTATTTTCATTCCACTCTCAAGCCTTCCAGTCAGAGAGTTTGAAGCAGCTGAAGCTACTGATGAATTATGAGGAGCAATACTGAAGCAATATCCAGGATGAATGAGATTCCTAGTGATGAGATTGTCTGATGAGTTTTTCAAGGGTAGGGCATGAAGAAAATGATGATGGAATCAAAACTAAGCAGAATAGGTAGTGGTAATTGAAAGTGACAAAATGGGAAGAACATTAGGCTTCAAGTTAGAGGAACTGAGTTTGAATCCTAATTCTCAACTTAATAAATTTCTTTTGTAACACAAAGAAGGTTGGTTTAGTTGACCTCTAAAGGTGCCTTCTAATACCTGCAATTTGCTCCCCACTCTGATCTTTGCTAATGTTTTGATCTTAGTCATGTCCATTCCTTCTCTGGACCTCAGTTTCTTCATCAGTTAAATGAAAACATGAAGTTAGATGACCTTTAGGATCCCTTTTAGTGTTAAAATGTTTCAGAAGCAGAAATCATTCTAACAAGCAAGTGGTCTTCTTGTATTACTGGGGAAATATAGTTTGGAAATAACTCTTTTTTTTATTTAGCACACAATCATTTGGACAGAGGCTTAATCTGGATTTTGTAACAGGTACTTTTCCAGCGAAATGACATAAAAAGAGCATTGCATTTGGAGTCAGGTTTCAAAATTGGCTTCATTACTAGATGGCCTTTGGATAATTTATATCACTTCTTTAAGTTTTGCTTTCCTCATCTGAAAAATAAGATAGTCAAACTGGACGATTTCTTAGCTTTCATCCAATTCTAAATCTTTCCCATTTACCCTATTTTCAGATTATTATTGATGTATGTGTTTAAAAAAAATAACAAAAGGGGAAGGGAATAAGCACTTGTGTAGCACCTACTATGTTCCATCAACTCTGCTAAGTGCTTTACAAATATCTTATTTGATGCTTACAACTACACTGCAAGGCAGGCGTTATTATTTTCCTATACTTTAGTAAGAATAGCTAACATTTATATAGTAAAGATAATATGCCAGGCATATGTGTTAACATTAATAATCTGTTAAGTTAACATAACACTTAATGTGTTAAGCATTTTTATAATTATAATCTCATTTGGTCCTAACAGCAACTTGGGGGGGTAGGTATTATTATTTTCTCTATTTTACAGATAAAGAAACTAATCCATTCTTCCATTGTGCTTCCATTTTATGAATGAGCTTATACCATTTACACTCAATTATAATTACTTTATATTTTCCTACATTCTACTTTCTTCTATTTTTTCTTTCTTTCTGTTCTTTCTCCCTTTTGCTTTAGATCACTGCTTCCCTTGATCTACTCTCACTTTTATCATTCTCCCACCCCTATATCTCTATCCCCTTCTCCTCCTATCTCTCTACTTGATAAAATAGATTATATGCAATTTTGTGTATATATTCTTCCTTTTTTTTTTAACAGATTTCAGTGAGAGTAAAGTTCAAGTTTGCCACCTCCCTCACTTTCCCTTCCATTATAAAAGCTCTTTGTCACATATGTTTTTTGTTGTTGTTGTTGTTGTTTTTTAAATCTTAAACCCTTAAATTCTGTGTATTGACTTATAGGTGGAAGAGTGGTAAGGGTAGGCAATGGGGGTCAAGTGACTTGCCCAGGGTCACACAGCTGGGAAGTGTATGAGGCCGGATTTGAACCTAGGACCTCCCGTCTCTAGGCCTGGCTCTCAATCCACTGAGCTACCCAGCTGCCCCTATGTTTTTTATTTGAGAAAAAAATTATCCATTCTACTTTCCCTTTTCCCCTTCTCCCAGTGCAAACCTCTTCCTCACCCCTTCATTTTTTAGATCATCCCAACATAATTAAATCACACCTGTGCCCTCTGTCTATATAGATTCATTCTAACTGCCTAAATTCTTTAGGAATTATATATGTCATCTTACTATAGAGCAATATAAACAATTTAACTTCATTTAGACCTTTATGATTACTATTTCATATTTATTGTCTCAAGATTCTCTTGAATCTTATTTTTAGATATAAAATTTTCTCATCAGCCCTGTCATTCTCATTACAGAATACTTGAAAATCATCTATTTCATTAAATATTCATTTTTTACACTGAAGGATTATGCTCAATTATTCTGGGTAGATTATTACTTATTGTATTCTTTGCCTTCTAGCTACTTTGCCTTTAGAATATTGTATTTCAAGCTCCTGGCTCCTTTAATGTGAAATCTGCTAAGCATTAAGTTTATGACTCCATAATATTTAAATTGCTTCTTTCTGACTGGTTGAAATATTTTCTCTTTGATCAGGAAGATCTGGAATAATATTCCTGAGAATTTCTATTTTGGAATACCTTATGGGGTGATTGGTGGATTCCTTCAATTTCTATTTTACCCTCTGCATATAAGAAACTGGGACAGATTTTCTTTAAAATTTCTTTAAATATAATATCTATTTTTTTAAAAAAACATTTATTAATATTCATTTTTAACATGGTTACATGATTCATGCTCCTACTTTCCCCTTCAACCCCCGCAATCCCCCCACCCATGGCCAATGCACATTTCCACTAGTTTTGTCATGTGTCCTTGATCAAGACCTATTTCCAAATTGTTGGTAGTTGCATTGGTGTGGTAGTTTTGAGTCCACATCCCCAATCATGTCCACCCCGACCCATGCATTCAAGCAGTTGTTTTTCTTATATGTTTCCTCTCCTGCAGTCCTTCCTCTGAATGTGGGTAGCATCTTTACCATAAATCCCTCAGAATTGTCCTGGGTCATTGTATTGCTGCTGGTACAGAGGTCCATTACATTCAATTTTACCACAGTATATCAGTCTCTGTGTACAATGTTCTTCTGGCTCTGTTCCTTTCGCTCTGCATCTGTTCCTGGAGGTCTCTCCAGTTCGCCTGGAACTCCTCCAGTTTATTATTCCTTTTAGCACAATAGTATTCCCTTACCCGCATATACCACAGTTTGTTCAGCCATTCCCCAATTGAAGGACATACCCTCCTTTTCCAGTTTGTTGCCACCACAAAAAGCACAGCATTAAATATTTTCTTACAAGTCTGTTTGTCTATGATCTCTTTGGGGTACAAACCCAACAATGGTATGGCTGGATCAAAGGGCAGGCATTCTTTTATAGCCCCTTGAGCATGATTCCAAATTGCCAGCCAGAATGGCTGGATCAGTTCACAACTCCACCAGCAATGCATTAATGTCCCAATTTTGCCACATGCCCTCCAACATTCATTACTCTCCCCTTCTTTCATTTTAGCCAATCTGCTAGGTGTGAGGTGATACCTCAGAGTTGTTTTGATTTGCATTTCTCTAATTATTAGAGATTTGGAACACTTTCTCATGTGCTTATTGATACTTTTGATTTCTTTACCTGAAAATTGCCTATTCATGTCTCTTGCCCATTTATCAATTGGGGAATGGCTTTATTTTTTATACAATTGCTTTAACTCCTTGTATATTTGAGCAATTAGACCCCTGTCAGAGTTTTTCGCTATAAAGATTTTTTCCCAATTTGTTGTTTCCCTTCTGATTTTGACTACATTGTTTTTGTTTGTACAAAAACTTTTTAGTTTAATATAATCAAAACCATTTATTTTACATTTTGTAATTTTCTCTAACTCTTGCTTGGTTTTAAAGTCTTTCCTTTCCCACAGATCTGACAAGTATACTATTCTGTGTTCACTTAACTTGTTTATAGTTTCCCTCTTTAGATTCAAGTCGTTCACCCATTCTGAATTTATCTTGGTGTAGGGTGTGAGATGTTGATCTAGACCTAATCTCTCCCATATTGTTTTCCAAATTTCCCAGCAGTTTTTGTCAAATAATAGATTCATGTCCCAAAAGTTGGGCTCTTTGGGTTTATCATACACTGTCTTGCTGATGTCATTAACCCCAAGTCTATTCCATTGATCCTCCTCTCTGTCTCTTAGCCAGTGCCATATTGTTTTGATGACTGCTGCTTTATAGTATAGTTTAATATCTGGTACTGCTAGGCCCCTTTCCTTCACATTTTTTTCATTATTTCCCTTGAAATTCTTGATCTTTTGTTATTCCAAATGAAATTTGTTATAGTTTTTTCAAATTCAGTAAAGAAGTTTTTTGGTAGCTTGATAGGTATGGTGCTAAATAGATAAATTAATTTGGGTAGAATTGTCATTTTTTATTATGTTAGCTCGTCCTACCCATGAGCAATCAATGGCTTTCCAATTGTTTAGATCCAGTTTTATTTGTTTGGAAAGTGTTTTGTAGTTGTTTTCATATAATTGCTGTGTTTGTTTTGGTAGATAGATTGCCAAGTATTTTATATTGTCTAGGGTGATTTTAAATGGTGTTTCTCTTTCTACTTCTTGCTGCTCTAGTGTGTTGGAAATGTATAGAAATGCTGATGATTTATGTGCATTTATTTTGTATCCTGCAACTTTACCGAAGTTGTTGATTATTTCTACAAGCTTCTTAGTTGATTCTCTAGGATTTTTTAAGTATACCATCATATCATCTGCAAAGAGTGATAGCTTAGTCTCCTCATTGCCTATTTTTATACCTTCAATTCCTTTTTCTTCTCTAATTGCAACAGCTAGTGTTTCTAGTACTATGTTGAAAAATAGAGGTATTAATGGGCATCCTTGTTTTACTCCTGATCTTATTGGGAAGACTTCTAATTTATCCCCATTGCATATGATGTTTGTTGATGGTTTTAGGTATATACTGTTTTTTTAGGAAAGGTCCTTCTATTCCTATACTTTTCAGTGTTTTCAATAGGAATGGATGCTGTATTTTGTCAAAGGCTTTTTCAGCAACTATTGAGATGATCATGTGATTTTTGTTTGATAGACTGTTGATATGGTCAATTATGTGGATGGTTTTCCTAATGTTGAACCAACCTTGTATTTCTGGTATAAATCCCACCTGATCATGGTGGATGATCTTCTTAATTACTTGCTGGAGTCTCTTTGCTAGTATTCTATTTAAGATTTTTGCATCTATGTTTTTTTTTGTAAATATTCATCCATATCTCCTAAATTGTTATATTTATTGCCATATAATTGGGCAAAATAGTTTTTAATGATTGCCTTAATTTCCTCTTCATTAGAGGTGAGGTTTCCCTTTTCATCTTTGATACTGTCAATTTGGTTTTCTTCTTTCCTTTTTTTTTATTAGATTGACTAGTACTTTGTCTATTTTATCTGTTTTTTCAAAGTACCAGCTTCTAGTCTTATTTATTAATTCAATAGTTCTTTTACTTTCGATTTTATTAATTTCTCCCTTGGTTTTTAGTATTTCTAATTTAGTTTTCATCTGGGGATTTTTAATTTGCTAACTTTCTAATTTTTTGAGTTGCATGCTCAATTCATTGATCTCTGCCCTCCTTAATTTATTAATATATACACTCAAGGATATAAATTTCCCCCTGAGTACTGCCTTGGCTGCATCCCACAGAGTTTGGTAGGATGTCTCATCATTGTCATTTTCTTCAATGAAATTTTGATGATTTCTATGATTTCTTCTTTGTCAAATTGGTTTTGGAGAATCATATTATTTAATTTCCAATTAGTTTTTGATTTTCCTGTCCAGGTGCCCTTACTAATTATTATTTTTATTGCATTATGATCTGAGAAGGTTACATTTATTATTTCTGCTCTTTTGCATTTGTTTGCAATGATTCTATGCCCTATAACATGGTCAATCTTTGTGAATGTGCCATGTGCAGCTGAAAAGAAGGTGTATTCCTTTTTGTCCCTATTTATTTTTCTCCACATATCAATTAAATCTAATTTTTCTAGGATTTCATTCACCTCTCTTACCTCTTTCTTATTTATTTTTCGGTTTGATTTATCTAGATCTGAAAGAGGAATATTTAGATCTCCCACTAGTATGGTTTTACTATCTATTTCCTTCTTGAGCTCTGCTAGTTTCTCCTTTATGAATTTGGGTGCTATGCCACTTGGTGCATACATATTGAGCAGTGTTATTTCCTCATTGTTTATACTGCATTTAATCAGGATGTAATGACCTTCCCTGTCTTTTTTAATCATATCTATTTTTACTTTGGCTTTGTCAGAAATCATAATAGCCACTCCTGCCTTCTTTTTCTCATTTGATGCCCAAAAGATTTTGCTCAGGCCCTGAACCTTAAACTTGTGTATGTCCACCCGTCTCATATGTGTTTCTTGTAGACAACATATGGTAGGATTTTGGTTTCTAATCCACTCTGCTATTTGCTTCCGTTTTATGGGAAAGTTCATCCCATTCACATTCAGAGTTATAATCATCAATTGTGCATTTGCTGACATTTTCATATCCTCCCCTATTCCTACCCCCTTTTCCTTATATTATTTCCTTTTAAACCAGTGGTTTGTTATTGAGCTGCTATCCCTCATCCCCTCCCTTGATTAACTTCCCTTTCTACCCCTCCCTTATTTTCCCCCCCTCTTTTTCTTTTTAAAGGCCTTATGAATTCCCTCCCCCTTCTTCTCCCCTCCCTTTTTTTGACCTCCCCACTCCCCTGCTACCCTTGGTTTATCCCTTCTGACTTTCTCAGAAGGGTTAGATAAGAGTTTTATGTCCCAATGGATAGTATAGCTACTCTTCCCTCTCTGGGTTGATTACACTGAGAGTAAGGTTTGATTATTACCTCTTAATGCTCTCTTCCTCTCCTTCTTATAATAGTATTTGTCCCCTCTCCTTCCCATGCCCTCTTTGTGTGTAATAGAATATCCTATTTTTCTTATTCACTCAAGTTTCTCTTGGTGTCCCCTACTATTCACCCCCTCTTTCCCATCCCCCATGTCATCTTAGATTATTTAGTGTTCCACCTTCTCCCTGTGAATTATTCTTCTGATTACTATAATAGTGAATACTATAATATTGAATGGAGTTCACTACAGAGAATTATACATAACATTTCTCTACATAGGAATACAGATACGTAGATCTCACTGAGGCCCTTAAAAAGGCAAATTTAAAAATTATAAATTTTCTTTCTTTCCCCTCTGTATCTTATTTACCTTTTCATGTTTCTCTCGATTTTTGTGGTTCGATATCAAACTTTCCATTTAGCCATGGTCTTTTCTGTGCAAATACCTGGAATTCTTCAATTTTGTTGAATGCCCATACTTTCCCCTGGAAATATATAGTCAAGTTTGATGGGTAGTTGATCCATGGTTGCAGGCCCAGCTCTCTTGCCTTTCTGAATATCATATTACAAGCCTTGCTATCTTTTAGCGTGGAGGTTGCCAGATCCTGTGTGATCCTGATTGGTGCTCCTTGATATTTGAATTGTCTCTTTCTGGCTTCTTGTAAGATTTTTTCTTTTGCTTGGAAACTCTTGAATTTGGCAATTATATTTCTGGGCGTTTTCTTATCTGGATCTAATGTCGCAGGTGTTCTATGAATCCTTTCACTGTCTATATTGCCCTCTTGTTGTAGGACTTCAGGACAATTTTGCTGAATAATTTCTGTTAGTATTGAGTCCAGGTTTCTATTAATTTATGGTTTTTCTGGAAGACCAATTATTCTCAAATTGTCTCTTCTAGACCGGTTTTCTTGGTCTGTCACTCTCTCATTGAGATATTTCATGTTTCCTTCTATTTTTTCAGTCTTTTGACTTTGTTTTATTTATTCTTGTTGTCTTGAGAGATCATTAGCTTCTAATTGCTCAATTCTAGCCTTTAAGGATTGGTTTTCGGCTATAATCTTTCGGTTTTCGGCTATGATCTTTTGGTTTTCAGCTATAATCTTCTGGTTTTTGGCTATAATCTTCTGGTTTTCAGCCATAATCTTCTGGTATTCCTTTTAAATTTGGTCATTTCTGGTGTTCAATTTGCTTATCAGTTCATTTGGTTTCTGAGCCTCACTTTCCAATTGCAAGATTCTACCTTTTAAACAGTTATTTTCTTGCCAGATCTCTTCCATTTTCCTCAAAATCTCAGTTTTGAACTCTTCCATAGCTTGTGAGGAGTTTTCCTTATTTGAGGAGGGTCCGGATGCTTGTTTGTTCTCCTCCTCTCTTTGCTCGGTTGTCTGGATTTTCTCTGTGTAAAAGTTGTCGAGTGTTAAAGACTTCTTTTTCTTGTTGTTAATCTTTCTCTTCTGAATTTCCTGAGACTGGGTAGCCATCATTAGCCCAGCAGCTTCTCAGGTTTATCCTCACGCTCAGGGTCTGTCCGCTGTCTTTTGGCTCCTGAGGTCCGAGTGCTCTTTTTTTCCAAGGTCAAGCCCCCTGGTGGACCCCCTTGCTTGATCCTCTGCAGGAGGTTTCTTTACAAGTCTCAGGGCGCTGCTTCCACAGTCGTATACCCGTCTGCGCTGGTTCCCTATTCAGGGTTTCAGAGCTATAGCTAGTGGCTGTGTCTGCCTCCACCCACACCTCTGCGCGTGCCTGCGCTCTGAGCCCGTACTCTTTGTCCGCTCTCTGTACCCTGCTCCTGCGCTCAGAATTCGTGTGTTTTCTTTAGCTTTTTGGGGTCCTAAGTCTTGCTGCTCTCAGGAACAGGCCCCGGAGCTGCCAATGACTCGATGGGTGCCCCAAACTTGCTCTATTTCTTTTTAACTGGCTTTGGTGTTATAGGTGGTGTGTGTGGAGGGGTTGGGGGTGGGGTGGTTGCTCAGCTCGCGATTTAGTGAGAGCTGTTTCACCCCTTTATAGCATGGAAATGTCCTGATTCCACGTACCTTCTACTCTGTGTCCTGTTGTGGGGTTCCTCTGTTCATCTAGACTTGTTTTTATGTCCCCTTGAGGAGTTTTGTGTGTTTTGGTCAGGAGAGGTTAAGAGCTGCTTCTTACTCTGCCGCCATCTAAACCCGGAACCCTATAATATCTATTTTTTGATCATGCCTAATGATTTTAAATTATATCTCATTGATATGCTTTCAGGTCAATTTTTTTCTGATAAAAGATTTTATATTATCTTATTTTTTATTCTTTTGTTTTTGCTTCTCAGTGTCTCTTTGAGACATGCTTCTCTTGTCCAATTCTAATTTTTAAGCAATTATTTTCTTCAGTACACTTTTGTACCTCTGTTTCTATTTTGCCTATTCTGTTTTTAAAGAAGGTGTTTTCTTTATTAGTTTTTTGTGCACCTTACCAGTAAGTCAATTCTGTTTTACAAGGTGTTCTTTTCTTCAGTATTTTTTTTTAAATTGTATTTCATTTGAATCTCAAATTCTCTCCTCCCCCACTGAGATGGTAAACATTCTGATACATATTTTATATGTCCATGTTAATCCTTTTGTGAAAGGAAACATAAAATAATAAAGTTTAAAAAATTTTCTTTGGTTTGGATTCAGATTCCATCAATTCTTTCTCTAGAAGTAGATGGATTTTTTTTAATCACCAATCCTTTGGGATTATTTTGGATCATTGTATTACTAAAAATAGTTAAGTTTTCAGAATTGTTCATCATACAATATTCTTGTCACTGTATACAGTGTTCTCCTGGTGCTGTTTATTTGACTCTGATTCATTCATATCTTGTCTTTTTTTTAAGCATAATTGTATTCCATTAAAATCATATATTATAACTAAATCAGCCATTCCCCAAATGATGGGTATCCTCTCACTTTTCAATTCTTTGCTTCCACAAAAAGTGCTGCTTTCCATGTTTTTGGTATATATAGCCCTCACTCTCTTTTTCATCTCTTTGGGACACAAACCTAATAATGGTATGTCTGGGTCAATGGCTTTATACTATTTTATAGTCTTTGGGGCACAGGTCCAAGTTGTTCTCCACAATAATTGAATCAACTCGCAACTCCCCCAACAGTGCATCAGCATCTCAATTTTCCATATCCACTCCAAGTTTTGTCATCTTCCTTTTCTGTCATAATAGCCAATCTGATAGCTGCAGGGTAGTAACTTGGATTTTTTTAAATTTGCATTTCTCTAGTTAATATTTTAGATTTATAGCATTTTTGCATGACTATAGAGAATGTTAATTACTTTCTTTGAGAACTACTTTTCATGTCCTTTGACCTTTTATCAGTTTTGGAATGACTTGTATTCTTAATTATTTGATTCATTTTTCTATGTATTTAAGAATTGAGACTTTTATTAGAGAGACTTACTTTTTGTACTATTATGTACTTTTTATTACTTTCCCTCTCTATTTCCTCCTCTTTAATTTCTGAAAGCCACATCACCCAATTTGCCTACTTTTCTTTCATTTCCATTCACCTCGTCTTATCCTCTTCCCTTCCTACTTCACTGTAGGGTAAGATATATTTCTATATCCAAATGATTATATATGTTCTTCCTTCATTGGATCAATTCTGATGAGAGTAAGGTTCATGGGCTCCCTTCCCTACCTGCCCCTTCTTTTCCTCTACTGTAAAAACTGTTTAATGCTTCTTTTATTTGAGATAATTTACCCCATTCTATTTTTTCCTTCCTCCTTCTCCCAATGCACTTCTCTTCCTCATGCTTTAATTTAATTTTTTTATATTATCCCATATTATTCAACTCATACTCATACCCTCTGTATATATACTCCTTTTAACTGCGTAAATAGTGATAAAGTTCTTAGGAATTACAAGAATCATTTTCTTATGTGGGTATGTAACCAGTTTTAACCTTATTTAAATCTCTTTTCATTCTCTGTCCTATTTATCTTTTTATGTTTCTCTTGAGTCTTGTATTAGAGAGTCACATTTTCCATCCAGCTCTAGTATTTTCATCAAGGATATTTGAACGGCCTTCATTTCAATGAATGCCCATTTTTTCCCCTGAAGGATTATTCTTAGCTTTTTCAGGGTAAGTGATTCTTGGTTCGAGTCCTAGCTCTTTTACCCTCTGGAATATCATAATCCAGGTGCTCCAATCCTTTAATGTAGAAACTGCCAAATCTTGTGTTATCATGACCGTGGCTCCACAATACTTAAATTGTTTCTTTTTGGATTCTTGTAATATTTTCTCCTTGACCTGGAAGTTCTGGAATGTGGTTATAATATTCCTGGGAGTTATCCTTTTGGGATCTCTTTCAGGAAGTGATTGGTAGTTTCTTTCTATTTCTATTTTGCCCTCTGGTTCTAGAATATCAGGACAGTTTTCTTTGATAATTTCTTAAAAGATATGTTTAAGCTTTTTCCCATTTTCTTCTACCTCAATTATTTGTTTTTTAAAATCCTTTTTTAAGCATTTTCCTTAATTCTTTTAAAAATTACATTTATTTATTCACTTCCCTATAGAAAAAATTTTTGAAAATTGTTTTCTGACATTTTAAGATTCAGATTTTTTCATTCCCTCGCTTCCTCCCCTTCCCCAAGCTAAAAATTTCTGATATAGGTTATACCAGTGCTTTCATACAATACATATTTCCATATTGTTCATATCATGATAGAAGACACATACCATTGCTCCATTAATTCTTCTTCTGAGTTTGTATTTTGGTCTTCCCTGTTACCGAAAAAACTTTCTATGTTGAGTTTCTTTTTTTTGTTTGTTCATTTTCCAGCCTTTTTTTCTTTTCTTTTAACTTAAAAAAAACTGTTAAATTTGGGTTCTTTGTGCAGCTGCCTTCAGAGCTAGCCTTGGGGCTCCATAATCTGTCCAAGGTTGTATGATATAAGGAGAGATATGTTTAATACTCTCCCAGGCTGTACTTTCTCTGTTAGTAAGGATAAAAACTCTTTCTACCTTGGAACTGTGATAAGTATTCCTTGTTCTTCTGCAGCTGCAAGCACTGGTATGTGCTAATGCTTCTTCTCACCCTAAGACTACAACTGAGGACCATGACCTATATCTGTGTATGGACTATAGGACAAGAGTCTTACAGCCAGGGCCAGCAAAGGGATCCCTGTATTCAACCTCCCTTACTGTCTGTGACTGAGAGCTCCAGATTGTTTTTTATTTCATTATTTTTTTTTGCTACTTTACTGGTGATTCAGCTGCAGCAAAGGGGCCTGTGTCGGCACACTGCCTTGGTGCAATAGATCTTTTGTGCTGAAGGTTATATCATAGATTTTTGTAGGGTGATTTGATGGAGATTAGATTCAATTAGATTTAAAAGAGGTGCAAAAAGTAATGACCTCTGTTATCTTCTCTTCCACATTTTTGTGTATTTTTTACCTTGATGTTAATTCTCTATTCATAATTTTCTCACATCATTCCCATTTCTTTCCCCAATTTTTCCTCTACCATTTTTATTCTTTCTTGAACTCTTCCAAGAATTCTTGTTGAGTTTGGTTTAATGATACTTTTTCTTTGAGCTATTGCTTATAGCTGTTTTTATATTACTGACTTCTTCCAAGTTTATATATTGATCTTTTCCACCACTGTAGTAGCATTTTAATGGTGAAGTTCTTTTGTTGTTTTTTTTTTTTACTCATTCTCCAACCTAGTTCTTGATTTTGAACCTTACATTAAAGTTGAGTTCTACTCACTAAGGGATGGAGAAGCACCATTTTAAAATTTTTTTATGTTACTGTTTTCAGAGTTGTTCTGGAAATCTGAAAGTTTTGGGTACTTCTAAGGTATGTGATACAGGGAAGTAATGACCACTGCTCTACTGGTTTGTGTTCTGGTCTTTACCAAGGAAAGGTCCCTGACCTCCTGTGGTTGCAAATATTATTGTTCCTCTTGGTCCTAGAACTGTATGCTGGTCCCCTACTCTACTGTTCCTGGTTGGAATTGTGTCCAGGATCCCTCCTTTCTTGTGACTGACCACTTGTGCTAGTGCTTCTCTCTGCCCTGAAACTGCAACCCAGAAGGAATACAAGCAATAGATCAACTATACCCAAAGTCAGCTCAGGGTCCCCTATAATTCTTTCTGACCAGTTGTCCAATCCCCTTACTATCTCTGGGTTGAGAACTCCCAAAGTTTCTGTTGCCTCTACAAATGTTGCAACTATTGTAGCGACCTCCAAGGTCCAACCTCTTTTGTTATTGTTGCTGCTGCACTTTGAGCGTAGCAATCCAGTGCCACACACCTTTCCTGTCAATCTCTTAAGTAGTCTTAAGAAGGAATAAGTTCCCACTCTGACCTTGAGTGGGCTCTGCCATTCCAAAATTTTATTTGAAGAGTTATTTTAAAGATTTTTGGAAGAAAATGTTGGGAGAGTCCAGCTAGATTTCTCCATCTTTGTTATGTAAATAATGTTATGTATTATTTATTGCAATTATACAGTATTTTTAAAGCACTTTCCAGCTCATGATCTCTGTCTCTTCCCCAACTTTTTTTGAAAATAGTTGCAAAAGGTGGAAGAGAACTTAGTGTTTCTTAAGTATCTCTTCATTTCCCTGAAATTTTTACAAGTTGTCATTCCAACAATAGAATATGACTACATAAGATACTTCACAATATAATGAAGTGATAACAAATTCTATACTAATTATTGGTTCTAATTTTAAAAAAATTAATTAGTTAGGCATGTATTATTTTCAATCAGTTAATAAGAATTTTATTAAGCACCCACTACTACTGTGTTAGGCACTGTACTAAGAAACGCAAAAAGAATTAATGGACCACATCCTGCTCAAAAGGTAATTTCATTCTTCTGGTCAGAGACAAGTATATACAAATTGTCCCTCTTATATTTTCAGCATAAATGTTGTACAATGTCCAAAAATGTTTTTAGTATTTCTTTATGTAAGCCTTAATTTAACTGCTGGCTCTCCAAATGTGTGATTTCTGTTTAGTGACAAATAAGTGGATGCACTACTGCTTATATTGAATCTTTCTTTAAAAAAAAATCTTGCCTTAGAATTGATACTAGATGTTGATTCCAAGGCAGAAGAATAGTAAGGCCTAGGCAAATGTGTTAAGTGACTTACCCAGGATCACACAGCTAGAAGTGTCTGAGGTAAGATAAGATCTCAGGACCTCCTTTTTCAAGGTCTGGATTTATAGCCATTGAACCACCTAGCTGCTCCTCAATCATTCTTAAGAATATTTTCAAAATAAATGAAATCAGAAGACATAAAAGAATAGCAGTTAAATTGAAGATTAGATCATATTTTCCTCACAAACTTAAATAAGAGAGTTGAAAGTGATATTTTTTTTCATGCATCTAATGATATCAGGAAATGCCAACTCATGAGACATTTGATCATTCCACCTTATATTTCTCCTATGGAACATCATGAAGATAATTATAACATATATAAGATGGAGAAGCAGAGGAAGTCTATGAAGCATTTGACAAAATCCTCCACGTTAATACAATACTTGCCATAATATTCAGTGACTTAACTATGAAAGTGGACAGTGTAGACAGTGACTATGAATATTTTATTTAAAATAGTAGTTAAAGCAAGTCAAGTCAACAAGGATTTGACAACTGTGCCAGGCACTATGCCAGGGGAATAGGAATACAAAGATACAAAGAAAGGTCAAAACAGTCTCCAGTTTCAAGGAATTTAGATTCTAATAGGGGAGGCAACACATGAGTAGGTAGACCCAAGATATGAAAAGAGTAGATATGATAAATTGTGAGAAAGGAAGACATTATCAAACTGAGGGGAAAGGAAAGTTGTTTAAAAATACTTGACATGGCAAGCACTAAACAATTTTATGCACACACACGTACTTGACTTTATATTAAAACAAGAAACATCTGATTACTGATATGTGAGCCATTTCACTAGTCTGTATGTAATCAGATCATTGAATGTTTAGAAAATAAAGGTCAAAATTAACACCAACTAGAAGAAAATATACAAATGAGAAAGTATTGTGCATATTATAAGTAACAGAGAGCAGAGTTTTGTTTTCTTATTTTATCTGTGAATTTCTTATTGTTAAACTTTTGATATATGAGTGTTAGGTTTATTTTTTCTTTCATTTATCTCTAATATTGATTTTTCAAGTTATGATTTTCCCCTCTTCACTTGTAGACACAGCAGTATCTCTTCAGTTACTTCAGCTTCATTTTTTCTGAGGTGACCCTATTTTCTGTGGTTCTCTTTCCTCCACCAATGACCCCCTCCTCCTTTTAGTTATTTCTTTCTCCTTGGAGTTTTGCTTAAAAATCCCTATTTTTTCCTTCTCGTATTTGATTATTTAATTCTTCCTCTTTTTTAAACTCTCATTTAATCAAATAGATTCCCCCTTCTATCTAGCCCTTCAATTAGTCCTTTCCATTAAATTTTTACATTTATTTTTGTACTTCTTTCCAAAGAGGAGTTCTCTCATTCTCTCCATTCTCTCTATTCTCTTTCCATGCACTCTCAAATTTCTTCCTTTGGTTCATTATCCCTTTAAATAAGTAATCTCTAATCTCTTTTTCAAACTCTGAGCCATAACCATTCAGGGGACCAATTCCCACTCTACTATGGAATGACCAGTTTCAGGGATTCATCCTTTTGTTGAGGGCTCATTATTTTTTACTTATAATTACTCATAATATAGGTAACCGTGAACCTCCTTTAGTTCCAGTCAACTACCTGGTCTTCAACCCTTAATTTTTTTGCTTGTTTTTATATCATACTTTCCATGAGTTCTGCCTTATAAAACATTAAAAAACAAAAACAAAAGATAAGGGAGAGAAAACAGTTCAGCAAAATTTAAAAACACATCAAATGAGTCTGACAGTATATGCAATATGTCATACCCACAGTCTTCAAAGAAATGACAGAGATGCAGTTTCCCCTTTTTCTTCTCAGACAACTTGGTCATTAACAAATTATATAACCTTCAGTTTTCTAGAATACTTATAAAGCCAACCTTCCAATGCCCAAGCAATGAAGAGGACATAATCTAAAGTAGTAACTGGGTGAATAGATAGCATGGTGTGGATATGTGAAATAGTGCAGGGCTTCAATGGGCAACATTTGCCAAAAGATTAGATATTTGAGGAGGAAGAGGAAGGTGTGCTAAACAATACCAAGATTATGAACCTAGGAAATTGGAAGGATGATGGTGAACTTTAAAGAAATAAGAAACTTTGGAAAAGGTAAGGTTTTGAGAAGAAAGATAATGAGTTCAGTTTTGGCTCACTCTCTCAAGGTTGAGAATACTGTCACTCTATATAGAGAAAACCTGGCCTTAAACTGCTACTGTGACATTGCATATATAAGAATTTACTGGTGGGGCTCACCTTCCAGACAGTGATATCATCCCTTTGGACAAAATATGGGGGTGAAAACATGATATAGTTAAAGAACTTTTAAAAGAAATATTTTTCCCACAAACATATGCAACTTTGACCCGTTCCATCAGCTGTAGACTTTGACTTCAGCCCCCCATGGGGATCCTATATTTATTCATTTATATCCTATTATATATTCAAATCCCCATGGGGAATCCTATATTTACACAGGACTCTACTCCCATAATAGCATCAAAATATTTGATTAATTCAATAAATGGTTATTAACCACATATTTATTATGTGCTAGGCACTATGCAATGAAATCCAAAGATAAAAATAAGAAAAAGACAGTCTCTGCCCTCAAGGAGCCTACAAGGAGGCAGGAAAGTTGGGAGAGAAGAAGAAAAGGGGCCAAAGTAAGAATTATAGTACCACTTCTTCCTGAACATTAACCAAAAATAACTTAACCTTATGGCTTCAATTATCATTGCTATTCAAGTAACTCCCAAATCTATATGTCTAATATGATTCTCTCTCTTGGACTCCAGCTTCTTATTTCCATCTATCACCTAGATCAAAGGTGTCAAATACATTGTCTGAAAACTTCCAGAGTGTGACAGAAACAAATTAAAATATAATTGGGAAATATTTATCAAAACGAATAAAATATTAAACAATATGAATAATTTAATTTGTGGTTCATGCAATCCATAGAGAATTTATGTAAGATTTAGTGAGGCCCATTTCTATTTGAGTTTGACACCCCTGACCTATATGACATTCCTCCTTTCCCACACAGTACTCATCATCTCAACCTTTTAACCATTCCCGGCTTCCACTAAGGCCTCCACAGAAGTCCTATTCCAATGTTCAATATTTTGAATACGGCCTTCAATTCTCACAGATATGAACGTGGAGCCCAATTTCTGTCATACTTTAAGAAGCTAGAAAGGCTTTAGGCAAATTCCAAGCTACAGATTTTCTGAGACCTAATCTGTTTAAATATGGAGAGACTGACTAATGAAATAAGTTTTAGAAAAAATGTTCATGGTACCTAGTCCTGTGTGGCCCTTTTCTGCCCCTGAAGCAACAGGAATTGAGCCCCAGTGGATAGGATAAAAAATGTTCAGAACTACACTGTTTTTAAATGGTCTATAAACATCAACATAATTGTTTCTGATCTAAATCTTTGTCCAACCACCAATGAGGTGATATACTACAGGAGGAAGTGAACCACATCAATATTGACATTCTTGCTATTAATGTAACCAGAAGACATAAAGGAATTGCAGTTAAATGGGAGGCTTGCTCATGGGTTGGAAAGATAAATAAAACAGCTGCCAGAGTTGTTCAATAAAAACAAACTTTCTTTCATGAGATACTTATCTTCCCTTGAAGTGCTCATGGTGAACATAAGCAGGAATACCATCATGAAGTCAATGGGAGACATTCTATGAAGAGCTTGACAGTATCTTCCATAAGAAGAAAACGTATCATTTTGCTCAGTGACTTTGATGCAAAGGCAGGCATGAGAAAATATTGGAAGGGGTGATTTGAAAATAAAATATAGGATTAAACTGTGAAAGAAATCAAAGACTGAAAGACTATTCAGAAGGGTCCTGAATATTTCTTTAATATATTTATATATATATGTACATATATATATATATATATACACAGATATACATATGATGTATATGTATGTGTTCAGTGGAAGCTAAGTATACAGGGGATAGGGAGCCAGGCCTGGAGATGTGATGTCCTGGTCAAAGCTAACTTCAGATACTTCCTAGCTGTGTGATCTTGGGCAAGTCACTTGACCTCAATTGCCTAGCCCTTACAGTTCTTCTGCCTTGGAACCAATTCTTAGTATTGATTCAAAGATGGAAGTCAAAGACTTAAAAATATGACTCTATTTCTATTTATCTATCTATTCAGATGAACTTGAAAATGTTAAACACGAAACATCTCCATGAAGAAAAAAAAAAGTAACTGACAATCCACACAGGAAAAACAAAGAAATAGAGAAGAAAGAATGTAAGCCAGATTATGATATGAACAGGACATTGCTTTTGTTTAGCATCTTGAATCAAATTAGTCCACAAGGACCTCTGTTCCAATAGTATACCGCTACAGGTTCACCATAAACTAGACACAGAATTGAACAGGAAGAAAAGAACTAGTTGGATTGTTTTTTGGAAAACTGTACAGTACTTTTAAAGATCTCAATCTCCTCCCTGACACACAATCTCATCTTTGAACATCATTATTTTCCTGATGATGCCCCATGCTGATGAATCACATTGAACAACATGCTTTTCAAAACAACAGAAATTTCAGAAAACCCAAAGGGCAATAGAAGCCCTTGGGGGGTATATAAGTTTGCTATATCACATGACTAGAAAGTAAAATGAATGACTAGAAAAGGATGTTAGCAAAGATAATGGAATCTGATTGCCAGCCTAATGGTGTCACACTGGTCTCCATAGGATGGTAAAAAGCCAAGAGGAAGATCCCTGGTAGCTTGGGTATATCCTATTGGAGGGCTTCATGGGAAGTCATAGACAAAAATTGCACAAGATTGTGATCTGCACTTGCAGAAGGAATGGCCACATCAATGACTTGATAGACATTTACATTACTGTACCCTCCAAAGAGGAGAATCTCTTTGGACTTTTGTAGTAGGGTTATATTTGTACAAGGAGCTGTGTCCAGAGGCATTGTCCCCGTCAGAGAGGAGTTTATGTTCATTCTTTGTTTCTCCCAAATCCATTCCTCCTCTCATTTATGATATGAACAGGACATTGCTTTTGTTTAGCAGAATGAACAAAAGAAATAACTTCCTTATTTCTGTGGAAGGCACCACCATACTTTCAGTCACCCAAAGCAATGTGTGTATAGGTCATTTTAGATCATTGTTGACTCTTCTCTCCCCCTAACCTTGCAAATTTGAAGTTCAATATCAAAAACTGTTGTTTTTTTCCCCGTGAAACTGACATTAAAGCAATATTACCATTGACTTGTCACCATACCCTAGGGATCATCTTCCATGTATTTTGTTTTCCGCACTAGAACTACTTGAGAGCAAGGAGCATCTCGCTTTTCTATTTGCATCCTCAGCACTTACTACTTTGTGGTTTTTCTCTTAGTAAGCATTTTACGAATGCTTCATTCCTTCATTTGTATCCAACCAATTGTGAAGACATACATTCTACTCCCATCACCTCTCTTGCACTTGTCCCCTTCTCCTTCCTCATATGGCCATTATATTTGCTTGGTTCCTCATCCTCACATCTGGGCTTCCTACTTGGTATCCAAATCTCTACCCTCTCCAGTCCATCTTTCAAACAGCTGCCAAATTCATTTTTGTATGAAAAAAACATGATTCTGTTTTCTCAGAAAATTTCATGTTTCCCTATTGCCTCTAAGATAAAATACAAACACTGTAGCATGGATTTAAGGCCTTTTTCAATCTGGTACCAATGTATTTTCCCAGCATTTTTCCTTATTTCTGTAGCCCACTCATAAGTTTGTATATGTAGAGCTTCATTCCATATTACTCCCCTTTTACATATTCTGTGACTCCATACATATGCTTACATATCCTCCATCTCTAGTACCACTCATAATGCTATACACATTGTTGTTGTTAATGGAGCCCAGGCCTGACATTGCATTAATATAGGGAACATGGACTTTCCTTGGCCAGGTGAGAACAAATACTTTTCTGCAACTTAAAAGTTTGCTTTTGGATCATTCAAAGGAAAACTTACTTGCCTTGCAAAAATACTCAAAACCCTTTTCCCCCCATTTCATCCCATTTCATAGATGAGGGAACTGAGGTTAACAGGATTATGAATTTTCCTTGTTGTCACACAGTAAGTATTATAAAGAAGGATTTCAATTCAGATCTTTCTTATTCAAAGTCCAGAATTCTATCCAGGTTTTCCTGACTCAGAGTCCTATCAATTATTCTAAATTATCTTTCCTTTGTGATTCTAATATAGCAGATGCTTTAAAATATCTGTCAAGTTGAATTACAGCTTTTTACATTAAAAAAATGACAACTGTAAGACAGAAGGGTAATAGGGTTAAATGATTTCCCCTTGGTCACACAGCTAGGAAGTGTCTGAGTCCAGGTTTGAACCCATGCCCTTCTAACATTAAGCCTGGAACTTTATCTGCTGTGCCACTTAATTGCCCACATTTTTCTATATATAACAATTTTTCCAATTACCTTATTTTATCTTTAGCACACTTTTTGTAAGGCAACAGAGGGGTTAAGTTTGGGTTTGGGTTTTTTTTTGGTGACATTTATAGAATAAATTTGACATTTTGCAGATAAGAAAAATGGGACATAGGAGATTAAAGCAACTTGCCCAAGGACATGTGGTGGTAATTGTATATCTGGGGCTGGAATCCAAATCTTTCTACCATCCTACTCTTTCCACTTCAACCTCTTTGCAGGACTTCCATCTTCCACCCTAGGTTCCATGCTGTTCTGATTGGTGAGAATTGAACCTCCCTAGACTATGCTTCACAGATTTTTTTTTTCTGCCATGTTTCACATGTCTTTTTCCTTCATTTCTTTTTTTCACTTATCCTGGGAACTGTATTCAAATCAACATGATCATTGTTTCTGGAAAGGACATGTTATTCAATTTCCTGATTACTCCACTTATTATTACTGAGATTTACTAGATAAAAATATTTTTCTTGACCCTCCTGTGTGGTATTTTACCCTATTAGAAAAAAAAAGCTACTTTAGGGGCTTCTTTTGGGAGTCAACTCTTTTCATTATTTCTATCTCCAGATTCTTGCACAATTCCTGGCACATTGCAAGCCCTTAATACTGGTTTGTTTTTCTTTATGTCCTTCCTTCCTTCCTTCCTTCCTTCCTTCCTTCCTTCTTTGCTTCCATCTATACTTCCTTCCTTCTTTCTTTCTTTCCCTCCCTCTTCTTTCCTTGGAAGGTAAGAGTTAGACCCAGAAGGATCCTTAGAGCTCATGCAGCCCAACCCTCACACTATACAGATGATATAAATGATGTCTTCGGACTCCAAGTTGAGTGTTTTTTCCTCATTTAGTGTTCTTTCTGTAGATGAAAATGCATCTAACACCCAACTTTGCAGAGTAACAAAGAGATACGAAAGAGAAAATGAACCAACCTTTACTTTAGGACTAGAACTGAGATCTGCAACCATGTCTCTCAAAATATCAGGATATAACATGACCAATAACAAGGAAAATTCCTGGTAATTCCAGTGATTAATAAATTCTTGATTGTTAATTGATTGTTAATTATATTAATAAAATAATATTTACATAGCACATTAAAGTTTGCAAAATGCTTTCCATAATTTCATTTGAGCTTCACATTTCATTTATAGAGAGGAACTGAGACTTAACAGATTAATTAGTTCATTAAGAAGTCCATGAGTCACACAAAACAATAAGCTGTCAGAAGCAGGATTTGAATCTAGATCCTCCTGACACAGAGGCCAGTTCTCTAATCCACTGTTCAATCTACAGAATCTCATTGATTGTTTTAATTCCACTGACTGTAGCCAAGATGATGTAACTCCTTTAAACTCATAACCAGGTCAACTGAGCTTTCTTGTCCAGGCAGCTGATTAGAGGAGAACCTGTCTACATCCAAGGTCATACCATGCATTCTCTGGAAAAACCATCAATAGGACAATTTAGAAAAGAAGAAGCTATGCTCAGTGGTGGGAGGTGAACCTGATAGTGTGAGAGCTGGTGAGGGAGGAAGGGCTGTGAATACTAATCATGGCAATTAGGAAGCAACAATCTAATGAATATAAAGGTTATGCATGGCATTCTGCCAACCTGCCCAGGTGCGGTAGGTGTTTATCATGCCTTGTTGACAACTGTTCCCGTTGAGTTGAGATTAGACTAAGTCTTCTCTCTCTAGCTGAAGTGTGCCGACTGAGCGCCCTCAAGCCTGAGCCCTGGTGGAGGAGGCAGGGGCAGAGAATCAAGTCTGAAGATTACAAGCAGGGAACAAAGCCTTTATGCAGTGACAGTTGGGAGAAGCCCCAGAGCATCTCTTTCCCAGGATTTGAGGGAGATGCAGTATGTAAAGGGTGTAGGCGATATGTTTATAAACCTGGCTTTCAGTAAATCCGAGATTATTTGAAACATTAGTCTTACTAGAAAGGAGAAAAAGATAGACAGGAAAGAGAGAGAAAGAAAGACAGGAGAGAGATAGAGAAGAGAAAGAGAGAAATAGAAGGCAATGAGAAAAACAGAAAGATTTTTAAAAAATTTTTAATCATTTATTAATATTCATTTTTAACATGGTTACATGATTCAAGCTCCTACTTTCCCCTTCACCCCCCCCCCCGCTATCCCCCCATCCATGGCCAATGCACATTTCCACTGGTTTTAACATGTGTCCTTTTTCAAGACCTATTTCCAAATTGTTGATAGTTGCATTGGTGTGGTAGTTTTGAGTCCACATCCCCAATCATGTCCTCCTCAGCCCATGCGTTCAAGCATTTGTTTTTCTTATATGTTTCCTCTCCTGTAGTCCTTCCTCTGAATGTGGGCAGCGTTCTTTACCATAAATCCCTCAGAGCTGTCCTATGTCATTGCATTGCTGCTGGTACAGAAGTCCATTACATTCAATTTTACAATAGTATATAAGTCTCTGTGTACAGAGTTCTTCTGGCTCTGCTCCTTTCGCTCTGCATCTGTTCCTGGAGGTCTCTCCAGTTCGCCTGGAACTCCTCCAGTTTATTATTCCTTTTAGCACAATAGTATTCCATCACCAGCATATACCATAGTTTGTTCAGCCATTCCCCAATTGAAGGACATACCCTCCTTTTCCAGTTCTTTGCCTTCACAAAAAGCACAGATATAAATATTTTTGTACAAGTCTGTTTATCTATGATCTCTTTGGGGTACAAACCCAACAATGGTATGGCTGGATCAAAGGGCAGGCATTCTTTTATTGCCCTTTGAGCGTGATTCCAAATTGCCAGCCAGAATGGTTGGATCAGTTCACAACTCCACCAGCAATGCATTAATGTCCCAATTTTGCCACATCCCCTCCAGCATTCATTACTCTCCCCTTCTTTCATTTTAGCCAATCTGCTAGGTGTGAGGTGATACCTCAGAGTTGTTTTGATTTGCATTTCTCTAATTATTAGAGATTTAGAACACTTTCTCATGTGCTTATTGATACTTTTGATTTCTTTATCTGAAAATTGCCTATTCATTTCTCTTGCCCATTTTTCAATTGGGGAATGGCTTTATTTTTTATACAATTGATTTAACTCCTTGTATATTTGAGTAATTAGACCCCTGTCAGAGTTTTTTGTTATAAAGATTTTTTCCCAATTTGTTGTTTCCCTTCTGATTTTGACTACACTCTTTTTGTTTGTACAAAAGCTTTTTAGCTTAATATAATCAAAACCATTTAATTTACATTTTGTAATTTTCTCTAACTCTTGCTTAGTTTTAAAATCTTTCCTTTCCCAGAGATCTGACAGGTATACTATTTTGTGTTCACTTAACTTATTTATAGGTTCCCTCTTTATATTCAAGTCGTTCACCCATTCTGAATTTATCTTGGTGTAGGGTGTGAGATGTTGATCTAAACCTAATCTTTCCCATATTGTTTTCCAAATTTCCTAGCAGTTTTTGTCAAATAGTGGATTCATGTCCCCAAAGTTGGGCTCTTTGGGTTTATCATACACTGTCTTGCTGATGTCATTAACCCCAAGTCTATTCCACTGATCCTCCCTTCTATCTCTTAGCCAGTACAATATTGTTTTGATGACCACTGTTTTATAGTATAGTTTAAGATCAGGTACTGCTAGGACACCTTCCTTCATATTTTTTTTTCATTATTTCCCTTGATATTCTTGGCATTTTGTTCTTCCAAATGAACTTTGTTATAGTTTTTTTCTAAATCTGTAAAAAAGTTTCTTAGTAGTTTGATAGGTATGGCACTAAATAAGTAAATTAATTTGCGTAGAATGGTCATTTTTATTATGTTAACTCGTCCTATCCATGAGCAATCAATGTTTTTCCAAGTGTTTAAATCTAGTTTTAACTGTGTGGAAAGGTTTTTGTAGTTGTGTTCATATAATTCCTGTGTTTCTTTTGGTAGATAGATTCCAAAGTATTTTATAATGTCTAGAGTGATTTTAAATGGTGTTTCTCTTTCTACCTCTTGCTGCTGTGATGTGTTGGAAATATATAGAAATGCTGATTTCCTTGCATTTATTTTGTATCCTGCCACTTTGCTAAAGTTGTTGATTATTTCTACAAGCTTCTTAGTTGATTCCCTAGGATTTTTTAAGTAGACCATCATATCATCTGCAAAGAGTGATAGCTTAGTCTCCTCATTGCCTATTTTTATACCTTCAATTCCTTTTTCTTCTCTAATTTCTACTGTTAGTGTTTCTAATATTATGTTGAATAATAGAGGTGATAATGGGCATGCTTGTTTCACTCCTGATCTTATTGGGAAGGCTTCTAATTTATCCCCATTGCATATAATGCTTGTTGATGGTTTTAGGTATATACTGTTTATTATTTTTAGGAAAGGTCCTTCTATTCCTATACTTTTCAATGTTTTCAATAGGAATGGATGCTATATTTTGTCAAAGGCTTTTTCAGCATCTATTGAGATGATCATGTGATTTTTGTTTGTTAGACTATTGATATGGTCAATTATGTGGCTGGTTTTCCTAATGTTGAACCATCCTTGCATTCCTGGTATAAATCCCACCTGATCATGGTGGATGATCTTCTTAGTTACTTGCTGGAGTCTCTTTGCTAATATTCTACTTAAGATTTTTGCATCTATGTTCATTAGGGAGATTGGTCTATAGTTTTCTTTCTCTGTTTTTTGTCTCCCTGGCTTTGGAATCAGTACCATATTTGTGTCATAAAAGGAATTTGTTAGGACTCCTTCTTTGCTTATCATATCAAATAATTTGTATAGTACTGGGATTAGTTGTTCTTTGAATATCTGATAGAATTCACATGTGAATCCAGCAGGTCCTGGTGATTTTTTCTTAAGGAGTTCTTTGATGGCTTGTTCAATTTCTATTTCTGATATGGGATTATTTAGGTATTCTATTTCTTCTGCCTTTAATCTAGGCAATTTATATTTTTTAAATATTCATCCATATCTCCTAAATTGTTTTATTTGTTGCCATATAATTGGGTGAAATAGTTTTTAATGATTGCCTTAATTTCCCCTTCATTAGAGGTGAAGTCTCCCTTTCCATCTTTAATACTGTCAATTTGGTTTTCTTCTTTCCTTTTTCTTATTAGATTGACCAGTACTTTGTCTATTTTATCTGTTTTTTCAAAATACCAGCTTCTAGTCTTATTTATTAATTCAATAGTTCTTTTACTTTCGATTTTATTAATTTCTCCCTTAATTTTTAGTATTTTTAATTTAGTTTTCATCTGGGTGTTTTTAATTTGCTCGCTTTCTAATTTTTTGAGTTGCATACCCAATTCATTGATCTCTGCCCTCCTTAATTTGTTAATATATGCACTCAAGGAAAAACAGAATGATTTAGGTAAGAATTTAGGGAATGGTTTTGAAACAATTACAAAAAATGCCTTTAAATAACAAGATGCTTTGATGTCTTCGAATATTTGATTTTTCAAAATTTAATGTTGTAGTGTTTTAAGAATCCACCTAACATGAATTAAGTTCCTCTTACTTCATATAAATAGTCTGTTAAAAACATAAATCTCTGCCCAAACTGAAAACAAACTCTTAAGATATTCTCATTTCTGAGTCTTGACAAATCCTTTTAATTTTCTGGCCTCCTGCCTCTCCTTCACAAAAAAGGGCATCATTGAGTCAACTGGTTTCTTTTTTCTTCTCCTTTCCCTTCCACTTCCCCTTTCCCTCCTTTCCCTTCTTGTCTTTTTTGGGGGCAGGGATCCAAGTGACCAAAGTAGGTCTCTTAGGCCTGGGAGAAAGATAGAGTTAAGATCTAGATGACTGATAACTTAAGAAGATGACCTCCAACTGCTCTAAACCTCTGGAATCTGAGGGTCAGTCAAGTCATCATTGATCCTTTCCATGAGAAATGACAAGTAGCCTAAAAAGGGCTTCCTTTCATATTCTACTCAGGGCCAAGAGATTAACAGAGATGAAATATGAATGAAGTTTGAGGGTGGAGGAGGGCCAATGGAAATTTACAGAAACATATACTAACTAATACTATTGGGAAAATTAATTTTTCAAGCATTAGTCATAACAGCAGCCTCTTTGTGTTCAGTCTTTTCAAAGCCCTTAGTTTATTTCATTTTAGTCAAGATCTTTGATTTTATCAGTATTGGTGACTCCCACTATGGAAATTCCTTCCTACTTATATCCAAGGTCACACTAGACACTCCTGAGGAAAATCCACAGGATGGCTTATAAGGGAAGAAGATATATCTCCTCCTACATGACAATGTGTCATGGTTGATAAATGTCATTAGGCAACTCTCCAAAATTAGAAGTTGCAGAAGGGTTTCTTTGACATAGCCATACTATATACCACTCTAGAAAAGACACTCTTTGAAATAAATGTCTTCCCCCAGCCACAAGTAGGAATTTCTGTCTGTGGAGCAAACACGACAAAATGTACTCAGAGTAAGTGGCATGAAACTCATTCTCAGTTAAGTGGGATGGGCAGGCTGCTCTCATGTAGAAAGGAGGAGAAAGAACCCATAGTCACTAATGTCACAAAGTCTTAAGGGGTAGGAAAGATAAAGCAGTGTAGGGCATGAGTAAAGATACTAAATAGCATTCTAGTTGAACTTTCTAATTAATCTCTTGTTAACTAGATGCTGAATTCTGTTGTTTCTATGGTGTTGAAGAGATGAAGTACTCTCAGCTCATCTAAATTTCTGTCCTAGGGAAAGTTACCCTGTGCTAGTTATCCCTCTGGTTCTTCTAATTAGGAGATTCTTTTCCCCTCTTCTTTTATTCTTCCTGCATTCTTTTCTTCAAGTATTGTAGCCCAGATAATCAGAAGTCTGACTTTTTTTTTCAGGATCAGTCTCTTATTGTCTGGTGGCAAATGCAGTAGCATGGATTGTG
Source organism: Gracilinanus agilis (assembly GCF_016433145.1). Lineage (NCBI taxonomy): Eukaryota > Metazoa > Chordata > Mammalia > Didelphimorphia > Didelphidae > Gracilinanus > Gracilinanus agilis. The sequence goes on along the minus strand of NC_058131.1, from coordinate 226,947,782 downwards.
GAAAAAACTACTGGCTCAAGAGTCGAAGCATTAATCTCAAGCAATTATTCAATGCATAAATCACAATTTTTCTAAGCCCCATTTTTCTCTTCTGTAAAATAACGGGGTTAAGGGAGGTTAAGTGGCATAGTGATTAGAGTCCCAAACTTTGAGTCAGGGAGACTTGATTTCAAGTCTGGTTTCACAGACACTAGGTGACTCTAGCCAAGTCATTTAACACTGTTTTACCACAGCTTCCTTATTTGTAAAATAAGTTGGAGAAGGAAATGGCAAACCACTCCAGTAAATTTGCCAAGAAAACCCTAAATCAAGTTACAAAGAGTAAGGAATGGTTGAAACAACTAAACAAAAAAATGGGGGAGAGAAGGATGTACTAGATGGACACTGACGTCCCTTCCATCTCTAGACTGATGATTCTCTCAAATCTGAACAACATGCAACATATTGGGAATGGTCCTATGAAAGAGCAGGGAAAAGACTCAAAGAATTGGGGTATCTCAAAAGCAAAAAATAGACCTTCATAGAAGAGATAATCAAGGAAGCAACATTTTGCTAATAGGTAATATAGATGATGAAGTGATACCAAAATTTTTTACACATTTCTGTGAAAAAGGCCTTATTACTCAAACATGCCAGGAATTAAGTTAAATTTATAAAAATAAGAGGTATTCGGGGCAGCTGGGTAGCTCAGTGGAGTGAGAGTCAGGCCTAGAGACAGGAGGTCCTAGGTTCAAACCCGGCCTCAGCCACTTCCCAGCTGTGTGACCCTGGGCAAGTCACTTGACCCCCATTGCCCATCCTTACCACTCTTCCACCTATGAGACAATACACCGAAAGTACAAGGGTTTAAAAAAAAAAGAGGTATTCCCCAACTGAGAAATGTCAAAGGATATGAATAGACAGTTTTCAGAAGAAGAAATGAAAGCTATTCATGGTCACCTAAAAAAAATGCTGTAAATCACTATAGACTAGAGAAATGCAAAACTTTTTTTTTTGCCTTTTTTGTGATATGGCTAATATGGAAATATATTTTGCATGATTTCCCATGTATAATTGATATCATATTGCTTACCTTCTTAATGAGTGGGGAAGAGAGAGAATTTCAAACTCAATTTTAAAAAAGTATATGAAAAATAAACAATAAATTTTAGAAAAGAATCTTTGGACACTGTGAAAGTAAAAAATTAAGATGTTTTAAGAAGACTAAGATGGTTCAGCTATATGACACTATATTTGTTTTGTATATGTTATCAGTGTAGGGTGAAGGACTGATCCCTGTCACCTTGTTCCAAAATTACGTCAATTCATTACCAACTACTCTTTTAGTCTAGCCAGTGCATATTTAAATTTTATTTTCCCCCAATGATAACAAGATAAAGAAAAAAAGAGTTCTACTCTAGTGGCTAGAAAGTACTTCTAAACCTAGAGTTTTAAAACTTTTTGTTCCCAGGAATGATTCATGGTCTCAAAAATTATTGGGTGCCCCCAAGAGCTTCGGTTCATTTGGGTTATACTATCAATACATTTAAAAATGATAATTAAAAATTAGTTCATTAAAATAACGTAGCAAACTCATTACATGCTAATTTAAAGCATACTTTATATAAAAATAACTTTTCAAAAAAATACTAAGAGTGGTATTGTTATACATATTTTTACAAATCTCTTTATTGTCTGATTTAATAGAAGACAATTAGATTTTCACATCTGCTTCTCTATTCAGTCTATTGGAATATGTTGTTTTGATTGAAGTATATGAAGAAAATGTGATATCACTCAGATATATAGTTGGAAAAAGGAGAGGTACTTTAATAGATAAATAGCATCTTAGTATTATAATGAAAATAATACTGACATCACAGAACCTGTGAAAAGAATTTGAGGTGCCCACAGTGCTACAGACTACACATTGAGAATTTCTGATCTCAGCTATAGAGATGAACCAGCATGGTAGATATCATTAGAGAGCACTATGGAATCACCTAGAACTATTTAAGAAAAAAGAAGCGGGAAGTTGGAAGCTTTTAGATAGTGTTTAAGTATAATCCTAGATGGAGGAGCAACACTCCTCTAACCCAAGAACTCACTGAATGGTCTTTGCCATGAATCCTTTTGAATTATGCTTTCTGCAGTCCAACCCCACCTCACCCCAACGTTATTAGAGGTGATCATAGAACTGCAGGAATTCAGAATTAGAAGGCATCACAGAGGCTCTCTAGGCAGACCCCCTGATGAAACTGAACCCTCTCTAAAACATCCATTAACCTGGGGTTATTTAGAATCCTTGCAATTAAAAATCTACCTCCCTTTCCTGAGGTTACTCCTTTCCATTTTGGGATAGCCCATTTGTTAAGAAATTGTTTTCCACATTGAACTGAAGCTTCCATTCATTATTCCTGATTCTGCTGTTTGGAGCCAAGTAAAACACTTATTTATTCTTCCATGTGATATATATACATATATATATATGTATATATATATATGTATGTATGTATATATATAGTATTTTAGATACCCAAAGATATCTATCCAATCCACCCCTTGATCCTAGCATCAACTTTCCACCACAACCATCCACCATAAGCATCCCTAGCCCTTTCAACAGATGCTCATATACCATGTTCTCCCGTCCTTTTTACACTATCTTGGTCATCCTTCTCTGGTTATATAACATCCTGTCAACATCCATACAAAAATGTGGACTCCAAACTAACACCCATACTCCAGATGTGATTTGACTAGGGCAGAGTACAGCGAGACTCCTTTTTTGAATACCATAATTCATTTCTCTTTTAATATGGAATGTTTTGCAAAATTATGCATCATCTTTGAACAGGGACCATGATGATCTCCTCTGTATCTTTCCAATTTTAGTGTATGTGCTCCCAAAGCAAACAATAGATACCATAATTCTACTGGTGCAGTCTAAGATTGAATTGGCTTTTTTGGCCACTATTTCACATTGCTACATATTAAGATTGATGCCCATTCTACCAGTTTCTTTTCATAGAAACTATTGCCTAGCCATGCCTCTCCTATCTAGCATTGGCAAAGTTGTATTCTGAACACATATGTAGGATTTTACATTTGTCCCTATCAAATTTCATCTTATTTCAGTGAAGGATTTCTTGCATCTTGACTATTATCCCATGTGTTTGCTATCCCTCTTGGCTCATCTGCAAATCCAACAAAGCATGCCAACCATGTCTTCATCCTAGTAACTAATAAAAATGCTAAATAGTGTAGGTCAAGGACCGATCCCTGTCACCTTGCTCCAAGATGACATCAGTCCATTAGCAACTACCCTTTTAGTCTAGCCAGTGTATATTTAATTTACTTAAATATGCTATCATCTAGACTACATCTCACCATCTTGTCTACAGGGAAAGCATGAGACAATGTCAAGTGCTTTGCTGAAATTAAAGCATTCTTCTGATCTCTTAATTATAGGATCAAAGAGTTAGAGCTATTAGAGAATTTAGAAGTCATCCAGTGAGAGTGAACTTACATCTAGTAAGTTCACTCCTTACTTTCTAGATGAGGAAACTAAGGCCTGGAAACATGAATTGACTTGCCTAAGGCCATCAGGCAGTGAGTTAGCAGAATTGGGATTCGAATCAGAACATATCAAAGTTCATCTCTCCAAATTCAATGTCCTTTCCCCTTAAGACATATGAATTAATTTCAACTATCCTAATAAGATCATAGAAATATCTTAGAGGAAACCAAGACCTTTAAAAGTTAAATAATTTGCTCAAGGTCAAAATAACTAGATAGTATGCTCCAAGTATATGAGAATTGTTGGTATAATAAAAAGTAAATATTAATATAGGTCATTGGTCCCTTTTTTACTTATATGAAAAGTATACATGTAAAATCCAAAATACTTAGTATGTAAAATATCAGACTTTAGTCTGTGACCAGTTCTGTACAACCTAAACCTTATAAAGTAAAATGGACAAGTATAATGATGACTTTTAAGGGTCTCTGAAGTGTCAATGGATGCTGTAATCTCATCAATGTGAGGATCTCTTCCCTGGCAATATATTAATGTCTTCTTATTTTGTGTGCCCTCCCATGAGTTCACTATAAAGTGAATGTTAATATATAAGTTCATTTGAGCTTTATTGGAGGTAGGAGCAAACCACTCTAATCTCTCAGCTAAGCCTATGATAGAACAAGACCTAAGTCACCAGGAATGGGGAGAAGTGGGTAAGAAATTAGGCAAGAAAAATGGTGCTGATATACTTCAAAAGTCTTTTGATTATCCCTGAAAGCATTAGCTTAAAAAAGCTAAGAACAAAATATTTCCAAGCCTTTGTGGAGATGGTTTCATGAAATACTGAGGACTTCTTTCAAGGGATGAGCATCTTTATACTTACCTGGGTTGGATCTCAGGTAACATGTCCATTTGTCACCCACTCCATGCTCAAAACCTTTATGCTTAAGTAAGAGGTGACAAATCTGATGCTCTATTGGGAGTGTTCAGAATCACAGGGATAGAATCATACCTCCCACCTTTTGATATAGAGTTGATAGAGTTGGGATATGGAACGAGACATATATTTTTGGATATGGCCAAAGAAAGAATCTATTTTGCTTAACTATTCTTGTTTCTTACCATAGTTTTCTTTTCCTTTTTTTTCTTTTTCAACAAAAGCGAGGAAGATAGGAAGGAGAAAATTCGATTTTTATTAAATGAAAAAAGTGAAATAAAAACTTAAAATGTAGGAACACATTCATATCAATATGATGTTTCAGAGCAAGGCTTCAGTGAAATAGAGTCTTGCCATTGGCATAGGAACATATAGACAGAGACCTGGACACTTTACATTCCTCACTCACTATGATGAGATAATACTTTATCCTTCCAAAATAAGTAAGCTGAGAAGTCACTAGGGACTCAGATGAAAGGAAGGCTCAGGACACAGAGAAACTGACCAATTTTCCAAAGACTCAGTCCAGGACCAGTTAGTTGCTAAACAAAATAGGGAGCCTCTATGTCTGCTTAAAATTCCTGAAAATTGCATTACTATGAACTTGGACATATCTCTTGAGATCTCTGGTCCTCCATTTTCTTATCTTTAAAATTAGAGAGTTAGATTATATTACCTTATATTTTTATTTTTTAAAACCTTACTTATAATACTTACCATGACACTACATATTGATCTTAAGACAGAGGAATAGTAAGGGCTAGGCAATTGGGGTAAAGTGACTTGCCCAGGGTCCCACAATTATGAAGTGTCTGAGTCCAGATTTGAACCTAACACCTCTCATCTGGAAGCCCATCTCTCTATCTTCTGTGCTACCTAGTTACCCATACGTTACCTTTAAAGTTCCCTCCAACTTTGGATCAATGATGCTACAATCTTCATTATAAATTAATAACCTTGCTTTTAAAATATATCCTCCTTTCGCTTCTATGCCTCTTTCCTGATGAGGGTAATAATAGCTCACATTTATATATAGTTTCAAGACTTGCAAAGTGGATATTATTTTATTCCATTCTTATAACTATCCAGTGAGGTAGGTAGTTTTATTATCTTTACCTTACAAATGAGGAAACTGAGGCTCATGTACATTATTACATTGTCATAAATGTTATGGCTAGAAGGGATCTCAAATACCATCTAATTCAATCTTCTCTTTTAGCTTGTGGAGAAATTAAGGACTCGAGAGGAATGTCTTACACAGGATCATGAACCTACTCAGGGGAAGAGCTTGGGCCTAGAATTTAAAACTGGTGACTCAGTCCAATGCCTCTTCTATTACACTCTATATCCTCTCTCTTCTTTTTGATTTTTCTCTTCCTCTCCCCCCCTGTGTCCAATTCAGTTTGCTCATGATGTTTTCTGCCAAATGTATTGCAAAGGAGCCAGTGAAGAGTAGAGGGAAAATAAATGGCCTTGAGGACATAAGGGAAAACTAGAAGAAAGAGAAATTATAACAATATCACTCTTCTAACTAGTTTGGTCCTAGTGTGACTGACCCATGAGATCAGATTCAAGGCCATATTTTCTGGGAGAGACTTTGAGGTTCATACATCTAGGGTTAGAAGTCAACTAGAGCAAATATTTAAGTAATTACTATGTGCCTTGGACATGGAACTACCATATGAGGAAACTCCTTCTACCAATTCAGGGTAGCATCTTCTCTGCAAGTTATAGTCTTAGTCCTCAACATTTTCAGGAATCAGAAAATCCTTCCTATAGAAAGGTCCTATTTCTTTATACAAGGTCATTTTGAAGCTGCATCTTAAAGGGAAAGAAGGTTTCTGCATGGTAGATGGTGAGGGAGAAGTAGCTATGTACAAAGGCTTCGAGTCAGGATACTAAATGACATGTGTGAAAATCTGAGAGGAGAGGGTTGACCGGATTCCAGAGAGTAGGAAGTAGGTAATGCATAATGAACTTGCTGAGAGTGAGGAAATGACTTGTACTCAAGGGAAGCTGTGTAGCTCTGTTGAGTATGGATTAGAGTAAGAAGAGATTTGGTGTAGGTGTCCCATAAGGTCTGTAATAGCCAAGGTGAGATGAGGAAGCTCTGCCAATGGTTCCCAAACTTTTTGGCCTACCTCCCGCTTTCCAAAAAAAAATATTACTTAGCCCCCTGGAAATTATTATTTTTTTTAAATTTAATAGCAATTAACAGGAAAGATAAATGGATTGCTGCAGCACCCATCAGGGGGCGGTAGCAACCACTTTGGGAATCATTGCTCTAAACTAAGATGAGCTATCATCCTCCTTTCTTACTTCTGTCTCTTAACCAAGATGGCAGCTATGTGAATAGTAAGAAGGAAGTGGATGTGAAAGATGTTGTGAAGGAAGACACAACTAAATCTGGCAATCAATCAGATCTGTATGGTGAAGGAAAGTGGGAAGTTTAGATAACATGGAGGATGTTGAACCCTTGATATATTTTTAAACACTTTACCTTCTTAGAATCAATACTACATATTGGTTCCAAGACATAAGAGCAGTAAGGGTTAGGCAATGAGAGTTAAGTGACTTTCACAGGGTCACACATTTAGGAAGTATCTGAGGCCAGATTTGAACCTCCACCCTCTGGACTTGTCTCTCAATCCTCTGAGTCACTTAGCTGTACCATGTTACCCTTGACATTAAACATTAGCTACATGTAAGACATTGTGCTAAATGCAAGGGATCCAAAGAAAGGCATAAAATAAAATAAAATAAACTACTCTGCCAATCCTTAAGGGTTTTGTGTTCTAATAGGGTGATAACAGACAAAGAACCATGTAAATACAAAATGTATACAGAATAAATGGAAAGTAAAGGCCACCAAAGGAAAGATTATAATGGGAGAAGAAAGACCCCAGGTCAGAGCCTAGGTGTATTAGGAAGCATGTTATATAGAACAATTCAGTAGAAGCATCCAAAGAGTGATCAGACAGGTAAGAAGAGAACTGTTAAAATAAAGATAGATGAAGGCAAACTTTCAAAAGACTTTGGGGAAAAAGCATGCAAGAACCTTGTGGAAGAGACTGTTTGGGTCAGCTTAGGGAACTCCTTTTACCCTGGTCCTCTACCCATCCTTCTATTTATAAAGTAAACATCATTTATTTGAATAAAATCAAACCACAGTCAGATTTTGTGTTAAACTTACAGAGGACTAGTGTGGCTGACCCCTGGGCCTATAAAAATAGGCCAGAACCAGGGGCAGCTGGGTATCTCAGTGGATTGAGAGCCAGGCCTAGAGACAGGAGGTCCTAGGTTCAAATCTGGCCTCAGACACTTCCCAGCCGTGTGACTCTGGGCAAGTCACTTGACCGCCATTGCCTACCCTTGCCACTCTTCTGCCTTGGAGCCAATACACAGTATTGACTCCAAGAAGGAAGGTAAGGGTTTAAAAAAATAGACCAGAACCACTCTTTGGGTCATCACTGATCTAAACCTAAATCCACATTAAGGGACCTCTATTTAAGATAATATGATAAGAAGAGAACTAAGAGAGCAACTTTCCACAGGAAAAAATCTAGAAAAAGAGAACATTCAGGAATAAAGGTTCTTATCAGGATAACTCCTAGCAGAGGTTAGACATCTGTGCTACTTGGGCCTCCTTCTTGAGCTTTGGCTTAGGAGAGAAAGAATGGAGAAAAAAGCACATAAAGACAAGGAATACCAAATTCTTGAAGGAGATATATAGAAAGGGTTTCTGTGTATTGGGAGGCTCAGAAGGATATGATGAGAAGAGGAAAAGATTGGAGGAACAGGAACTATATCAAAAAGATAGGTAACAGGCTTCCTGGTTAAGATGGCGGCAGAGTAAAAAGCAGCTGCTTAACCTCTCCTAACTGAAACATATAGGAATCCTCAAGAACCCATAAAAACAAATCCAGAGGAGCGAAGGGACCCCACAACAGGGTGCAGCATTGGAGGTACTTGGAATTGGGGCATTTCCATGCTATAAAGGGGTGAAACAGCTCTCACTAAAACGCGAGCTGAGCAACCCCCTCCCACACCCAAACCACCTACTATGCAAAAGCCAGCACACAAGAGTTAGAGCAAGTTTGAGCCATGCATTAAGTTCTTGGGAGCTACCTGGGGTCACCAGGGCTGGCTCCTGAGAGAAGCAAGACTTAAGACCACAAGAGGCTAAAGAACGCGAGGAAATTGAACACAGACCCTGAGCGCAGACACGAGTGCGGGCTCGGAATCAAGCCCAGACATGGATCCTGAGCTCAGACAAGGACTCAGATCTTGAGCAAAGGCACAGACCTTGAGTGGGGACCCAGTGCAGAGGGTGTGCACAACTGTGGAAACAGCGCCCTGAAACTGATAAAGGAGTCTCGGTCAGAGGAACAAGTAAGGGGACCACCAGGAGGCTTTACCCTGAGAACAACTAGACCTGAGACCTCAGGAAACTAAAGAGCTCAGACAGACCCTGAATGTGAGGATAAACCTGAGAGGGTATAGGGCTAACAATAGCAAGCCAGATACAAGAACCCCCAAAGAGAAAGATCATCAAGAAGAAATCTGTAACACTCAACAACTTTTACACAGATAAAATCCAGACAACAGAGCAAACAGCAGAGGAGAACAAACAAGTAATCATATCCAAGCCTTCCCAAAATAATGAAAACTGGCCACAAGCTATTAGAGTTCAAATCTGAGCTGATGAGAAAGATGGAAGAGATCTGGCAATAAAATAACAATTTAAAACACAGAATTTTGCAATTGGAAAGTGAGGCTCAGAAATCAAATGAACTGATTAGCAAATTGAACACCAGAAATAACCAGATTGAAAAGGAAAACCAGTCCCTAAAGGGTAGAATTGAGCAATTAGAAGCTAATGATCTCTCAAGACAGCAAGAACAAATAAAACAAAGTCAAAAGACTGATAAAATAGAAGAAAACATGAAATATCTCAATGAGAAAGTGACAGACCAAGAAAACAGGTCTAGAAGAGACAATCTGAGAATCATTGGTCTTCCTGAAAAAGCAAAAAATAATAGAAATTTGGACTCCATACTAAAAGAAATTATTCAGCAAAATTGCCCTGAAGTTCTACAACAAGAGGGCAATATAGACATTGAAAGGATCCATAGATCACCCTCTACACCAGACCCCGAAAAGACAACCCCCAGGAATATAATAGCCAAATTCAAGAGATTCCAAGTAAAAGAAAAAAATTTACAAGAAGCCAGAAAGAGACAATTCAGATATCAAGGAGCACCAATCAGGATCACATAGGATCTGGCAGCCTCCACACTAAAAGACCTCAAGCCTTGGAATATGATATTCAGAAAGGCAAGAGAACTGGGTCTACAACCACAGATCACCTACCCATCAAAACTAACTATATACTTCCAGGGGAAAGTTTGGGCATTCAACAAGACAGAAGATTTCCAAGTATTTGCACAGAAAAGACCAGGACTAAATGGGAAGTTTGATATCCAACCACAAAATTCAAGAGAAACATGAAAAGGTAAATAGTAAATAGAGGGGAAAGAAAGAAAACTCGTATTTTTAAAATTTGCCTCTTTAAGGGCTTCAATATGATCTAATTATTTGTATTCCTATGTAGAGAAATGTTATGTATAATTCTCTATTGTGAACTCTATTCACTATTATAGTATTCACTATTATAGTAATTAGAAGAATTATTCATAGGGAGAAGTTGGAATACCAAATGGTCTAAGATATTATGGGGGTGGGAAAGAGGGAGGTGAATAGTAGAGTAGACCAAGAGAATCTTGAATGAATAAGAAAAATAGGATATTCTATTACACACAAAGAGAGCATGGGAAGGGGAAGGGATGAATAGTATTATAAGAAGGAGAAGAAGAGAGCATTAAGAGGTAATATTTAAACCTTACTCTCAGTGTAATTAACCCAGAGAGGGAAGAGTAGCTTCATCCATTGGGATATAAAACTCTATTTCACCCAAGTGAAAAAGTCAGAAGGGATAAACCAAGGGGAGCAGGAGAGTGGGGAGGTCAAAAAAGGGAGGGGAGAAGAAGGGGGCGGGAATTCATTAGGCCTTAAAAATAAATAGAGGGGAATAATAAGGGAGGGGGAAGAAAGGGAAGTAAATCAAGGGAGGGGACAAGGGTTACTGGCTTAAAGCAAACCACTGGTTTAAAAGGAAATAGTGTAAGAAGAAGAGGTAGAACTAGGAGAGGATACCAAAATGTCTGTGAATGCACAACTGATAATTATAACTCTGAATGTGAATGGGATGAACTCGCCCATAAAAAGGAAGCAAATAGCAGAGTGGATTAGAAACCAAAATCCTGCCATATGTTCTCTACAAGAAACACATATGAGGCAGGTGGACATACACAGGTTTAAGGTCAAGGGCTTGAGCAAAACCCTTTGGGCCTGAAATGAGAAAAAGAAGACAGGAGTGGCAATTATGATTTCTGACAAAGTCAAAGTAAAAATAGATATGATTAAAAAAGACAGGGAAGGTCATTGCATCCTGATTAAAGGCAGTATAAACAATGAGGAAATAACATTGCTCAATACGTATGCACCAAATGGCATAGCAACCAGATTCATAAAGGAGAAACTGGCAGATCTCAAGAAGGAAATAGATAGTAAAACCATATTAGTGGGAGATCTAAATATCCCTCTTTCAGATCTAGATAAATCAAACCAAAAAACAAATAAGAAAGAGGTAAGAGAGATGAATGAAATCCTAGACAAATTAGATTTAATAGATATGTGGAGAAAAATAAATAGGGACAAAAAGGAATACACCTTCTTTTCAGCTGCACAAAGTACATTCACAAAGATTGACCATGTAATAGGGCATAGAAACATTGCAAACAAATGAAAAACAGCAGAAATAATAAATGTAACCTTCTCAGATCATAATGGAATAAAAATAATAATGAGTAAGGGCACATGGACAGGCAAATGAAAAACTAATTGGAAATTAAATAATATGATTCTCCAAAATCAGCTAGTAAAAGAAGAAATCATAGAAACAATCAACAATTTCATTGAAGAGAATGACAATGATGAGACATCCTACCAAACTCTGTAGTATGCAGCCAAGGCACTACTCAGGGGGAAATTTATATCCTTGAGTGCATATATTAACAAATTAGGGAGGGCAGAGATTAATAAATTAGGTATGCAACTTAAAAAAGTAGAAAGCGAGCAAATTAAAAATCCCCAGATGAAAACTAAATTAGAAGTACTAAAAATTAAGGGAGAAATTAATAAAATCGAAAGTAAAAGAACTATTGAATTAATAAATAAGACTAAAAGCTGGTATTTTGAAAAAACAGATAAAATAGACAAAGTTCTGGTCAATCTAATAAAAAAGGAAAGAAGAAAACCAAATTGACAGTATCAAAGATGAAAAGGGAGACCTCACCTCTAATGAAAGGGAAATTAAGGCAATCATTAAAAACTATTTTGCCAAATTATATGGCAATATGGATGAATATTTACAAAAATATAAATTGCCTAGATTAACAGCAGAAGAAATAGAATACCTAAATAGTCTCATTACAGAAAAAGAAATTGAACAAGCCATCAAAGAACTCCTTAAGAAAAAATCACCAGGGCCTGATGGATTCACAAGTGAATTCTATCAGACATTCAAGAACAACTAATCCCAATTCTATACAAATTATTTGATATAATTAGCAAAGAAGGAGTCCTACAAATTCCTTTTATGACACAAATATGGTACTGATTCCAAAGCCAGGGAGATCAAAAACAGAGAAAGAAAACTATAAACCAATCTCCCTAATGAACATAGATGCAAAAATCTTAAATAGAATATTAGCAAAGAGACTCCAGCAAGTGATAAAGAGGATAATCCACCATGATCAGGTGGGATTTATACCAGGAATGCAAGGATGGTTCAACATTAGGAAAACCATCCACATAATTGACCATATCAACAATCTAACAAACAAAAATCACATGATTATCTCAATAGATGCTGAAAAAGCCTTTGACAAAATACAGCACCCATTCCTATTGAAAACACTGAAAAGTATAGGAATAGAAGGACCTTACCTAAAAATAATAAACAGTATATACCTAAAACTATCAGCAAGCATTATATGCAATGGGGAAAAATTAGAAGCCTTCCCAATAAGACCAGGAGTGAAACAAGGATGCCCATTATCACCTCTATTATTCAACATAATACTAGAAACACTAACAGTAGAAATTAGAGAAGAAAAAGGAATTGAAGGTATAAAAATGGGCAATGAGGAGACTAAGCTATTACTCCTTGCAGATGATATGATGGTCTATTTAAAAAATCCTAGAGAATCAACTAAGAAGCTTGTAGAAATAATCAACAACTTTAGCAAAGTTGCAGGATACAAAATAAATGCACATAACTCATCAGCATTTCTATATATGTCCAACACATTAGAGCAGCAAGAGGTAGAAAGAGAAACACCATTTAAAAACACCCTAGACAATATAATATACTTAGGAATCTATCTACCAAAACAAACACAGCAATTATACAAAAACAACTACAAAACACTTTCCAAACAAATAAAACTAGATCTAAACAATTGGAGAAACATTGATTGCTCATGGGTAGGATGAGCTAACATAATAAAAATGACCATTCTACCCAAATTAATTTACCTATTTAGTGCCATACCTATCAAACTACCAAAAAAACTTCTTTACTGAATTAGAAAAAACTATAAAAAGATCATTTGGAATAACAAAATATCAAGAATATCAAGGGAAATAATGAAAAAAAAATGTGAAGGAAGGGCCCTAGGAGTACCAGATATTAAACCATACTATAAAGCAGTGGTCATCAAAACAATATGGTAGTGGCTAAGAGATAGAAGGGAGGATCAGTGGAATAGACTTGGGGTAAGTGACATCAGCAAGACAGTGTATGATAAACCCAAAGAGCCCAACTTTGGGGACATGAATCCACTATTTGACAAAAACTGCTGGGAAATTTGGAAAACAACATGGGAGAGATTAGGTTTAGATCAACATCTCACACCCTACACCAAGATAAATTCAGAATGGGTGAATGACTTGAATATGAAGAGGGAAACTATAAATAAGTTAAGTGAACACAGAATAGTATACTTGTTGGATCTCTGGGAAAGTAAGGTTTTTAAAACCAAGCAAGAGTTAGAGAAAATTACAAAATGTAAATTAAATGGTTTTGATTATATTAAACTAAAAAGCTTTTGTACAAACAAAAACAATGCAGCCTAATCAGAAGGGAAACAAGAAATTGGGAAAAAATCTTTATAACAAAAAACTCTGACAAGGGTCTAATTACTCAAATATACAAGGAGTTAAATCAATTGTATAAAAAATCAAGCCATTCCCCAATTGATAAATGGGCAAGAGACATGAATAGGCAATTTTCAGGTAAAGAAATCAAAAGTATCAATAAGCACATGAGAAAGTGTTCTAAATCTCTAATAATTAGAGAAATGCAAATCAAAACAACTCTGAGGTATCACCTCACACCTAGCAGATTCACTAAAATTAAAGAAGGGGAGAGTAATGAATGGTGGAGGGGATGTGGCAAAATTGGGACATCAATGTATTGCTGGTGGAGCTGTGAACTGATCCAACCATTCTGGATGGCAATTTGGAACTATGCTCAAAGGGCTATAAAAGAATGCCTGCCCTTTGATCCAGCCATACCATTGTTGGGTTTGCACCTCCAAAGAGATCATATATAAACAGACTTGTATGAAAATATTTATAGCCGTGCTTTTTGTGGTGGCAACAAACTGGAAAAGGAGGGTATGTCCTTCAATTGGGGAATGGCTGAACAAAATGTGGTATATGTGGGTGATGGAATACTATTGTGCTAAAAGGAATAATAAACTGGAGGAATTCCAGGTGAACTGGAAAGACCTCCAGGAATTGATGCAGAGCGAAAGGAGCAGAGCCAGAAGAACTTTGTACACAAAGACCAATACACTGTGGCAAAATAGAATGTAATGAACTTCTGTACCAGCAGCTATGCAATGACCCAGGACAATTCTGAGGGATTTATGGTAAAGACGCTACCCACATTCAGAGGAAGGACTGCAGGAGAGGAAACATAGAAGAGGGGCAACTGCTTGAACACATGGGTGGAGGCGGACATGATTGGGGATGTAGACTCGAAACTACCACACCAATGCAACTATCAACAATTTGGAAATAGGTCTTTATCAAGGACACATGTTAAATCCAGTGGAAATACGCATCAGCCATGGTTGGGAGGAGTGCGGGGGGTGAAGGGGAAAGTAAGAGCATGAATTTTGTAACCATGTTAACTTTTCTAAAAAATAAATATTAATAAATGTTTAAAAAAAAGAAAATGACATATTAAAAAAAGATAGGTGGGGCAGCTGGGTAGCTCAGTGGATTGAGAGCCAGGCCTAGAGACAGGAGGTCCTAAGTTCAAATCCGGCCTCAGACACTTCCCAGCTGTGTGACCCTGGGCAAGTCACTTGACCCCCATTGCCTACCCTTACCACTCTTCCACCTATAAGTCAATACACAGAATTTAAGGGTTTAAAATAAAAAAAAAAGATAGGTGACATTCAGTAATATCTTACATCTAGTTTTTCTGAAAGGGTTGATGGGAAGGGAGGAAAGAACTCAGAAGAGTAATCAAGTTTAACCCCTTTGTTTTACACATTAGGGAACTGATGCCTCTCGAGGTGCAATGTAATGCCCCAAGGTTCCATAGGGAATAAGTAGCAAAGCTGCGATTGGAATGCTGATCTTCTGACTCAAAATCTAGAACTCTTCCATTGCATCACACTAGGGTTGGAGTCACTCATTCCCTCCCACACATTGCCTCAGTCTTATAAAATAAATACATTTTAAAACTGAAAGCGTTCAGGTCTCTGGGCTCAAGATACAAATTTACATGTTGTTTTGCATAAGATGGCATATGGAGTTCATACACCCCTAACTCCTGGAATGGGAAATTAAATTAAATTAGATTAATTAGTGCAACTGATTGTAATTGTTTTCAAACCTAATATTAAGGCTGTTACAAACATGCAATACAGAGCAGGGTTTTAAACAGGGTGAGGAAAGAAGACAAATGCTAACCAACTCATGCTGTCCTTCCAGGGACCATGATGGAAATAAATATGGAGAAAATAGATTTTCTGAACTTCCTCCCATCTTCCTTTCCAGGCCATGTTTCTTATTTTTCCTTCCTTTTCTTTTCTCCCTTCCTCTCATCACCCTAACCCAACCACTGATTTAACCCTTCTCTTTCCCGACAGATCTGAAATGGAGGAAGAGAAAAATGTTGTAAGAAATGGAAAAATTCCTTTTTTTCTCTTTTCTCAAGCTCTATCTTCCCTCGAACAAAACTAAAAGCCTCCTATTAGTAGGAGGGAGTAGGTTCCCAGAGGATTCACTAGACCACTTCTCATATACTTTCTAGAAGATATATTAAAGATAAGCTTCAGGGAGATAAATCTGGATGGGGCCCCTGGTTGATGGATTCTGATTGTTCAATATCCAGAAGCATCTCTACTTGTATTTCTTCCAGAATAGGATATGTTTGTTGACTTTTTATAGGGGCACAAGAATAAAATGGAGATCACCAAGGAGCAACTTCAACTAGCATGTATTGAGCAACTACTTATATTCCAGATAATGTGCTAAGTGCTGGTGATACAAAGATAAAAAAGAACCCGTGCCCAAAAAAGCTTGCCTTCTACTATATATACAAACAGAAATAAAAGGATTTGAGTGGTAGGAGGGGAGAACAATTGTAATGAAGGAAAGGCAAAAGGTGTCTTGGAGAAGATAGCACATAAGCTGTGTCTTAAAGGGAAGAGGTGATTCACTAGGATGTAGGAGTTCTTTGCAAACATAGTTTTGAGCCAGATTGAGAAGGGCAAGGGAATAAGGAGTTAGTCATGAGATCAACCATCTTGAGCAGGGAATCATGTGATCAGAACTTCACTTTAGGAATATTAATTTGATGGAGATCAGGAAAACAGATTAGACAGGGAAGAAGGAAGAGGGAAACCAATTAGGAGGTATTGAATGTCCAGGAGAGACAACATATACACAGAAGGGGACTGTACTTGTGATTTCATCAGTATATGGAGCACTTAAATGATCAGTTGATATAAGGTGATCATTTTTCCTTCAACAAATAGTCTTAGAGGGTGGCTTAGAGAACTGAGAGGCTAAGTAACTTCTTCAGAGTCACACAGTCACTATGTGTTAGTGGTAGGTCTAGAGCTCAGGGCTTCTTGGTTTTAAAGCTGCATCTACTCACTATCCCATTATACCTTTATCCACAGATAAACATATTAAAGGATTGTAAGGAGAGGGAGGTAGAATAATAGCATCTGAGGAAAGAAGAAAGCCCCCCTGGAGAAGATGGCTGTGCCTTGAAGGGAGGAGTGGATTCTACAAGATAGATGTGAGAAAGGAGGGTACACCAGGCATAGAGGCAACCTGAGCAGCCTCCCAGAGGTGAGAGATGGAATGTCTGGTATAAGGAATAACAATTTGATTGAAATGTAGAATGTGTAATGGGTAGAAGAGTATTATTTATTCATATGCAAACATAGGTTGGATCCAGACTGGAAGGGTAAAGGAATAGGAAGTCCATAGAATTTCTAGAGCAGGGTAGTGGAAAGGTCAGAACTTTACTTTAGAAATAGCATTTTGATGGAGATGTGAAGGATAGATTAAAGAGGAGAGAAACAAGAGTCAGGGAGATCAGTAAGAAAGTTATCCATCTCAGAAGTGAGGAGGGCTTGAATTGGGAGGGTGACTGTTTATCCTGGCACAGGGCAAAGGAGTAAACATGTCTCTCCTACCAAATTCCCAGAAACAACTGGACAATATCAAACTATTTCAGACAGAAAACCATGTGGTTTGAGGGAAAAAACCCTGAATCTAGACTTAAAGTCTAGGTTCAGATTTTAGTTCTGACATTCACTATTTTTGTGACCTTAGGCAAGGCACTTAACTTCTCTTTGGCTCAGTTCTCTCATCTATAACAGGAGGGACTTAGACTAGATAGCCTCAGAAATTCCCTCTCAATTTACATTGATGCTCTAGGGTTGTCTTGTCCTACTAGCTTTACCCTTAAATTTAACTTTCTCTCAAATTTCTTATTACTATCAAGAGAATCAACATTCTTCTGGTCACCCAGATGGGAAACCTCAGTGGCATCCTCACTCTAACTCATTCTACATTTACTATCAGTTGACAAATCTTGTCACTTCTCCACAACATCCCTTTTTTGTTGTTGCAGGTAAATGGGTGAGTCATTTCAACTCTGGGCTCCATTTCCTCATCTATCAACTGTGATTTGAATATCAAATATTCATTGAAAGGAGAATTATTAATGCTAAATTGTATTTTTATGTTAGCAATTCTTAGCAATTCTTACCTGAGGGTTAAGCACTGAAAAAAATGAATAGAGGGCAAAAACGAAGTTCAGAATGCTAGGGAGAACAACGGGAGGTGACAAACCATCATGAAGACAAAGACACAAGATTTTTGGCATATGAAGCATACGGCTATAGGAGGAGAGAGCAAGAGACTGGCCTTGGCTTAGCCATGGATGAACTCACCTGGTATGCAAATCACAGGGACTCATTTTTCCTATTAGTTAGGCACTAACTTCAATTGTTTTTACCAGCTAATGGTGTACCCCACCCTAATTATACCTCAGCTCTACTTAAAATGTTTCATTTATTTAATCCTAGCACTTGTTTTTGCACTAAGTTCCCCAGAATTCTGTTTACAGAATTACTTGTTAATCAATAAATACAAGCATTTTGTGTGAACTACTACTAAATGAAGGACCAATGATGAAAATAAAAGGTTCGTTGATTCTTGCCTTGGAATAAACTAAGCCTTCTCCACAAAACTAAGCAGTTTATGTCTAGTCCTTGGGTCCCTTCAGCCTCTCCTTCCAATTGTGGTGCTGGGAGAAGGGGAGCTCAGTTCCTTATTTCACCCTTCTCCTTTGGGCATACCCAAGGGGTTGCTTGTATTTCTTCAAGCACAAGCTAGTTTTACCCTCTGACTTTGTAAGCACACCTTCTTCAGCTTCTAGGGAACTAATGTCTTTCCATCTAGACCATTGAATGTCCTGCTTAATAATAAATACAGTCTTGACATTGTAAAATGAGACCCTGCTTCTAATAAACCCCATGCTGATCCATGTGGTGGAGTGAGTGGGTAATCAGTCTTTCCAGCCTACTCGAACTTTGCCTGGGATTATAAAGACTGCATGAATCAGAGACAACAGACGATAAAATAAAACTGATCTCCAGCTGCTTTGCTCTTTTTTCAAAAAAGTAGCAGAATATTCTATTTTCCCACCTACCCTCTCTCTAATTTGGGAGGGGGTTAGATTTTTTTTAATTTCATAGTCAACTAAATATACCTATTTAGACAATCACCAGGAGGCTGTGTAGAATAACAGAGAGAGGAGTGTGAATGGGAAAGTCCCTAGACCTAGGTCTAGTTTTATTTCTTTTACTGAATTTAGCAGGTCACCATGGCTTGGGCAAAACTATTGAACTAAAGGTCAAAAAATCTGAGTTTAAGCACCAAATTTACCACTTACTTTCTGTGACTTTGGGTTAGATAAAATGTGAGGTCTTTGAGGGCAGGCACAGATCTCTGGATAGACTATTAGCTCCTCAAAGGCAGGGACTGTTTCATGTTCATTTTGTGGGTATTCCCAGAGCTTAGCACAGTGCCCGGAACACAACAGAAAATAATTGTTTAGAAACAATATTCAAAACTGTGTATCTCACGCAACCAAGTCTCATATTCTCACCTCTAAAGTTATGCTGCTTCTGTGATCCCATGATCTTTCCATGATATTGTCCTAAATTCTTACCATGTTGGTGTGAGTGTATTGCTTTTTAAAAAAAAAAGTCAAAATGAACAAATGTGTCTCATAATTTCTCTGGTTTTCTTTGTCATCTGTAAAATGAGGTGGTCAGACTATATGATGACAAAGGTCAATTCTATGGCTAAATCTATGATTCTTGATTTTTTTTTTTTGCTAATCCCTTAGGGAGTTGGAAAGAATCCTAAATTGGAAGTCAGAGATCACTTATGTCACAGCCCTCTAACACTCCCTACCTCTTTACTTGGGTCAAATCAGTTAACCTGTAAGGGTTTTTGTTGAGCCAGGTAGGTGAATCAATGGATGGAATGTTGGAGTCCAGAAGCTCTAGCTCAAAATGTGTCAGACACTTACTAGCAGTGTGACAAATCACTCTCAACTTCTGTCTGCCTCAGTATATTCCTCTATAAAATAGGAGTAAAAATAGCATCTACCTACCTTCCAGGCTGTTGTGAGAATCAAATAAATTAATATTTTAAAGCTCTTTTTAAAAAATCTTAAACTCGACATGTTTAAAACTAAACTAATTATCTTTCCTCCCCTCAATTCCTCCCTTGCTGCAGTCCCTCAGGCTCACAACCTGGGTGAGATAGTGAGGAATCAAGGGTGATAATTAAGTTGTAAGTCTGAAGAACTGGGAAGATGGTGGTGCCCTTGAGAGTAATAGAGACATTTAGATGGGGGTAGTAGGAATAGGGGGAAGGATAATGTTGCCAAGGAAGGACTATACATTGCATCTTTATGACATTGTTTTTTTTTAAATTTAATTTTTTAGAAAATTTTTCCATGGTTACATGATTCATGTTCTTATTCTCCCCTCCACTGCCTCCAACCCCTCCCCCCTTGTAGTCAATGAGCATTTCCACTGGTTTTTACATGTGTCATTGATCAAGACCTATTTCCATATTATTGATAGTTGCACTGGGGTGGTCCTTTAGAGTTTACATTGTAAGGAGTAAAAAGGAGTTTTGATTAGGTGGATATTAAGAGGTTTGGTTGCCAGGGAATTGAATAATTATCAATCTGCAGTTAAGGAATAACATCAAGTCAAATTGACTTGTATGGAAGTTTATTTACAAATGAGAAGAGGAAGAGGAAATAAGAAAATGAGAGAGAGGATAAGATAGGATAAGTAATCTAAAACACTAGGTAATTTGCTACAATCCCCTAGTTTAACCCAGGCCTATCTAATTAGAGTTGAAAGAGGCTCAGCCTTGAGCCCAAGGTGAGGGCTGAAAGGCCCTGGAATTCCAGGAAGATTTAGTCTTTACACTCACCACGTGTAATTCTAAGGGAAAGATTTAAGAACAGTCTCACCAAGGTCTAAGGATCTCAGGTCCAGAACAAGAAGAGCTCCTTCAGATCCAAGACAAGAACCAGAAGAGGTCCTTCAGGTACAAGACACAAACAAGGAGAGATGAAATGAACTCACTGAATTCTCTTTTAAAGGGGCTTCTTTTGCATCACTTCCTGTGCCTTCCTCTTAGTTTACATGTCCAATCACAACAGATGCTTTTCTTAGGACTGCCCAGGAGACAGTCAGTAAATTCTGATTCGTCACTCACTCCAGTACCTGTGAGTGGGTCACAGACTCCCAACTTGTGAGTTAAGTGGAGTTTCTTACACTTTTGGTGATTAGATTTGAGAATGGGCAAGATAGATTTAATCTCATTATCACAACATCCCAAATCATGTCTGCATCAACCCATGTGTTCAAGCAATTGTTTTTCTTCTCTGTTTCTACTCCTATAGTTCTTCCTCTGAATGTGGATAGTTTTCTTTTCCACAAATCCCTCAGAATTGTCCTGGGTCATTGCATTGCTGCCAGTACAGAAGTCCATTACATTTGATTCTGCCACAGTGTATCTGTCTCTGTGTACAATGTTCTTCTGGTTCTGCTTCTTTCACTCTGCATTATTTTCTGGAGGTCTTTCCAGTTCACATGGAATTCCTCCAGTTTATTATTCCTTTGAGCACAGTAGTATTCCATTACCAGCATATACCACAATTTGTTCAGCCATTCCCCAATTGAAGGGCATACCCTCATTTTCCAGTTTTTTGCCACCACAAAGAATGAAGCTATAAATATTTTTGTACAAGTCGTTTGCCCTATAATTTCTTTGGGGGTACAAACCCAGCAATGGTATGGCTGGATCAAAGGGAAGGCAGCCTTTTAGTGTTCTTTGGGCATAGTTCCAAATTGCCATCCAGAATGGTTGGATCAGTTCGCAACTCTACCAGCAATGCATTAATATCCTAATTTTGCCACATCCCCTCCACCATTAATTACTCTCCCCTGCTGTCATTTTAGCCAATCTGCTAGGTGTGAGGTGGTACCTCAGAGTTGTTTTCATTTGCATTTCTCTATTTATTAGAGATTTAGAACACTTTTCATGTGCTTATTGATAATTTTGATTTCTTTATCTGAAAATCGCCTATTCACGTCCCTTGCCCATTTATCAATAGGGGAATGGCTTGATCTTTTGTACAATTGATTTAGCTCCTTGTATATTTGAATAATTAGACCTTTATCAGAGTTTTTTGTTATAAAGATTCTTTCCCAGTTTGTTGTTTCCCTTCTAATTTTGGTTGCATTGTTTTTGTTTGTACAAAACCTTTTTAATTTAATATAATCAAAAATCATGTATTTTATGTTTTGTAATTTTTCTAACTCTTGCTTGGTTTTAAAATCTTTTCTTTCCAAGAGATATGACAAGTATACTATTCTGTGTTCACCTAATTTACTTACAGTTTCCTTCTTTATATTCAAGTCATTCACCCATTCTGAATTTATCTTGGTGTAGGGTGTGAGATGTTGATCTAAACCTAATCTCTCCCATATTGTTTTCCAATTTTTCCAGCAGTTTTTGTCAAATAGTGGATATTTGTCCCAAATGTTGGCCTCTTTGGGTTTATCATAGACTGTCTTACTGATGTCACTTAACCTAAGTCTATTCCACAGATCGTCCCTTCTGTCTCTTAGCCAGTACCATATTGTTTTGATGACTACTCCTTTGTAGTACACTCAGGTGCAAGGTCTTATCACCTCACACCTGGACTATTTCAATACTCTGTTGATGAGTCTGCCTGCCACAAATTTCTCCCCACTCCAATCTAGCCTCCATTTATAAGTCAAAGGGACTTTTCCTAAAGTACAGGTCTCCTTGTTTCCCCCCAAACTCCCAGCAATCAATAAATTTCGGTGGCTCCCTATAACCTCCATGATGATCAAATACAACATTCTCTATTTGACATTCAAATCTCTCCATAACCAGCAGCCTCCAACTCTCCCCTTTCCAGTGTTCTTACATTTTACCATTGTATCTGACCTCTGGGTTGATTCTCTATATCTCACCTCTGATCATTTTCTCTATCTCTCTGTCTGGAATACTCTTCCTTCATTGCTTCCAACTCAATCTAGTTTTAATTAAAATTACTCCTTCTACAAGAAGCCTTTCCCCATCCCATTAATAATAATACTAGTCCCTTCCCTCTATTAATTCTTTCCTGTTCAACCAGTATGTAGCTAGTTTCTACTTATATGTTTACTTGTTGTCTTCCTAATTAGATTGTAAACTCCTTGAGGACAAGAGCTGCCTTTTGCCTCTTTGTGAATCCTCCCAAGACATATAGTAATTGCTTAATACTTCTTGACTGATTGGCTGAAAACAACCCTGTGAAGTAGATACCATAGTTAGTCATTTAATCTCTCCAGGTCTGTTTTCTTATCTCTAAAATGAAGGTGACCTCTCAGGTTTCTATAAAATGTGGATGAATATTAAATTCTTTTCCAGTCTTAAATTTGGGATCCATGATCCCGTCTTATAAATGAGGAAAATGAAGTTAAGTATCAGAAACAATATTCAGACCCAAGTCTCTCATGAAATAAAATCCTATTTTCTCACCACTAAGACCATGATGCCTCAGTGATCGCATCACCTGTCCATTCTATTCTTCTAAATTCCTACCACTTCAGTATGAATGAGAGGGTTGTTTTTCTATCACTCAAGTAACAGGAGAGTACTAGAAGCCAAAAGAGGAGGGTGAGGGTGTAATCCAGGGGGGAGAGGCTATGGAGTATTGGAATACCAAAGGTCAACTTTGCCTGCTTTACAATTTTGCCTAGAGATAGTATTTCCTTTCTGCCTTCTACATTAGAGGAATCCACAGAAAAGCCAACTGAATTATTATTGAACTATATTCCATCCATGTAAGTCTATGAAACCCTTTGGACTGAGATGCTATATACATGGCTGACCTGAACCAAATCTCAAGAAATATAGTCTGGCTTACATGGTACATAGAGTGCTAGACTTGAAATCTGGAAGATGAGGGCTCAAACCATACCTTAGACTCTTAGAGAGCACTTTGCAAACCTTAAAGCAATAAATGTGCAAGCTATTATTGTTAGCATTTTCATTTTTCCTCTTTCATCTTGATTTTGAGTTTATGGACAATCTCTTCATTAAATATTATTATGGCCATGGGTTGCCTCTCTTGAAGCTCTTCATAAAGATGTCCTTAAATGATTCCAAGTGCCAGGAACTTTCATGAGATCAGCATTTCATAGAGATGAGGTTCCCTCCACTTTCTTATCTTTGTCCTTTTCAAAGGACAAAGCTGATTCATCACTGGGATGGAGATATTTATTGTCTGTCTTAATAGTCTATATGGAGTGACCAAGACATGGTGCTGTTTTCTTAGCAAAATTTGCTGAAACAAAATTAACCAGGAAACATAACTAATGATCAGAAATTACAATGTATTTGGGAATAGTGGTGTTTAACTAAATCACTGGGCTTCTGGGTGAGAATAGTTCATATTTAATAGTTTATATTTAAACAGCACAGCTATTGTGTAATATATCACAGGATAGACAACTTCCTTTCTCATTGAGGCAGTTAAGTGGCACAGTGGACAAAGGGATAGGACTGAGGTCAGAAAGTCCTGGGTTCAAATACAATTGCAGAACCTGTATGACCCTGGGCAAGTCACCTAACTGCTGTTTACCTCAGTTTTCTAAAATCTAAAATGGATATAATAATAGTACCTATGTTCTTGGGTTGTTGTGAGGTTCAAATGAGATTAAATTTCATAAACATTGAGCACAATTACTGGTGTATAGGATGTACTCCAATGTTTGTGTTCTTCATTGGGTCATAGATTTAGAGGTAAAAGATACTTTAGAGAGATCTTCAAACTAACTTCAGTTTTTCAAATGAAGAAACTGAGGCCCATAGAGACAAAGCAGCTTGCCAGAGGTCACAGAGCTAGTGTCTAAGGCTGTTGTCAAGTCCAATGCTCTATACACTATACCACACTTTTCTGTGGAACTAGTTCTTTGTCCTTGGTAATCTGCTAGTAGGCCTTTCTGCAATCCATGAATGAGATATCGATGAACTATATAGTTAAATGCCTTCAATTCTGAATTTTCAGTTAGATAGAAGAATGCATCTCTTTGCCTATTTCTATTAGCAATAAATTACTCCAAGATGTCCTTCTCACGGGAGCATATATAGAGCGCTGAAAGGGAATGCAATAGTCATTTAGTCCAACTCTCCCATTAAATATATAAACAAACTCAACTTTAATAACTTGATTGATGTTACTAGTTAAATGTGAGAATCAGGATTTGAACCCTTGTCTTTTGTCTCTTGCCTTTCTTTAGTATTCTTTCTACTGAATTATTCTGCCTTTTTTCCCTCCTCTGTCTTTTTTGATTTCACTCTACCTTCCACACATATCCTTTTTCTTTGTCTTTCCCGTTTTCTTTCTTCACTTTCTTTTTTTATTTTTTTCCATTTAATAATTTTTATTTTTTAGAAAAGTTAACATGGTTACATGATTCATGCTCTTACTTTCCCCTTCACCCCCCGACTCCCCCCCCCCATAGCCGATGCACATTTCCACTGGTTTTAACATGTGTCATTGATCAAGACCTATTTCCAAATTGTTGATAGTTGCATTGGTGTGGTAGTTTCGAGTCTACGTCCCCAATCATGTCTGCCTCAACCCATGCGTTCAAGCAGCTGCTTTTCTTTGGTATCTCCCACAAGAGCTTTTTACATCTCTGCCAGTAGATTGAGTGGGTATCTCTAAGGAGAATAGTGATATGGTTCAAGGCAGGCATTATAATAAAGAAGGTAATATCATCCAACTTCTCTTTTTTGGTCCACAAAATTTTGTTTCAATTCCACAAGTTTTTCAATCATTACAACAGTTAAGAATTAAAAAACAAAAAAAGTAAGGGAGTGAGTGGTGGTAGATGGATGTTAACTAGGGAATATGGATTTAGGATCATAATTCTAGAGTTAGGAGGGACTTTGAGGTCATCTATTTTAAATCCTCTCATTTTACAGATAAGAAAACCAAAATCAAGAGAGTTTATATGACTTTCCCATCTATCATTGCACACCAAATGGTAGGAAAGGATTTTGAATAGTGTCTCAACCCAGCGCTCTTCATATTGACTGCTTTTCAAAAACTCCTTAAAATAATAAAAATAATAATTAGAGAGGTTTATTTTTGGCTTATTTTATACTGTGTCAGAGGCAGGTTCTACCCAATTATGGCAGGGCTTTAGGTATTACCTTTCTATCCACTGTGCCATTCAATCTGCCTACTGGCAACTTATAAAAGGACAAGAGACAACTCCTGGCTTAAGTGTCTTTTTTTTAAAACTCTTCCCTTCCCTCTTAGAATCAATATAATATATTGGTTCTAAGTCAGAAAAACAACAAGGGGTAAAAATGGGGTGAAAGTGACTTGACCAGAGTCCCACAACTAGGAAGTATCTGAGGTCAGATTTGAACCCAGGACCTCCAGTCTCCAGACCTGGCTTTCTATCCAATGAGCTACCTAGTGACTTCTCCCCTCCCCATTAAGTTTCAGTGACTGAGGCTGCTTTCACATGATTTGGCTAGTTCAGAAACAGGGGAAGGTAGACTCTGTGAGGATGAGGCACTTACTTCTGAGGAAAGGAGGAAAGAAAGGAGGAAGCAAAAAAGCATGCATTTATTAATTATCTACTATGTGCCAGTGTGCTAAGTGCTTCATAAATGAAATATCATTTTATTCACACATAAACCCTAGAATGCATGTGTTATTATACCCATTTTACACTTGAGGATATTGAGGCAAAGAGGTTAAGTGACTTGCCTAGAGTCATACAAATAGTGTCTGAAAGTTCATTTGAACTCAGAAGTTTCTGATGCTTAGCCCAGCACTCTATTCACCACACTACCTAGTTGGTCTCTGCCTGAGTCACTCTAAAGGTGGAGCTGCTAGATCTAATCAAATGGCAATGGAAATGGCAAACCACTCTAGTATCTGCAAAGAAAACTCCAAATAGGGACATGCAAAGTTGGGCATAACTAAAATGACTGAACAACAACAGAGACAATCTAATCAATCTTTTTGTGGCTCAGCCTGTCTTTGAGATCCTGAGGGGACTAGAGTTCTGGAGCAAATGAAGTCTATTCAGGAACTCAGACTGTCCTACAAGAAACCATCAATGACTGCCTTGCTAAAGAAGCGAATAGGAAGTTTGTGTGGTTACTATGAGGCCTGAGTGCCAGGGAATGGATTTTCCCAACCCCAAGTAACAACCAGGTAGAGTTTCCCAGAAAAAATTATAGAAGCTACATATGTTCAACCAATAGACAACTGGAGAAGAATCCATGGATAATGGAGTTGCCTTATGAGTAACCCCAAGTTCAAGATTTTGGAAATATGACTTTCCAAAAATAAAGCTGTCTGAAAGTGTAATGGATGGCATTTGAGAGGAAATATGTTCTGTTGATTTTAAAGTCTTTAAGAAGAGACCAACAGATTACTTGTTGAGAATATTGTAATAAAAATTCCTCTTGGGTATGGCTGCTGAGGTTCCTTCCAATTCTCTCATTCTGTGATTCTGTGAAAGATGAGGAGTCACTCCTAACTCACACTCAAACCCCAATCTGTGGAATACAAGATCAGTGTTCTTTCTGCTAAGTCTTGCATATCTATCTATACTTGGCATCCTGGACATTTCCTCTTTGACTCCTACCAGTTGAACCCAGGTTTTGGTAATGTCCATAGCATTCAGCTCTGATTTATATATTTTATTAGATGTAATTATGTATATACATATATAATATTGTGTGTAATTATCTAGGTACAAAGTGCAACCTTATCTCATTCTCTCTTTATAATATCCCTCTGAGAAAGGTAGTGTGAATATTATTATACCCATTTTACATATGAAGAAACTAAGAGCTACTAGGCCTATTTCCAAAAGTAAACAAGGAAAAAGGAAAAGAACATATATATTCTAAGATATTTACAGCAGCTTTCTTTGTGGTGGCAAAGAAGAAGAAATTGAGGGAATGTCCATAAGTTGGGGAATGGCTAAACAAATCATGGAATGTGATTGTGACAGAATGCTACTATACTGTAAGAAATGATGACCAAGTTGATTAAAAAAAACATGACAAGAACTATATGGGATTATGAAGAGTGAAATGAAGAAAAACAAGAAAACATTATATACAGCAACAGAAATATTGTTTGAAGAAATCTCTTGTGTGTGTCCACTTCCAGAGAAAGAAATGATAAATAGAAACAAGCAAGACATAGTTTTGTATATACATATATATTTTTGCCAAATGATGCATTCTCTAGTGTGGGGAGGGAGGGAAGGAGATGGCTGGGAATTATAATGTAACAAATAAATAATTTAAAAAATTGAGACCTAGAGAGATTGAAATCTCTTGCCCAAGTTCACATAGTCAGGGACTGATAGAACTGCGGCTTGAACCTAGGTCTTCTGGTTCCTGATTTATTATCCTTTTTGCTATGTTCCCCTGGGTCTCTTACAAACACAGATCATCTTTGTTTTATTTCCTCCATACTTCAAGGATCCAAGTCTCCATAAGGTTGGCTATGATTATTCTTCCTCCTGATAGAAATCAATAACTCAGATGATGAAATAGAAGTAATAGTCATGTTTTAGTGATACTTGTGGTGGTAATGTAATAGTAATTAGGGACCCTTATATAGCACTTCATATACATATATTCTATATGTATATGTCTTTTTTGACTGACTAAGATTTGATCCTCACAACAACCCTAGGAGATAGGTATTATTATGCCCATTTTACAGTTGAGAAAACATAGGTTTAGAGACATGAAGTGATTTTTATTTTTTCTTAATTACATATAAACAAAAAAATTTAACACTGATTTAAAAAAAATTCAATTCCAAATTCTCCCCCTTTCCTCTCTTCCCACACTCATTGAGAAGGCAAGTAATTTTCTATAAATTATACATGTGTACAAATTATCATAAGTAAAACATTTCCATTTTAGTCATGTTATAAAAGAAAACACAAACCAAAAACCCGCAACAATAACAATAAAAGTTTTAAAAGTATATTTCAATCTGCATTCAGACTCTATCAGTTCTTCCTCTGGAGGTAGATAACATTTTTTTTATCATGAGTCCTTTGTAATGATCTTGGATCATTGTATTGCTGAGAATAGCTAAGTTATTCACAACTGATCATATTACAATATAGATTCTGCTTGCTTCGCTTTGCATCAGTTCTGGCACAGAGGCTTTTGCCCGTGGTCACACAATTGCTAAATGTGTATGGTGAGGTATGTATAGCATGCTGTCTTCTAGTGCTGCTATGGCTAAAGAAATGTGTCATTCTTCTGACAACTTGTGGGTGAGCCTTTTTTATCTTGGGAAACCTGATCCTGAGGCAATCTACATATACTCCATCACTAGGTCCATGCTCAAAGCATTTCCAGCTTGGGAGGACCAGTTTAGAGTTTTACTCACCCATCATAACCCTCAAAAACCTAGTTAAATCATCAGAATTAGACTGGAATGGGGAGGGGAAGGAGAGAGTTAACTTTTCTTTACATTACAAAGAAAATCCAGTTCGGAAAATAACACACTTTTTAAAAAGATAAACCTTACTTTATACAACTGAGGTTTCTTTAAAGGTGTGAAATGCAACAAATACTTGAGAATTTAAGGAGTCTTGAAAATTTATGCATCTGGGATGAAGGTGGGGACTGGAAGAGAAGCACACATAAGAATATGTAAGATATACTCTCAAGGAGATTACATTTTAATGGAGAATGGATGTAGTAAGTAAACTAGCAAGAAAGTATAAGACAGACTATGAGGAGTGGGGCAGCTGGGTGGCTCAATGATTCAAGCCAGGAAGCAGAGGTCCTGGGTTCTAACGTGGACTTGGACACTTCCCAGATGTGTGACCCTGGGCAAGTCATTTAACCTCAATTGCCTAGCATTTACTCCTCTTCTGTCTTAGAACTGATACCTATTATTGATTCCAGGACAGAAGGTAAAGATTTAAAAAAAAGAATATGACTAGGGCCATAAGAGAATATACAAATACATAAAATAATTTCTATAGTGTGCTGATAGAGTGAGCAAGGTGAAGGGGACTTCCAGAATCAGTATTCCCTCTACTTTGGAAGAGCATCTCTTAGTGCACTGATGGCAAACCTATGACACACATGTCAGTACTGACACACGTAGCCATTTTTGATGACACACAGCCGCATACAGAGAAATATGGGGTCGCAAGCTGAGGATGAAACATTTGCTATAGTGTAGTGTAGACACTCTGTGCACTATAGATGACAATTCTACCTATATTGATTTACCTATTTTGGTTTATTAAAAACAGTTATATATTACAGTTATACATTTTTTATTATTTAAATTATAAATATCATGAAATGATTTTTTTTTCTCAAAGTGACACACTACCTGAGATATGCTCAGATTTTTGGCGAATTTTGACACACCAAGCTCAGAAGGTTGCCCATCACTGGTTAGTGAATAAGTCATAGAGGTTAAATGCCTCGCTTGGAGTCACTTTGTTAATAAGGCCCTGAGTTAATAAGGTCACAAGTTTGGATTTAAGGCTTTTTCTTACTGAGTCTGAGTTCAGCATGGTATCTACCACAACACAACAGTTAGGAATATGATGGAATTATCTGTGGCCAGCGAAGGAAAGACAAATGCTAAATTTTCAGTGTGAGCCTTTAAACTGCTGAAATTGTTAAACATTTGTCAGCCTACTGCTACAACATAATATTATAGGAGTGGAAAGAAAGTATAACTCTTCTCTGGATCATGGATTTAGAAATGAAAGGGCTATTAATGATCATTTAATTCTATACCAGGACATCTAGGTGGCTTAATGGATAGAGCACAAGGCCTGGAGTTAGGAGGACCAGAGTCCAAATCCAGCCTCAGACACTTCTTAGTTATGTGACTCTGGGCAAGCCACTTAACTTTGTTTGCCTCAGTTCCCTCATCTATAAAATGAGCTGGAGAAGGATATGGCAAACCAATCCAGTATCTTTGCCAATAAAACCCCAAATGGAGTCGTGGAAGAATTGGATGTGACTGAAAGACTAAACGACAATTCTAGACCTCCCTGATTTTTACAGATTGATTCTGCAGAGGCACACTGGGTAATAAGTAAAAAACCAGATTTTTTTTTACTGGAGTCCTTTAAACCCTACATCAAGTATTCTTTCTGCTGCACCATGGTGATTGGAAGGAAAGGTTCCTAAATAAAGTCACAGAACTTCTATACTAGAATCTTATTTGCAAAGTTCTAAGGCAATAGCTATAAACCGCAGTATGAGTGAGGCTATTTCCATAAAGTAAAGAACCCACTGATGATCCATGAGATTTACAAATCTAACTTTGGGTATATTGAATTTAATTAGAGCCAAGCTTATCTGCCCTATACCATTCAGTCACTTGAGTCTAGAGTATAAACTGTGGCTGAAAACTATTTTTTTAAAGAAAGAAATGCTACCGAGAAAGTTTTCTTCTTTCTACAACAATAACTTTCATTAAATAAGGAACAAAACCCAAATATTTTCTTGCTTGCCTAACTCTAAAAACATTTAACCGATTTTGCTCAAGTTTTACAAAATAATTCAGTCCTGGGTGGCGATGAACCATGCATATTTTTAGTCTCAGAAGAGAATGTCTCAAAGTTATAAGGAACGAAAGAGATTTATAATGAAAAGAGCTTGCAAGTTCACGATGCGAGTTTGCTTTACCTGCAACCACCGTGAACACCCTAATTATCAATATGACATTTTGCCACACTTCAACTGCCAGAATAATGGAACACAAATTAGATATGAGTTTGCAAAGTTTTAAGTTTGGGCATGTGGGGAACGTCAGGGTTGTGGGGAAGAGAAATGCAATTTTCTTTCTGATTTCTTTGCAGAAGCATTACTGAGAATTGGAAAAAAAAGAGAGTCTCCCTGTAAGAAAAGAATAATAAGCATAGTTCTCACATATTTATGACACTTACTATACTTTACAAGGTGCTTTCCTGCATAGCAACCCCAGTGAGGGGGGCAACGTGAATAAAAACTGTCATTCCCATTTTACAGATGAGGAAGCAGAGACTAGCAGAGGTTAACTGCCTTGATCATAGTCATATAGTCAGCAACTAAAGAAGTGGGCACTAGAACTCAGGTCTTATTATGAGAGTTTCATCTGTTAAATTAGGAATGGACTTGATGACTTCTTAGTCATCACTTCCTAGTTTCAAATCCATGACTCAGTCCAATCCAATAAACATTTATTAAGTACTAACTAAATGCCAGACACTGTTCTAATTTCTGGGGATACAATTAATAAAAAGAAAGACAGCTGTGACTCTCAAATTCATAAGTTAATGGCAGGGGATGGGGAGACAACACAAAAAAGGAGGCAGAAAAATGGGGAGGAAGGAGTTCCTGAGATGAGACCATCTTGTTATGTGGAGTTGAAACCAGGCAGAGCAGCAGATGTAGGATGGAGTGATCCAAGGATAATCATATAACACTTTGCAATAATTCTTGAGTTCATTGAGCCAAAGAATTAGAAGGGGCCTCAGATGTCATCTATTCCATTCCAACCTTTACTCAAACCATGGCTTGTATTTACATCATTTCTAAAAAATAACCACTCACCCTTCTCTCATGCCTTATCCCTTTTTAATTTTGTCATGAGGTTATGGGACTAAGTAGACCAAGCTATGCAAAGCAAAACTCAGGAAGAAAAAAAAATCACTGGCTCAGGTGGG
Source organism: Gracilinanus agilis (assembly GCF_016433145.1). Classification (NCBI taxonomy): domain Eukaryota; kingdom Metazoa; phylum Chordata; class Mammalia; order Didelphimorphia; family Didelphidae; genus Gracilinanus; species Gracilinanus agilis. The sequence goes on along the minus strand of NC_058131.1, from coordinate 226,915,306 downwards.
GGCCAAAAGTCAAGGGCAACTTTTATTGAGAAAGTCCTAGATTTATTTTGGAGAGTTAGGTTCTAATCCTTGATCATGTGAATACTGGGAGATCAGACCAAGGTGAAAGGATAGGTAGAAAGGGAATACTCTCTTATGACAGAAGCCAAAGTTGAAACAGACTCCAGGACCCACAGTACCACTCAAAATAAAAGTAGGGCAGATAATTAGTAGAGGTCAAATATTAGTGCATTGGGATCAAGGAGATCTGGTGCTGAGGAACAAAAAACTTTGTAAGCCAGAACAACTAGGGTGACCAATTAACTAGAGGTGGGGAGAGGTATCAAGAATAGAGATTTAAGAGGGCAGGCTCCAATAGTAACCAGAAAACAACTAGTGATCCCTTTATTATAATCTCTTTTCCCTGGCCAGGATTGGTCCCAGGGTATACTATAGCACTAAGTTGAGTGTGAAGCTTCTACTGCTAGAAGATTGCAGGAGTCCATCAAAACTACACTTCACAACTACAAAATGTACCCACACCTTCACATCTTATAAAATTCTTCTTCATCAACATGTGACAATTGCTAACCAACTTGACACTCAGAGTCAGAAAGGGACTAGAGCCCCGGGAAAGGCAGCACTTCTCAGACTACCAGTCTTGTTTGCAACCCAACCTTTAGAGTCATTATCTAGACAAACTGCTCTTATAGGCTAGGGGACCAATTTTATCTAGATACTTTGCCACTGTACTCTAAGGACCTTGGGACTTTCCCATCAGACTTGCAGCTGAAACCTTTCAGATGTGTTGTTTCTCCCATTAGAATATGAGCTAATTGAGAGCAGTAGCTGTTCTTATTCTTCTGTTTGAATGTCTAGAGCAGTGGTTCCCAATCTTTTTTGGCCTACCACCCCCTTTCCAGAAAAAAATATTACTAAGCCCCCTGGAAATTAATTTTTTTAATTTTAATAGCAATTAATAGGAAAGATAAATGCACCTGTGGCCATCACCACCTCCCCTGGATCGCTGCAGCACATACCAGCAGGGGGCAGTGGCACCCACTTCGGGAGTCAATGGTCTAGAGCTTAGTACGATGCTTTGAACATAGTAAGCATTTAATAAATGCCTCATTTATTCATTCATACTATAAATTCTCCATAAAACATCTTCACAAAGTGTTACAGACCTTCTAGTTGTTTGACTTTTACATAGAAACCAGTACGGTACTTGACTTATCTTTTTTTGTCTTACTCTTGATACATTACAAACTCACCTTTTTTTCCAAATTGTATATTTCTCTTATGCTATCTTTTATGAGTGAAAATCAAATACTAGAGCCTACTTACATGTACCCCAAGTTTCTCCATTGTCCTTTGTGTCATTGAAAAAAATTACATCTATTGGAATCATGATATTTCATGATTCTCAAGCATATAGTATTGATGGAAGAATATTGGTGAGAAAGGGGCAGGGGTGGGGTACAATTTGTGTCACAGAGGAGATCAGGATCTTTGAAAATATTCTTCAACTTCCCAAATGAAATCCAGCCAGTTCCTATCTTTACTTTACCTTTATTTATATGTCCAAGATGTATGTGCTGATGGTTTAATTTGATAGGCTTCCCATCTAATTCAATGCACTCAAAAATACATTCAATGGATTGTCTGAGTCACAATATAAGTAATATTCTTTCTTTATTCTTAATCCACTTGTTTTTTCTATGTGGGTTATTAATTTAGTTATTTTTTTTTAGTAATTTTTGTTGTTTGCCATGTCATGTGCATAAGAGTCTCATCTTGAAGAAAGTATTCCGGATATATAGATGTAAGGTTTTTGAGTAGTCTATAAGTTGTTTTCTTCCATCTCTTAATCCTGAAAAACACACATGCATACACACATACAACAAATCTGAATATATACACATATATGGTGCATGCACATTATATATAAATATATATGTACATAGACATATATTTTATGCATATTTCAGGGAAGGGTCTATCCTTTCTTGTGCCCACCTTTGCTCTGAAGTCATCAAATGTAAAGACTTTGTATTTTCTTGTTTTAGAAGCTCTTGTTGAGTTCTACATAAAATTTCCCTACCTCTTTACCCATTCCAATGGCTTTTGACCAACAATCTACAACTATCTTCATGATGACCTTTTTGCTTACACTTATCATGAACACTTCAAGACAACTTTTATTCCCTTAGGAAATAGTGGCTCTTGTTGCCTTTGGGGACAAGATGAAGCCAACTTGTCTAACTTCTTTATTTTCCTCTCCATAAGCCTCCCTTTCACTGAATTCCAGCTTCTTTGTGTTTTTTGGTTTCATGAATAGCAAAGATATAAATCCCAATGTGGTTCAGTTCTTTCTATAGAATATCACCTCACAAAGATTTAGATCAGGTCACCAACAGTTCCAGGACTCTCTTTAGTTTTGCAATAGAAATGAAGAATGTGGGGTTTGGCATTGAGAAAAAAAAAAGCCACACATTTTAAGAAGTTAGGAAGAAGTAATCATAGAAGGAATATGGAAATCTTGTAGTGTGTATAATTTTTGGTCAAAACACTTAATGCCTTGGAACTTCGATTTTCTCATTTATAAAATTGTGATAATTATTCTCATATGGTTATTGTGAAGAAAGGGTTATATAAGCCTTAAATTACTATATTTGTGTGATTTTTTAAAAAAAATGACTTGCTCTAGATCACAGAGTTATAAAGCATAAGAATCAGAAGTCAAACTCAAGTCTTCTGACTCCAATTTTAGTGATAGATCACTTTGCTAAAGGCTACTAAAAGCCAGATTTTTTACTTTGAGACTACTTGACATGGGCATTATGAAGAAAGTACTTTGTAGACTTTAAACTTTAAAGTGTGAACTGTTATCTACTGGTGCTCTGTGGTACGTTACAGGATGAATGTATAAAATGAGGCAACTAAAAAGCATAGCAGATAGAATGCTGGGCTTCAAGGTAGGAAGATCTAGGTTCAAATCTAGCCTCAAACACACACTTACTATGAGATTCTGGACAATTCCCTAACTTCTATTTGCTTCATTTTCTTCAACTGTAAAATAGGGATAGTAATATCATCTAATTCCCAGGGTTTTTGAGAGGATCAAATGAGATATTATTTGTAAGAAGTTAAACATAGTAATTGGGGGAAAATAAAATGTAATACCTTAAAAAAAAGCTTAACATGATGCATGACATATAGTATGTACTTTATAAATGTTTAATCTTTTCCTCTAAAATGTCAGTTCCTAAGGGAAACTGGTAGGCTGGTAGACAGAAACAAGAGCACTGCTTTGTGAGCTACTAATTAAATGAAGGAGATTTAGAAATTGATTCTAGTTTGGACTCTGATGTGTGATCTTTGGACAAATCCCTTAACTGCTATTAACTTCAGTTTAGTCATGTACCAAATCAGGAGGCTGGGCCAGATAACCTCAAAGGAAACTTTCAGTACTATGATACTATCTATGTCCATTGATAGATGTTAGGAAAGGGCATATTTAGGTTCTATGTAAGGAAAAATTAAAAACAATCAAACAAAAAAACCCTTCCTAATAATTAGAACTACCCAGTAGTGTATTCGGATTCCTCTGGAGGTAGTGAGGCTCAGGCATAGTCAAGTCATTTTGGATTTTATCACCTGCCATGGATATTGCAGAAGGGATTGGATGCCCTGACCTCTTATCATCCTTCTAACTCTGAGACTATGGGGTACAATAAAGATAATGACTTTAAAAAAAATAAAACTAACATGGAGGTTCTGTCAAATAATGTGCCTTCTGGCTATTTTAATTTTTTTTTTGTAGACACAACTGCATTACAGATTCCTTCTCTAATAATTTGACTGAAATATCTCTTTTCCCAGATACACATAAATAGGATCATAGGTCACAGAATTAGATATGTAGATTTAGAAGGGACCTCAAAAGACATTTGGTCTAACTGTCTCATTCTACTTATCAGGAAACTGAGGTCTAAGTAGGATAAACAGCATTCTCAAGGTCACACAGATAGAAATGGTCAGAGGCAGAATTTGAATTCTAGGTCCTTTGACTCCAGAGCCAATCAATGGTCTTTTTTACTGTATCATGCTGCCTCCTCACTTAACTTAGGTGACACCTTTTATTCCCCTTATTCTAATGGAAATCATCATCTGTAGTCTGCTTCAGTCATCTTGACCTACCATGCATCTTTCCATTGCTTTAGGGAGTCTCTTACAATTTTTATTCTTCCAAGATTAGTGTGCCATCTGACATTGTAGAGAGAGCATTGTCATTAAAGAAAGAAGAGCTTGATAGTAGAGGAGAGTTTGGAAACCCCCAAAATGCTATGTGATTCTCTTAATGTGATCTAGCTCATATCCCTATTCAATTGTCAGTCCAGCCCATTGTCCATCTGCAGTGCCTGCCCAAGAGCAATTGACTAGCTCGAGAAATTGCCCATTTCATGGCATGCCATAATCTGAGCAACATGTATTCCTCATCAATTTGATTTTCGTATGGAGATTTCCAGCTTACTATCTTTATAGTGAACATAGATCTTACTGAAGAGTCCCTGTAGTGTTTTGGCATTCAATGAAATCAGAACAAAGTCATTTGCAATCAACAACATTGGGAAAACCCCAGAATCCATAGGAAATCCCTCTTTCATTTTAACTTAGCCTTGGATATTATCTGAGACACTGGTAAAAATCTTTGTCAATGATGCCTCCCAAGCCTTGCTTGATGGTGATTCTCAGAGGCTTGGTGAAGAAAGTTATTTTTGACCTCATCTATCATGGAATCTTATATAATATTAACATATTCATAGTAGACACCATGTTGAAAGAGAGCCTTTTAGGCTTTATTTTGCTCTATTGAATAAAATGTGTGGAGTTGTTTTTTTTGTTTTTTTTTTTGTAATCAACAGACAATAAACACAGCAGGATATCATATTCTCTATACTCAGTTAATTGTATAACTGTGAAAATGTTGTCTGCTGTAGAAAATTGCCTGTTCCCTTATCATGTTTTTATCAAGGATAACCTTGATGTATTCAGACTAATCTCTTAAAGATTTTAGAGTTGAGAGAGTCGGAGTGTAGGTCAATAGTTCAACATGTCTTGTTGGTTAAAATATTTTTGTAATAAGGTCATTCATGATCTTTTAAATCTTTTTGGAATCTCTTTCTTGAAATATTTTGAAAATTAGTTACTAAGAACCTCTAAGATTGTATTGAATCAGAAATAACTTTCCTCCCTTTCTCTCTGCTCTCTGCACTCTCTCTCTCTCTCTCTCTCTCTCTCTCTCTCTCTCTCTCTCTCTCTCTCTTACATATATATGTATATATATGACATATACACATACATATTCCAGTCCAGTTTTTCCTATTTTCATCTTAAAGTAATTTCTGCTTCATCACATAGCATATTGTGTGCTGAGGTGGTATAGTCCAAATGTGGTATTTTCACTGTCACTGATGAGAATAGATCTAGAGAGACATTGGCAAATCTATTCCATGTCACTTCTATTTCTTGTCATCCTTCCAGTTTCATCTAAAAATGCTCTTGATATGATGTGGTTGCATCTCATTCCAAGCTTTCTCCACCTTTGCTTTCTCCTTCATTTTTAACACATACTAGGCAGTACTACTCATAACATTCTACCACCCTCCTCTGCAATGTTTTAGAAATGAGAATATACCCTAAATTGGTGATGCCTTTAGTAGCTATGTCTATTCAGCTAGACAGGAAAATGTTTGTTAACTAACAATTTTGAGGGTGTTTTAGATTTAAGTAAGTATGACTCCTGCTTTACATCAATTTAGACTTAAATCTATAAAGATAATAATAATCATATTCAATATCTTATGCTTTATCCATTTCCATCAGTTCAACAGCTTATTTAAACTAATCATATTACACAGAGAGTTATAAAACTGTGTATACTCTTAGACACAGCTGGGTCTATTTCCCAAAGAAATTAGGGAAAGAAGGAAAGAATTCATACGTTCCAAAATATTTATAGCAGTTCTCTTTGTGATGGCAAAGGATTTGAAATTGGAGGGATACTCATCAATTGGATGATGGCTAAACCTGGAAAGAATTATATGAGACAATGAATATTAAAATGAGTAGGATCAGGAGAACATTATACACAGCCACAGAACTAATATTTAAAGAATAAACCAAGAATGTTACCTCCAGAAAGTGAACAGAAAGATAAAATGTGAAAGACAATTTATATTAAAATGTTTACCTCCATGACAATATCCTTTGTGATGCAGGATTGGTAGGGAAGAGTTGGAATACTAGTGGATGAGGATCTATTATATAGATAAGAAGAAAGGTAAATTAAATCTATAGGAGATCTATGATTTCATTTGTGTATTGTCTTCTGTACATATGGAAATTCTTGTTTTGTTTGGATTTTAAAATACTGGAAATATATTAAATAAGTGTTAGAAGCTGAGAAAGTAAAAGGAATGGAAATATTTTTTAAATAAATTAATCAAGTTAGAGCTGTTGTAGTTGTAATTAGTGTTAGGTTGTATTCGTATTTTCTTTATCTTTATCATTTCTTTAAGAGGAAGTGTAATGTAGTTTGGTTCAAAGAGGACTGAACTTAGAGAAATAGAACCATCATCTTCTTAATCACCCAGGTTTGCAACCCAAGGTCATTCTGGATTTCTTATTTGCTTTCCTATAACCAATGAGTTGCCAAGATCTAGATTCTCTCTTCATATTATCTTTTGTATATGCTCCTTCCCTCTTCTGACAGAGCTATTATCTTTGTACATACAGGACCTTATCATCTTCTTCACTTGCCCTATAGCTTCTGATTGGTCTACTTGTCTGAAAAATCTATTACCACTCAGATACATCCTCCATCCAGCTATCAAAGTAATCTTCCTAAAGCCCAGTCTCACCACTTCATCTCTCTTCAGTGCATTCCAGGGACTCCCTATTACATCCACAATGAAATATAAAGCCCTCTTTTTGACTTCTAAAGCCCTTCAAAACATATCCCCTTCCTACATTTTAAGTCTTCTTACATCTTGTTTCCCTTCCATGTAATTCATGGTCCAATGATTTCTTGCTGTCCTTTGTATTTGTACCAATTGTACCAATTCCTAGTATTTCTGACTCTCAAAGTTATTAATGATTCTAAGAGTGAGGCTCTTGAGGTATTTTCAAACCTCCAGCCTCTTTCTTTCCTTAATATGAACTATGTTTTTCAACATATTCCTTTTTTTCCTTTCTTTTCTGCATCTCCCCTTCATTGAAGTCACAGAGTTTTAAGGTACACGATGATATATTTTAGAAAGTCAATCAACAAGGATTTCATTATATGTTGGATAAGCTGAAAAAAAAGAAAGGCAAAAACATGGTCTTTGCCTTCAGAGAACTCATATTATAATGGGGCAAATAACATATAAATAATTAGGTTTATACCTGACACATAGAAGACAAATCATGTTGAGTCCTCTCCTTTATTTTCTGCAACAAATATTGGTGAAAGGAGAGCAGTTAATTTTTTAGGATACTTTTTTAGTATTATCATGAGAACTGCAGAGTGAGATATGAGGTATTCCATGAGATTATGTTGCTTGTTCCCTTTAGGTATTCAACAAATCTGAATCTTACAACTCCTTTATTTACTTTTGGAAGAATTTGTGGGAAGACCAGAGTTCCAATTTGGTTTTAGACCATTACTAGCTGTATATCCTGGGCAAGCCACTTAACTTCTATTTGCCTTTATTTCTTCATCTATAGATTGGAGATTATAATAACTCTTATCTTCCAAGGATATTGTGAGGATCAAATGAGATATTTGTAAAATGCTTGGCACAGTGCCTGATGTACAATAAATATTATCTTAAAGTAAGCTATCATTATTATTTACTAAAATATTTTTATATATTTCAGTTTTATTTATGGTGAGAAAGCCAATATGGATATGATTCAATTCTTCCTCTACCATATCTATTAATTTGTGATTGAAAAAAAAGAGTTTACTGGGAGAGTACCAATAGATAAATTAGTATTTGTGCATAAATTTGATTCCTTGCCTCCTTTCTCTCTTATTCTACCACTATTCTGGCAGAAATTGAAGATGGCAAAACAGGAATACAGGTCATTTTATATTTTTATTTATTTCATGTGCTACAGTGGCCAAATAATTCTTTGTTTAGTAGCCAACTTAATGGGGAAAAGAGCTCTATACTTAGGTAGGCTAATCTCAGGATAGTAGATAGTCTTTAGGTAGGGACATTCTCAAAACCTTTCCAGGATGTTATACCACCCAGAACTTGGAAATCTACTAGGATAGCCATTGAAAATGTAACCTCTATGAAATGATGGCACATTAGATACCTTTTGAAAAGTTGCTTTTGCAAATCTTAATGTGCGATAGAAATATCAGCTATTGTTAGTTCTTCTGTTTATGTGGTAAATTCATGTTTCAAGAGTTTCATTACACTAGAATCAATTGGAATGTAATTTAGCTCTTCATAATTCCCTTCTATATTTTCAGTCTCCTCAGATCTTACTCTCTGATATTGACTCTGATCTGGTGACATTTGTCCCCTGGTTGTTCCATAAATAAGACACTCCATCTATGGACTCTAGGCATTTTTTCTGGCTTTTCCCCATGCCTGGAACATTATCCCTCCTCAGTTGTACCTCCTGTCCTCTCCTTTTTGGTTTTCTTTAAGTTCTGATTAAAATCCTACCTTCTAAACGAAACCTTCCCCAAACCCTATTAATTCCAGTGCCTTCCCTCTCTTAGCTATTTCCTAATTATGTTGAATTTAGCTAGTTTTGCATATGTTTATTTGCATGTTGTCTCCCTCATGAAATTGTAAATACCTGGAGAGCAGAGACTCTTTTTTGAATCATCAGCACTTAGCACAGTGCCTGGAACATACTTGACACATAATAAATATTATTGATTGATTAAGTGTCTACTATGTGAAGGACATTACATTAAATATAAGAGCTACATAGATGAAATCTATGTTCTCGTTCTAGTTCACTACAACTCTAAGAAGAGTTGGGGTCTACTGACTCCATGGCATTTCATTTTCTCCCATGCATGATTTACCTATCCTTAACATTTTCCAACATACCCAACTTCTATTCTGGAAAGATCAAATTGTAATAAGCTTTGTATCATTACAAAGTATTTTACATGATCAACTAACTACTGAACTAGTTATACCATTTTTGTCCTTTATTGTGACATACTTAATCCATCATTGAATTTCAGTGCTGGAAGAGACCTTAGAAGACAACTATTTTGACTACCATAAATTCACAATTTCATCTGTTTCTAGGACAAACATTTGTCAATATGTATCCAGAAATTTTCATTCTTAAATTTTTCTCCAGTTCCATAGAGGAAAAATAGAAGCAACAGATGGAAGTTATAAGGAAGCAGACCCTATCTCAATATAACTTTCTTTTTTTTTTAATTTTAAAAATGTTATTTTATTAATTAACTAAGAGTATTTTTCCATGGTTACATGATTCATGTTTTTTCCCTTCCCTCCTCTTACTCCTCCCGTAGCCAAATAGTAATTCCACTGGGTTTTATATATGTTATTTATCAAGACCTTCAATTTTCTAACAACAACCAGTATGGTCCCAAAATGCAATATATTGCCATATGATGTTTTGAAGTTTCATTAATACTAGGGCTCTGAGTCTCAGCGGCCCTAGTCTAAGATCCTATAGAAGTGAATTTCAAATTGAGTGAGCAATTGAATGAAATGACTGCTGATTCTTTTGACTCTTAAGAGTTTAGTATTATATCCCAATCCACTCAAGAATTTCTTTTAAAATATCCTTGCCAGAAGATGATCCACCCTTTATTTGAGTATTTTCAGGGATGCAGATCTTACTACTTAATGACTAATCCTGTTCCATTGGTGGTCAGTTCTAGTAATCAGCAAACAATCTTTCTATAATTTATACTTATTTCTGCTACCTCCACCTTCTGGAACTATCCAGAATAATTCTTTTCTTTTTACAATGTAAAGATATGAAAAACATAAGATTTTTAAATATTTGAAGTCTCCCCCTATATCTTTATCCTTGTTCTTGGTTAAATATCTCCAGATTATTTAATTGCTTCTTGTAAGATATAATTTCAAGTTTCCTTGCCTTTAGTGTAGCTCTCATCAATAATTTTTATTGTTATTTATTTTTTATTGTTTTTTTAAATGTCAAAGATCAGATTTAATTGAGATCTTTCTTATTACATGTCTAATGTTCTATCCGCTAGGCTACCCAAATTGCCCAGGAAGGAAGATGATCATTTTAAAAATATTAATTATAATTTTTTTCAGTTTTTATTTTGAATATTTTCCCATAGTTACATATTTCATGATCTTTCCCTCTCCCCCAAACCCACTTAACCTCCCTTAGCTGATGTGCAATTCCACTGGGTTTTACATGTATCAGTCAATGAATTTTTAAAAATGTGGCCCTGATGCAACATATGAGATGGAGAAAGATTTAATCTGAGAACATCAGGATATCCTCTACATTGATTTAGGCTCTATCCTTTTTCAAATAGGACAGAGACCTGGGGATAGTGGCAAAAATGAAGAGTGAAAGGTTTCAAACATTGTCTTATCCTTTTCAGTGATGTTAAGGGATGCTTTTAGTTTTAGTAAGGTTTCCATGTGATTTTAATGGCCTTGCTTTTTGCTGCTAGGGTGTTTGTAGAAAAGCAGGAGTTGAAACAAACTTAGTTAACTCAACATAAAGCTTATGGGGCTTTCTGTTTGTGGAGAAAAAAGACTTTAACCTGAGAGTCTCTTTGTATAATGACTCAATATATCTGTGGATTTGACTTTAAAAAAGGCCATAAATATTTTGACTAACCCTTGGCATGTTGGCCAGGAAGGTTTACAAAAGATGGATAATTCCCAGTTTCTTTGAGGAAGAAATCCTAGCATCATAAGACAATCTCATCAGGTGGTATGAGAATCCATTATTTCCCCAGACTGAATACAAGAAGAAAAGCCAGCCATAAATGAGAGCAACATCTCAAATGAGAAAAATAACTCTGGAGACATAGTGGTTTCACAGTGAAGTATGAATTAGTTCCTGTGAGATGGAGATGTTTGGCTCACATATAATGAAAGGCTGTGAATGTGTGGGGGGTGATTTTTTCCCCTTGTTAATTACTATTATATCCTAATGAAAAATTTTTCTATTTAGTTTATGATCCCTAATCTGTTAGCAGAGAAGTCTCTACATAGGAGTTTGAGTCATGTTTTCATGAATGAGTTTGGGCACATTTCAATCTGAAGAAATAATGGGTTACAGGGTCCTTTAGGATGCATCCTATACTTATTAATGTAATGAAACCTTAATGGTGTCCAAGATGGAATTAGTTTTATTGGGTTTTTTTTTTCAGTTGTATTTTACTGGCTACTCATATTGAGCTGCTGGAAAAGAATTTTTCTCAGGGATCACTGGGAAATAGGGGAGAGATATTCCCTGCCCCCTCACCTTTTTCTACATTCCCAGAGTAATTGTAGCCATGGAAGGTTTCAATTATTTTAGGAGTAAAAGAAGGAAAATGTGTTTATATACACACATTATCATTATTAATAACTAGTATTTCCTCCAGCATCATGTAAACATCACATTATGGTCTGGAGGTTCTCAAATCAATCCAGTTAAACATCTGCAGGATCTCCAGAAATTTCAAATTACTACTGGATGGTGAACTACTATTTTTGATTATCTTCTGCTACAAGTGACAGTGTCCTGCAGTTTTCTCCGTCCACCAGAGCAAAGTAGGACACTATTTACTGATTCAGTCGAATAAGGTAACCAATTGTATCGCTTACTGTACCAAGGATGCATGGATTTCCCAGGGAATTTTTTTCTTTTTCTCCTTTCCTTTATTATGTTTGTAATTTTGTTTTATTATTTCCCACTAGAAAGCTGTGAAATGAAAATGATGCAATCTACTGCTGTGAAATCAGATTGTGCTTGAGTCCCTTCTCAATAAGCCCTTGAGGTTTACACCATGATGGCTTCATTAAGTTAATCAGATCCACAGAAAATTTAATAACTCTTTTTATCTTAATATTTTATTTTTCCAATTATACATAAGCAATTTTAACATTGATTTTTTGAAATTTTGAGTCCCAAATTCTCTCCCACCCTAAGAAAGCAAGCAATTTGATATGTTATACTTTTACAGTAATGCCAAAAATATTTCCCCATTAGTCATGTTGTTAAGGAAGATGCAGACCAAAAGAAAAAGCCCAAGAAAACTAAAGTTTTAAAAAATGAGCCTTTATCTGCATTCAGATTCCACCAGTTCTTTCTCAGGAGGTGGATAACATTTTTCATCATTAATATTTCACAATTATTTTGTAGCACTGTATTGGATAGAATGGCTTAGTTATTTATAATTAATCACTGTATAATATTGCTGATATTGTATACAATGTTCTACTGGTTCTGCTCATTTAATTTTGTATCAATTCATGTAAGTCTTTCCAGGTTTTTCTGAGACGATCCTGAATGTCATATCTTATAACACAATAGTGTTCCATCACAATCATATCACAATTTGTTCACACATTCTTCAATTGATGATCATTTCTTCAATTTCCAATTCTTTGCCACCACCCAAAAAAAACTGCTATACTATTTTTTACCTTATTCCTTTTTTTTAATTAATCTTTGGAATACAAGCCTAGTAGTTATATTGCTGGATAAAAGGGTATGCATGTTTTTATAGGCATTTGGGTATAGTTCTGATTTGCTCTTCAGAATTGTTGAATCGGTTAGTGTCTCAATTTTCCCACATCCCCTCTAACATTTTTCATTTTCCTTTTTTGTCAGATAAGTCAATCTGATAGGTGAAGAGTACTTCAGAGTTGTTTACATTTGCATTTTTCTAATCAATAGCAACAGAGCATTTTTTCACATGACTATAGATAGTTTTGATTGCTTCATCTGAAAATTGCCTGGTTATATCCTTTGACTATTTAACAATTGGAGAATGACTTGTATTTGTATACATTTGACTCAGTTCTCTATGTATTTAGGAAATAAGACCTTTATCAGAGAAACACTGTAAATTTTTTTTCACAGTAATGATTACTGTGTATTTCTCTCCATCTTATTATTCCTACTATTTATTCTATTCTCTCTTTTCTCTCACCCTAACCATATTCAAGACTGTTTTGCTTCTGACCACTACCTCTTCTAGTCCACCCTCCCTAAATTCTTGTATCTCCTTCTCCTCCTACTCACCCAATAGGGATACTTACTCTATAGGGCAGTGATTCCCAAAGTGCATGCTACTGCCCTCTGGTGGGTACTTCAGCAATCCAGAGGAGTGGTGATGGCCACAGGTGTATTTATCTTTCCTATTAATTGCTATTAAAATTTTTAAAAATTAATTTCCAGGGGGCTAAGTTATATTTTTTCTGGAAAGGGGGTGGTAGGCCAAAAACGTTTGGGAACCACTGCTATAAGGTAACAAAAATTCTATACACTACTGAGTGTGTTTTATCTCTTTGAACTAATTTCAGTGAGAGTGATGATCAAGAATTCCCTTCCACTGCATTTTCACCTCCACGGTAAAAAGCTCTTCCTTCTACTCCTCCTTTCTGTGAGAAAATTTCTCCTATTCTCTCTCTCCCTTTCCCCAATTCCAAGTGCTTCTTTCTTTTTTACTCCATTTTTTTGTGGGGAGAGATAATCATAAATTAACTGACTCATTTCCATGCCTCCTGTCTTACACTCATGCCATAATAATAATAAAGCTCTTCTTAGTTATTATCCTCCCATGTGGGAAGATAAGTAGTTTAACTTTATTGAACCCCATATGATTTCTCTTTCCTGATTACCTTCTTATGCTTCTTTCAAGTCTGTCTTGTATTTGAAAGTAAAATTATCTATTCAACTTTGGTCTTTTCATCAGGAATGTTTGAAGTCCTCTATTCCATTGAATACTCATTTCCCACTCAAGATTATATTCTGTTTTTCTAGAGAGTTGATTCTCAGTTTTAATTCTAGCTCCTCTGATATCCAGAATATCATATTCCTAGGCCTTTCATCCTTTAATGTGGGTAGAATCTGCTAAATCTTGTGCTCTCCTGACTATTTTCTCCTTGACCTGGAAGCTTTAAGAATTTGTCTATTATGTTCCTGAGAGTTTTCATTTTTGAATCTCTTTTAGGAAGTATTAGGTGTATTCATTAAATTAATATTTTATTCTCTTTTTCTAACATATCAGAGCTGTTTTCCTTGATAATTTCTTGAAAGATGATATCTAGAATCTTTTTATGATCAAGGATTTCAGATAATCCAATAATTATATATTTTTAGAACAATGATTCTTATTTTCTGTCCTAGCAACAACTCTCAGATGGAAAGGCAATGGTTATGCAAATGACTTTGAGGGACTTTCCCAGGGTAACATAGGCTGGAAATGTCTGAGGCCAGATTTGAACCCAGGACTTCCTGATTCCAAGCCTGAAGCTCTATATCTTATGCTACCTAGTGGCTCCAGTAGTCCAACAAGTGTTAAATGATCTCTCCTGAATCTATTTTCTAGGACAATTATTCTTTCAATGAGATATTTTTAATTTTCTTCTATTTTTTTCCTTATTTTGATTTTTTTTATTGTTTCCTTGTGTCTTATAAAGTCATTAGCTTCCACATGCCCAATTCTAATTTTTAAGAAATTATTTTCTTTAGTGAACTTTTGTAACTTTTTTTTAAAAACTCCTTTTCCTTAAAGGCTTTTTTTTTTACAGTGATTTTTTTTACATCTTTTCCTATATGTTTAATTTTCTGTTTTCAGGAGTTCTTCTCTTCAGTAAATTGTGATATCTCTCTTACCTTTTGGCCTATTCTGTTTTTTGTTTGCTTGTTTGTTTTTTATTTTTTTTATCAAAAAAATTTTCCATGGTAACATGATTCATGTTTTTTTCTCTCCCCTCCACTTTCCCCAACCCCTGTAGCCGTCACATATTTCCACTAGGTTTTACATGTGTCATTGATCAAAGCCTATTTCCATATTATTGATAGTTGCACTGGGGTGGTCATTTAGAGTCTATATCCTAAATCATATCCACATCTACTCATGTGTTCAAGGAGTTCTTCCTCTGAATGTGAATAGCATTCTTTTTAATAAGTCCCTCAGAATTACCCTGGATCATTGCAGTGCTGCTAGTAGAGAAGTCTATTACATTTGGTTTTTACCATAGTATATCATTGTCTGTGTATAATGTTCTCCTGGTTCTGCTCCTTTCACTCTGCATCAATTCCTGGAGATCACTACAGTTCACATGGAATTCCTCCAGTTCATTACTCCTTTGAGCTCAATCGTATTCCATCACCAGCAGATACTACAATTTGTTCAGGCATTCCCCAACTGAAGGGCATATCCTCATTTTCCAGGTTTTTGCCACCACAAAGAGGGCAGCTAAAAATATTTTTGCACAAGTCTTTTTCCTTATGATCTCTTTGTGGTATAAACTCAGCAGGGGAATGGCTGGATCAAAGGGCACAGTCTTTTAGTACCCTTTGGGCATAGTTCCAAATTTCCATCCAGAATGGTTGGATCAATTCACAACTCCACCAGCAATGCATTAATGTCCCAATTTTTCCACATCCCCTCCAACATTTATTACTCTCCCCTGCTGTCATTTTAGCCAATCTTCTAGGTGTGATGTGGTACCTGAGTTGTTTTGATTTGCATTTATCTGATTATAAGAGATTTAGAACACTTTTTCACATGTTTATTGATAGCTTTGATTTCTTTATATGAAAATTATCTATTCATGTCCCTTGCCCAATTATCAATTGGGGAATGGCTTGATTTCTTGTACAATTTATTTAGCTCTTTATATATTTGAGTAATTATACCTTTGTCAGAGTTTTCATTATAAATATTTTTCCCAATTTGTTGATTCCCTTCTAATTTTGGTTACGTTGGTTTTGTTTGTACAAAACTTTTTAAATTTAATGTAATCAAAATTATTTATTTTACATTTTGTAATTTTTTCTAACTCTTGTATAGTTGTAAAATCTTTCCTTTCCCAGAGATCTGACAAGTATATACTGTTCTGTGTTCACCTAATTTACTTATAGTTTCCTTCTTTATATTCATGGCATTCATCCACTCTGAATTTATCCTGGTGTAGGGTGTGAGATATTGATTTAACCTAATCTCTCCCATATTGTTTTCCAGTTTTTGTCAAATAGTGGATTTTTGTCCCAAAAGCTGGGCTCTTTGGGTTTATCATTGCTGAGGTCACTTACCCTATGTCTATTCCACTGATCCTCCCTTCTGTCTCTTTGCCAGTACAATATTGTTTTGAGGACCACTGCTTTATAGTATAGTTTAAGATCTGGTACTGCTAGGCCACCTTCCTTCACATTTTTTTCATTATTTCCCTTGATATTCTTCATCTTTTGTTCTTCCAAATGAACTTTATTATAGTTTTTTTCTAATTCAGTAAAGAAGTTTCTTGGTAGTTTGATAGATATGGCACTAAATAAGTAAACAATTTGTGTAGAATGGTCATTTTATTATGTTAGTTTGTCTACCCATGAGCAATCAATGTTTTTCCAATTGCTTAGATCTACTTTTAATTTTTTGGAAAGTGTTGTGTAGTTGTGTTCATATAATTCCTGTGTTTGTTTTGGTAGATAAATTCCTAAGTATTTTATATTGTCTAGTTTGATTTTAAATGGCATTACTCTTTTTAAATCTTGCTGCTTAGATGTGTTGGAAATATATAGAAATGCTGATGATTTATGTGCATTTATTTTGTATACTGCAACTTTGCTAAAGTGATTGATTATTTCTACTAGCTTTTTAGTTGATTCTCTAGGATTTTTTAAGTAGACCATCATATCATCTGGAAAGAGTGATAGCTTTGTCTCCTCATTGCCTATTCTTTTACTCTTTTTTTTTAAACCCTTAATTTGTGTATTGGCTTATAGGTGGAAGAGTGGTAAGGGTGGGCAATGGGGGTCAAGTGATTTGCCCAAGGTCACACAACTGGGAAGTATCTGAGGCCAGATTTGAACCTAGGACCTCCCATGCCTAGGCCTGACTCTCAGTCCACTGAGCTACCCAGCTGTCCCCATCTCATTGCCTATTTTAATACCTTCAATTTCTTTTTCTTCTCTAATTGCTACTGCTAGTGTTTCTAGAACAATGTTAAATATTAGGGGTTATAATGGGCATCCTTGTTTTACTCCTGATCTTATTAGGAATGCTTCTAGTTTATCCCCATTGCAGATGATATTTGTTGATGTTTTAAGATATATACTGTTAATTATTTTTAGAAAATGTCCTTCTATTCTTATACTTTCTAGTGTTTTCAATAACAATGGGTGTTGTATTTTGTCAAAGGTCTTTTCAGCATCTATTGAGATAATCATGTAATTTTTGTTGGTATGCTTATTGATATGGTCAATTATTTGAAAGGTTTTCCTAATATTGAACCATCCTTGTATTTCTGGTATAAATCCTACCTGATCATAATGAATAACCCTCATGATCACTTGTTGGAGTCTTTTTGCTAGTATTCTATTTAAGATGCTTGCATCTATGTTCATGAAGGAGACTGGTCTGTAGTTTTCTTTCTGTTTTTGATCTACCTGTTTGGGATCAGTATCATATTTGCATCATGAAAGGAATTTGGTAAAGATCCTTCTTTGCTTATTATGTCAAATAGTTTGTATAGTATTGTGATTAGTTGTTCTTTGAATGTTTGATAGAATTCACTTGTGAATCCATCTGGAACTGAGGATTTTTTCTTAGGGAGTTCTTTGATGGTTTTTTCAAATTTTTTTTCTGATATTGGATTATTTAAGTATTTTATTTCTTCTGCTGTCAATCTATGCAATTTATATTTTTGTAAATATTCATCCATATCACCTACATTGCTATATTTATTGCCATTTAATTGGCCAAAATATTTTTAATTATTGTCTTAATTTCCTCTTCATTAGAGGTGAGGTCTCTCTTTTCATCTTTGATACTGTTAATTTGGTTTTCTTCTTTCCTTTTTTTATTAGATTGACCTGTACTTTGTCAATTTTATTTGTTTTTTTTTTCAAAGTACCAGCTTCTGGTCAATTGTTCTTTTACTTTCAATTTTTATTAATTTCTCCTTTAATTTTTATTATCTCTAATTTAGTTTTCATCTGGGGATTTTTAATTTGTTCGCTTTCTAGTTATTTGATTTGCACCTCCAATTCATCAATCTTTGCCCTCCCTAATTTGTTAATATATGCACTCAAGGATATAAATTGCCCCCTGAGTACTGATTTGGCTGCATCCCACAGATTTTGGTAGAATGTCTCATCGTAGGCATTCTCTTCTATAAAACTATTTATTGTTCCTATGATTTGTTTTTTAACTAACTGATTTTGGAGAATCATATTATTTAGTTTCCAATTAATTTTTGATTAGCCTATTCATGTACCCTTACTAATTATTATTTTTATTGCATTATGATCTGAAAAGGTTGCATTTATTATTTCTGCTATTTTGCATTTGTTTGCCATGTTTCTAAGCCTAGTACATGGTTAATCTTTGTGAATGTAACATGTGCTGCTGAAAACATGTATTCTTTTTCTTTCCTATTTATTTTTCTCCATATATCTATTAACTCTAATTTTTCTGGGATTTCATTCAGCTCTTTTACTTCTTTCTTATTTATTTTTTTTGGTTTGATTTATCTAGATCTGATAGGGGAAGATTCAAGTCTCCCACTAATATAATTTTATTATCTATTTCCTTCTTGAGCTCTGCCAGTTTCTCCTTTAGAAATTTGGATGCTATATCATTTGGTGTATACAAGTGATATTGATATTTCTTCATTATCTATATACTGCCTTTTATCAGGATGTAATTACCTTCCCTATCTCTTTTTTAAACTGTTTCCTTCCATCCTGGAGCCAGTATTGGCTCCAAGGCAGAAGAGTGGTAAGGGTAGGCAATGGGGGTCAAGTGACTTGCCCAGGGTCATACAGCTGGGAAGTGTCTGAGGCCAGATTTGAACCTAAGACCTCCCATCTCTAGGCCTGGCTCTCAATCCACTGAGCTACCCAGCTGCCCCCATTCCCTATCTCTTTTAACCAGATCTATTTTTACTTTGGCTTTGTCAGAAATCATGATTGCAACCCCTACCTTCTTTTTCTCAGTTGAAGTCCAATAGATTTTGCTCCAACCTGTAATCTTAACCCTCATGGGTTTTTCTTGTAGATAACATATGTAGGATTTTGGTTTCTAATCCAATTTGCTATTTATTTCCATTTTATGGATGAGTTCATCCCATTCACATTCAGAGTTATAATTAACAACTGTATTCCCAGACATTTTGATTCCTTCTCCTTGTCCTGCCCTTTCTTCTTTCACTATTTCCTTCTACACCAGTATTTTGTTTTTAATCAATCCCCCTAATCCCCTCCCTTATTTTACTTCCCTTTCTCCCACCTCCCTTCTTATTCCCCCCCTTATTTTTCTTTAGGGCCTCTTTAAGCTACCCCCACACTCTCCCTCCCCATCAGTCCATATGTTACCTTTCTACTTCTCTATAGGGCATGAATCAATTCTTTGCCCCAATGGATCTGATTGTTCTTCATTTCTTGAGTTAATTATAATGTATTTAAGAATTAAGTAATTCCTGTCTCCAACTTCTTTACCCTTCTGCTGTATTGCTCTTCTCTCTCCTGCTCTCTCCATATACTTCATTTTGGAATATAAATTTACTCCATTTTGTCTCTTTTCCCATTTCTCTTAATATTATCCTCTTTTTTTACCTCTAGTTTTATATAGACATTTATACATACATATATATCTTGACAATTTATCTTTTATAGCTTGTCACTGTTTCCTCTAAGTATACTTCTAGCTACCCTGATGATAATAACAATTTTTAAGGGTTACCAATATCATCTTTTCTCATAGGGATACAAATCATGTGATCTTATTGGGTCCTTTAAAAAAAGGTTTTTTTTTTTTGTTGTTTGCTCCCCACCCCTCTTAATTACCTTTTGGTTATTCTCTTGAGTTCTATGTTTGGATATCTAATTTTCTGTTTAAGTCCTGTCTTTTCTTTATGAATGCGTGGGAACCTTTAATTTTATTAAATGACCATACTTTCCCCTGTAAGAATATAGTCAGTTTTGCAGGATAGTTGATTCTTGATTGTAGACCCAGTTTCCTTCCTTTCCTGAATATTATATTCCATGCCTTCCTGGTCTTTTTTTTGTAGATGCAGCCAGATCTTGTGTTATTCTAAATGTGGTTCCCTGGTATCTGAATGACTTCTTCTTAGTAGATTGTAATATTTTTCCTTGGTCTGGTAGTTTTTGAATTTGGCTATAATATTCCTGGGAGTTGTCAGTTGTGGATTAAATGTAGTAAGTGATCTGTTGATTCTTTCAATCTCCACTTTTCCCTCTTGTTTGAGAATGTTGGAGCAGTTTTCTTGGTTAATATCATGTAGGATGATGTCCAGGCTTTTTCTTTTGTCATGATGTTCTGGTAGAGCAATAATTCTTAATTTGCCTCTCTGCAATCTGGTTTCTAGATCTGAGGTTCTTCCAATGAGGTGTATCATATTTTCCTCAAATTGTTCTTCATTTTGATTTTGTTTTATAGATTCTTGCTGTCTTGTGATGTTATTTGCTTCTAGTTGTTGGATTCTAATTTTTAAAGACTAAATTTCATCCCTGGCTTTTTTGGTCATCCTTCTCCTTCTGGTCTCATTTTCTTTGTAGGTCATCTTTTACCTTTTTCCCCTCATTTTCAAGCTGGTCAATTTTGGCTATCAAGACACTATTTTCTCATTTCATTTCATGCATTTTATTTTCCCAATTGTCTTCAGCCTCTCTTAATTGTTTCTTTGAATTGTATTTTGAGTTCTTCCAAAGCCTGTGTCCAATTCACTGGAGTTTTTGTGTTTTTGTTTGGAGTTCTTTGATCTTCTGTTTCATTTGATTTTTGTACACTTCCTAGAAAGAAGCTGTCAATTGTAATTTTTTTTCTTTTTCTATTTTTTACTCATATTTTTTCCTTCTTTCCCTCCTGTAGTTGGCAAAAAAAAATCCTGTAATCTTGCTTCTTTGATTATTTGCTAAATTTTGGGGTTTGGGCTATTTTACCCTGAATGAGCACTTTCACTGCTCTGCTGGCTGATTAGGTTTAAACAGTTGATTTTAATGAGCTTCAATGTAAGATCTTCTCCAGCTGGCAACAGAAATTTGTAGATACTCTCTCTAAGTCTATGGGGGAGGGCTGTTCTAGTTTTCCTGCCCTCTGAAGACTTCTTATCTGTCCTATTGATCGGATTAAGCCAGGGCAGGGTTGTTATGTAGAGTTTGATATGCCCTGAGGCTAAGACCTCTAGAGAAGGGGGAGGGGCAATATGGAGTGTTTTCACTGTGTCTAGGTTGCCCACTCTGTGTTTCTCCTTCAGCCACCTCCCTGCTGTCTGTGTTCAAAGCCCTGAGCCTGGCTCAACTATGCCAGCAAGGCCTTCTTTGCAGACTAGTGCATTTGCGTGCCCAGAGATTCCAGGAGCCACTGGAGACTCAGCACGTGGGGGAGGGTTCAACAGTTCAAGAATTCAGGGCTTTTTCTTGGTGTACTTCTTGAGCTGAGTCCAGCAGGAGGGGTCCCTCAGCTCTGTCCTGTTGTTAGATTTGGTTTTCTTTCCCCTTGAAGCACTTTATTTTTCACCTAGGTGTGGAAGAGTATGGAGGTCTGAAGTTTTGCTCCGTCTAAGCCTCCATCTTCCCAGAATCCCCTGTACTCTATTCTGTTTTTTAACATGTTATTTTTCTTCAGTATTTTTTGTGCCTCTTTTACCAAGCAGTATGATTTTCTTACAACATTCTCAATTTCTTTTCCCAAATCCTTTTTATGCTCTTCCAGGAATTTTGGTCCTGAGACAACTCACATTTTTCTTTGAGACTTCAGATGTAATGATATTGACTTTGTTGTCTTCTTTGGAGTTTGGGTTTCAATCTTCCATGTAACCATAGTAACATTCTATGATCAGGTTCTGTTTTGGCTATTGTTTATTCATTTTTCCATCATATTTCTTGACTTTTAACTTTAAAAAAAATTAAAGTTGGGCTCTACTGGGGTGGAATGGGCATTATCCCAGGTTTCAATCAGTGCTCTACTCTCAAGTGGCCACAAGCACACTTTCAACTAGAATTGTTATCAGAGCCATAGCTCTGCTATGGCCAAATGCTCTGATGTGCTAGTGCAACTCCTCACCTGGGACTGCAATCCAGATATGCATATAGGGAATTCAAAGCCCAGTACCAGCAAAGAGTCCTATGCCCAGTACCAGCAAAGGCATCTCTGTAATATCTTTCTGACCAGTTGTCCGGCCTCCTTGTCATATGTGGGCTGAGAGTTCTAGAAACCACTGCTACTGATTAATTTGCCCTCAAGGCCTTCTTCTGACTCGGCAAGATGGGGCCTATCCTGATGTGAACTGCATTAGACTACTCTCCTCTCTCTACCCTTGTGTACTAGACCTTTCCTGCCCATCTTCTAAGTTGTTGGGATGAAAAATTGTTCACACTGGTTTTTCGGGGTTCTGCTCCTGTAATATTTATTTTGAGGTGTGATTTGAGGGGAATTTATGAGAGCTTAGGTGAGACTCTACTTTTTCTCTGTTATCTTACCTTCACTCCTCAAATGAAATAGCTCTTATGGCTTTTGACCCTTTATTAATCCAGTTTGGTTTACCAAAACCATGAACCAAGTGCATCTAAGATACTGGTACTGACTGTCATAGCATTTGCAAATCCTGTCTTTAAGAATTGTGACAGATAGCTTCCAAGTCTTTATTTAAATATTTATGAGAAACTCACTGGTTTATATATAACAAATGGATGAAAGAAAAGATAACAGGATATGTCTTTTAAGGTTGGTTTTGCCCATTTAGAAAACAGAGAGGTAATGATGCCTCTACAGCAATCAGCACCTTAGAGGGAATGCCTAAGAAACTGTTCAAGGATAAATACCTGGAGTTAGAGGATTAGGGTTCAAATTCTATCTGTACCATTTACTTCCTGTGTAATATTGGGAAAACCAATCTTCCTGGGACAATTTTCAATGAAGAGTTCAGTTTAGATGGCCTCTGAGGTTCCTTCAGACCTAGATCTCCACTCCAATAGTTGATGACTTGGTTAAATAGCTCTATTTCAGAAATGGCTACAAATCTTCTAAGTGATATAGGAATGCAATTGATAGATAGATAATTGTCTGCCCTGAGGCATAGTAGAAAAGGAAGATACCAGGCTGTAGTTGGTAGCCCAACAAACTTCTAGTGGGGACTTAAGGTAATGTAGAGATCAGTGCAGAACTTAGAAAAGAGTGAGGAATATATGGGGTAGAGGGGAAATGGCACAGGATAACAGAAGCAATAGAGCATAGTTTTAGAACTAGAAGGATCTTTACAGACCATCTAGTATTACACCTTTTTAAAATGGGAAACCAAGGCTTAAAGAAACCAAAATACTTGTCCAAGGTCATATATACAATAGGACCAAATTTGGGTAAAAAGCCAAAGTGTCAAAAACTTGTCCTTGAGGAATTTAAAAAATCCTACCAGCCTCAGGCACAATATTGTTAAATAGTTTGCAGTAAAATGGAGGATGCATGTCCTTTTCTCCCCACATTCTCAATTCTAAGATTAAAGTAAGTAAGTGCATTATTTGAACAAATTATTTCTTCCCAGACATGACGGAAGTATTAAAGATTTTCATTACTGTCAAGTATTTTTTTCTTTCTTGTTAGCATTTACAATATTAAAAATCTGTCATTATGAAGTAAAATATGCATAATTCCTAAAACTAAGCATGCTGTAACAAGATCTCATTGCTGTAAATTTGTCTTCTCTTGCCTTCCATTCCTGTATTCAATGTCCTATTTCTAACATTCTAATGTCTGATAATTGGAGCCAGGAGCTAATTAGGAAGTATTACTAGAGAATAATAGAAACAAGGAGCATGAAACCAGAGGAGTTTGAGAAAGAAAGAGCAAGTCACTGCATCACAGAAATATTCCAAATACCCCCAAAGTGTTTTAATTGTGTCCAGCTTTTTGAGACCTCTGGTGTGCTAGGGCACACAAATCCTATTCATGGAGTTTTCATATCAAAGATACTGGATTGATTTGCTATTTTCTTTTCCAAGTGTTCTAACCCTGACCAAATCACTTAGCCTCTGTTTTCTTATCTGTAAAATGATCTAGAGAAGGAAATTGTAAACCACTCCAGTATCTTTCCCAGGAAAACCCCAAATGGGGTCGTGAAGAAATGACTAGAACAAGTCACCAATTGGCAATAAAGGGATCAAAATATATTATGCCAAATTCTGATTTCTAGTGAAAAAGAGCACCAAGGCAGAATTGAGGAGGTGAGGAAAAGGAAAAGAATAAGCACTTATTAAACACATATTCTGTGCCAGGCAGTGTGATAAGTGCTTTACAAGATTATCTCATTTGGTTTTTGGAAGATCTTCAAAGTTTGGGAAAGTTAAGTCAAATTCAGTTGTCTCACATTTATTCTTGCCCCAATGTATGAAGCATTTTGGAAGGACATCACATGCTCACAGTTTCTGCATGGATCAACATAGTCCTCTTTGGATGTGAATTATGCTTGCTCAGCTCCTGGCCAGAAGCATCACAGAGCTAAAATTGCATACTGGCTATCATTCCTAAGTAGGAGACTAGATAAAGACTGATTTTAGCCCAGATAATATTTGCCAAAATTGTGAG
Organism: Gracilinanus agilis; assembly: GCF_016433145.1. Classification (NCBI taxonomy): domain Eukaryota; kingdom Metazoa; phylum Chordata; class Mammalia; order Didelphimorphia; family Didelphidae; genus Gracilinanus; species Gracilinanus agilis. The sequence continues at coordinate 226,890,513 of NC_058131.1, read as the reverse complement.
ATGTAAATTGTTTCTCCATCTCCTTTTCCCCCTTCCTCCATGCCCCCAAAGATTGTAAGCAATTTTACCTGGGTTATACATATATTATTATGCAAAACTTTTTCCATATTGGTCATTATTATTAGAGAATTCTCATATAAAATCAAAATTCCAAACTAAAAACATAAATAAACCAAAGAGAAAAAAGAGTATGTTTTGCTCTACATTCTGACTCCAACCATTCTTTCAATGAACATGGATAGCATTCTTTGTCATAAGTCCTTTAGATTTATCCTGCATTATCATATACCTAAGAGTAGCTTAGTCTCTCACAGTTGATCATTGAACAATACTGCTGTTACTGTGTACAATGTTTTCCTGGATCTGCTTATTTCACTCAGCATCAGTTCATGTAGGTCTCTCCAGCTCATTCTGAAATCTTCTTGCTCATCATATTCTATCACAAAAATTCACCATAATTTTTTCAGCCCGACATCCCCCCATTTTATAATTCTTTGCCACCACAGAAAGAGTTGTTATTAATATTTTTGTATAAGTAGGTACTTCCCACCCCTTTAAAAAATCTCTTTGGGATATAAACAGTAGGGGTATTACTAGAACAAAGGATATGGACTGTTTTATAGCTCTTTGGACTTAGTTCCAAATTGTGCTCCAAGAGTGGTTGAATCAGTTTACAACTCCACCAAGAATGCATTAGTGCCCCAATCCTGCCACATTCTCTCCCACATTTATCATTTCTTTTACTGTTATATTGTCCAGCCTAATAGCTGTAGGGTGGTACCTTAGGTTGTTTTAATTTGCATTTCTTTTTTTTAATTTAAACATTTATTAATATTGATTTTAACATGGTTACATGATTCATGCTCCTACTTTCCCCTTCACCCCCCGCATTCCCCCCACCCATGGCCAACTCACATTTCCACTTGTTTTGTCATGTGTCCTTGATCAAGACCTATTTCCAAATTGTTGGTAGTTGCATTAGTGTGGTAGTTTCGAGTCCACATCCTTAATCATGTCCACCCCAACCCATGCGTTCAAGCAGTTGTTTTTCTTATATGTTTCCTCTCCTGCAGTCCTTCCTCTGAATGTGGGCAGCGTTCTTTACCATAAATCCCTCAGAGCTGTCCTGGGTCATTGCATTGCTGCTGGTACAGAGGTCCATTACATTTGATTTTACCACAGTATATCAGTCTCTGTGTACAATGTTCTTCTGCCTCTGCTCCTTTCACTCTGCATCAGTTCCTGGAGGTCTCTCCAGTTCACCTGGAACTCCTCCAGTTTATTATTCTTTTTAGCACAATAGTATTCCATCACCCTCATATACCACAGTTTGTTCAGCCATTCCCCAATTGAAGGACATACCCTCCTTTTCCAGTTTTTTGCCACCACAAAAAGCCCAGCATTAAATATTTTCGTGCAAGTCTGTTTATCTATGATCTCTTTGGGGGTACAAACCCAACAATGGTATGGCTGGATCAAAGGGCAGGCATTCTTTTATAGCCCTTTGAGCATGATTCCAAATTGCCAGCCAGAATGGCTGGATCAGTTCACAGCTCCACCAACAATGCATTGATGTCCCAATTTTGCCACATCCCCTCCAACATTCATTACTCTCCCCTTCTTTCATTTTAGCCAATCTGCTAGGTGTGAGGTGATAC
>NC_058131.1:226844984-226874378 GCF_016433145.1 Gracilinanus agilis | reverse complement strand
AAGGAAAGAAGGAAGGAAGGAAGAAAGGAAGGAAGGAAGGAAGGGAGAGAGGGAGGGAGGAAGGAAGGAAGGGAGGGAGAAAAGGAGGGAGGGAAAGAGAGGAGAAAGCAGGGAGTAAGGAAACAAGTATCCCTCCCTCCTTCTTTCCCTCCTTTTTCTCTTCTTATTTTCTTTCTTCCTTTGTCTTTCTTTCTTTTCTTCTTTCTTTCCTTCAATCTTTCCCTATCTGCTGGTTCCTTCCATACTACCTTTAAACATGCCCAAGTGGGGAAGAGGAAAAGGGGGTTTGATAAACTCACCTATTACATTCTTTAGATTCCCCCCAAACTTAAAATATGCTGACTTATTTGATCCTCATTACAACCCTATAAAGAAGCATCTCCTGTTATTATTTCCATTTTCAGATGAAAAAATCTAGGCTCAGAAATGTTAAGTGACTAATCCATAATTCCATAGGTTAATAGTGTCCAGTTTAAAATTCAGTCAGCTTCTGATTCCAAGACAAGAGCTTTTCCCACTAGACCACATTGCTTTACTCAGTTTATTCAAGTTATTTCTTTGAATATCCATTCCTATTAACTTACTCCTTATATGGTCTTTGTCATTGTTGCTGAGTCTTTTTGGTCATAGCTGACTCTTCATGACCCCATCTGGAGCTGTTTTGTTTAAGGTATTAGAATGGTTTGCAATTTCCTTCCCCGGGGGGGTCAAGAAAAACAGAGATTAAGTGACTTACCAAAGATGACATAGCTAGTAAATGTCTGAGGCTGGATTTGAACCTGGGTCTTCCTGACCCCAGCCCTGGTTCTCTAACCACTAAGCAATCTATATGGCTCACAACTTCTAAAGTCCTCCATAATTTATTATATATTCTTTCTTTTCCCATACTCTATGATCTAGCAAGACTGGTCTTCCTGCTGTTCCTCATCATAACTCTCCATTTCCCATTCCCATGCCTTTTCCACGATTACCTCCATCCCCATGCCCTCTCTCTTCATGCATGCCACTAGGATCCCTGGATTCCCTCAGGACTTTTCTCAAGTGCCACCCCCTACATATATCTTTTCCTGATTTCTTGGCTACAGTGCCTCCCTCTCCAAAAATTACTTTGCATATATTTTGCACATACACACACATTTATGCATGTTGTTTCCTGATGAAATATAAGGTCCTTATGGGCAGGGGTTACTCCAATTTGTCTTTATATCTCCAGGACCTGGCAGTTTGCCAGGCATATAACAGGCACTAATAAATATTTGTTGATTAATTGACTGAGGTTCGTAGTGATGAATTTGTGTACTGGAGGGCTTTCTGAAACCAAGGAAGCTTTAATTATGCTCAGTAGACTCTACTTACTAAACAGAATATAGTCTCTTTACTAAAGCAAGAAGCCAATAATCCATTTAATCACAATATTCCATTCCCAGGATATCCTGGAAATGGAAATTTTACTGTATTAACAACATCTTTTCCTAGAGCAAATTGAAGTTTTATCCATATATACAGACAGAATCTTTTGACTTCTGATAGTCTTTATTTGGTCTGCAAACATCTACTCCTCCTCATCTCTGGTTAAGCCTTGGTGTCATCATTGCCAGAAGACACCAAGAGGTTTCCCCATTGGCTCTGTTTCTGTTGCAAAGAGAAAACAAAAGAAAAATAAAAACAAATAACAAATGTGCAATTTCCAATTGGTTCTCTCTCTCTCTCTCTCTCTTTCTCTCTCTCTCTCTCTCTCTCTCTCTCTCTCTCTCTCTCTCTCTCTCTCTCTCTCTCTCTCTCTCAAAGGTGCCAGCCTGGGCTGGAATGAATTCCATTCTGGTTGAGAACACAGAGGATTTTTTTCCCTTGTAGCTTGTGATCTCTGAGGCACTGCTCAGCATGTCATCTGTTCTTCCATCCTCACAGAGAGGGCCACTCCTATTCTCTGTATGTGGCTCTGTCTCTGCTTTCCACTCCAGTATGGCTTCCTAGGCCTCCCACAGCTTTCCATATCTTGAATTATTCCTTTCTGGGCAGTTGCTTCATGCCCACCCAGAGTCAATTTCCAGTTGAGTCTGTCCACAGAGGTCTGCTCAGGAGAACACCATGTCCCAACGCTGGCTCATGACTGATGTTTCACAAGGGTTGATGACCATCTCCCTGCTGTCCTCACTGCCATCTCCCATTATGTCTGTGTCTAGGCAGAGGCGGGAGGCCATGTGCTTGATGCGGGGGCCAGACTTAGTCCATCTCTAGAAAAAAGGAAAGAGGAGAGAGAATGAACTGGGATCTTCTTGACTAATAGCCCTTTCCCTATCAACAACTCCATGAGCTATAGCCTAATCCAAAAAGCTTAAGGTATATGGCTGAGACCTTCGAGGGAATTGATCTCACACAGTAATAAAGAGGCAACTAATTGCTCAGGCAAGTGTGTGTTGTTGTTTTCCTTTTTCAAATTAAAACGCACACACATATAAAGTCAATGTCTGCCAGGAAAGCTTATTAGCAGAAGATATCTTACCTGAGAAGAGGCTTTGGGGAGCAAAGTAATTCACAAAAACAATCAAAGAACTTTATATCGGTGAGCACATGGGTGGTGGGGAAAGGAGAATAGATTTAGAAGGAATTTTAGAAATAATCAAACCCCCTCATTTTACAGATGAGGAAACTGAGCCTTAGAGACCTTTTGTGACTTGATTGAGGTCATATAGAGACTGGTGGAGAAGGATATTAACCTAGCTCCTCAAACTCTACATCCTATTTACTTTATATTGTAACTTGCTATTGGATATAGAAACAATTGGGTATGGCAGGAGTTGGGGGTAGGGAAAGCATGGAGACAAATATGGAATAGCTTGGCTTCTCGATGATGGATCAAGTGATAGTTAGGATTGAAAGTCTTGGCTGCCCAAAAGTCACTTGGTATCTGCCTGCATTCAGTGAAGTACTAGCTTCAGATGACTTATACCCTACAATGATCAGGAAAACCAAACATATTCTCTGTTGTGGAGGAACAAGAAGGCATAAAGCTCTTATCCATTTAGCCACAGAGTACTAAGTCTTTTTATAGGCTTGAGTCTAGATTGCAAACCCCTTGAAGGCAAAAACCATTTCATAAAAACAATACATTTATATCTTATTTCTGTTTTCCAACAATGAGAGGTTATTAGTATTACAAAAGTTACTATCCCCAAATTTTGGGGGGTGGGAGGGTGGTTGAAATTTTATTGGTGTAGTGCAAAGTCACCAAACGTAAGACCCATAGATGACACCGTCCCAAGAATAGCTAGAACTAGATTAAAATAAAATTGGGAAATATTTAGCAAAATAAATAAAAATATAATAGAACATACCTAAAGTTAGGTGATTTTCAAAGTGAAAACATGGGCAGCAGAAAATCTTGTTTATGGTTTAATAGCTCTCATTTCTGGTGGAGTTTTAGACCACTGGTATAGGTAACTCCATTTCCTAGTGCCAGCCAGCAACTATTCAGTAATTTAAGTGTCTTAGTTACTTGACCATGGAGTGGTAAAATGACTTACCCACAGTCACAAAGTCAATATTGCTCAGAAGGTAGCATTTGAAGTTGCATCTTCCTATCTACCTCCCATAGAAACTGTTCCAAACTTCCTTCTTTCTGCTCAAGCTTCCCACTCCTCACCTTCTCTCCCCTCTCAGCTAAGGACCTCATTTCCTACTTCACTGAGAAAATTGAGGTCTTTTGCCTTCTTCTCTTCTCTTCTTCTCATTTTAGAACACCATAAACTCATTTCTTGCTTTCTCTTCCTTTCCTCTACTCTTTGATAATGAGATGTCCCTTCTTCCTAAAAACAATTTTTCTACATGTGGTCTACATATCATCTCCTCCCATCTTCTCTAGTAGATTACTCCTTCAATTATTCCCTCTCTTTAATCTTCAATCTCTCTGTATTTACTGGTTACTTTCCTATTGCCTTTAAACATGTCAAGGGGGACAGTTGGGTAGCTCAGTGGATTGAGAGCCTGGCCTAGAGATGGGAGGTCCTAGGTTCAAATCTGACTTCAGATGCTTCCCAACTGTGTGACCCTGGGCAAGTCACGTAACCCCCATTGCCTAGCCCTTACCACTTTTCTGCCTTAGAATCAATAAACCATATTGATTCTAAGATAGAAGGTAAAGGTTTAAAAAAATAAAAAAATAAACATGTCCAAGTCTCCCCCTTCCTAAAATACCTTCACTAGGCCCTACAATTCCTTCAAGATATTGTTTCTATTTCTTTTCCTATTCTCAGTCAAACTTCTTGAAAAAAAAAACAACACTACCTTCCCTTATTGTCCCTGCTTCCTCTTCTCAGTTCTTTGCAATTTGACTTTCAACCTTATGACTCGAATGAAATTGTTCCAAAGTCACAGATGATTTCTTAATCACCACATCCCCTTGACCATATTTGACATTGCTGACTATCCTCTCCTCCTCTATACTCTTTCCTCCCTATGCTTTTATTACACTTTTTTCTCCAGGTTCTCTTCCTCCTCATCTGCTCCATCTCTGTCTCTTTTGGTGGTTCATCATCTATAGCATGCCTCCTAGATTTTCTTTCTCTCCTTTTCCTCTTCTAATATTGTCGGTATCCTATCTCTTCCTTCTCTCAAGCCTATGACTGAGGCTCACTGGTAGAACCCAATGACTTGAAGCAATGTTGCTGGGCTCTGTAATAGACCGACTTGACTCTTACCTGTTTATCATCTCCTTCCTTGCAAGGAGAGAGCTGCACCTGAGAGCCAGGGAAAAGCATGTGCACTGACAAACACAGTTGCTGCTGGCAGATCTGCTGGGCATAGGTATAAGCCCATTCCTGAAAGAGAGGAGAAGGAAATGAAGGAGGGTTAAAAGTTGGAAATGCTGGGATTCTGAAAGACTGTCCTGATAAGGAAGAGAAGGATGGAAATGGTGATTGAGGATGACAGTGACAACAGCTCATATTTGTTTTGGGAGGGTCTTTGCAAGTAGAAGGCGATCAATAGTTATCAGTGCCAGGCAGTGTGCTATTGCCAATGTCCCCCTTCTCTTTGTATAGTCTTGCCCTAATTCAAGGCTTTGAGGAGTGACATGGATCATATAACAACAGGTATCTTTCAAAGGAAAGGACAGAGAAAGACTGTATAGAAAAAAGAGAAGAGAGAGTCAGAAAGTAACAGATAGAGAGGAACTTGGGGGGAAAGTTAGGGGGAGATTACATCTATGAACCTCTCTAAAAAGGAAAGGTCAATGGATTTAAATCTATTTTTTTAAATATATTTTTTAAAAGATTTAAATCTTTCTTCTATCTTCAAGTCTTTCTTCACTCCAAACTATCCTTCCCACAGTGACAAAATCTACATTTCTTTAAAAAATTTTTTTTGAATTTAATTTTTATTATTATGTAAAACACACTTCCATACTGGTTCTTGTTGTAAGAGCACACAAAATCAAAACCCCCAAATAAAACCATAAACACACTGATATGAAAGACTTTGGTCCACATCTATCCAACTACAATAATTTTTTCTCTGGCAGTGGATAGAAATGTATATTTCTTAAGCACAGACATGACCATATCACTCTCTGCTAAAGAAGCTCAAATGGCACCCTCCTACCTCTGCTTTAAAATACAGTTAGGCATTTAAAGTCCTTCACAATCAGACTTCAATCTGTCTTTCTAGATTTATTTCACAATAGTCTTATTCATGTATTCTATTCTCCAGTGAAGGTGGTTGCTTGGTTAGTCCCTGAACTTAGAATTCCTTTTCTTGCCTCTGGGTCTTTGCATAGGGTGTCTTCCAGCCTGGAATTTTCTCCCTCTCTTCACCTTAACCTCTTGGAATCTATAATTTCCTTGAAGGATTAGTTTAGACACCATGTCATACAGGGAGTCTTTTCTGCTCTCACTTCCCATTTGTTAATGCTTTCCCACAAAATTACTTTATATTTATTTATCTGTGTACTATTATCCCTTTGTAGTTGGATGGAAGTTCCTTGAGGTTAGACACTGTTTCTTTCTTTTCTTTCCTTTTTTTTTTGTGTTACCATATACCAGAATTTAGAGTAGTGTAGTGCTTCTAGCAGGCCCTTATCAACTGAATTTAATTGAATTAAGGGCTAGAAGGACTTTTCAGGTCATAGACTCCAAATCTATTCTTTGAAAGATGAGGAAAATGAGAAAAAGATTAAGAGATTAATATACAATCATGTAGCAAATGCTATTACTACTACTACTACTACTACTATTGTAAATAAAAAGAATAAATGGCATTTTTAAGACTTCCAAAGCTTTTTCCAGATACTTCTCATTTGATCTTACAATCATCCTGGGAGGAAGGTACTATTATTATCCCAATTTTACATATTTGGATTAGAGGCTAAGTAAGATAAAGTGACTTGCCCAGGGCCACATAGCTAGAAGCATCTGACTCAGGAATTGAACTCAGTTTCCTGAGTCCAAGTCCAGGGTCTAGAGTCCTACACACTGTACCACCTAGCTATGTCATTAAAGATCCAAATATAGATTCTCTAAAAATTCAATGCTTCTTTTTTCTCATGATTCCAGGCTGATGCATTTCAGCACCTTGATCTCTTTTTCACAGGGCTAAGCCTAAGGACTGATAAAAGATTTTCTGTCAGTAAGAAAGGAAGAGAAATTTGTGTAGTTTATCAAGACAAATGGTTATATTTATATTACATCTTTCATGTGAAGATCCGAAATTCTCTTTAAATGGCTCACTATTTTTTCAACCTTCTTGTGAGATAAACATGTGGATATAGGTGGGTACTGTGGGTGACAAGACTTCCTTTCTTCTTGTAAATGGTCATAATTCAGTAACCTGCCCTTTCTCTTCCTTAAACAGGTGACATAAGGATAAATGACCTAGAATGGTAGACTTAAATGGACCCTTAGAGGTCATCTGGTCCAGTATTCTTGTTTTACCACTGAGGAAAATGAAGCCAAGAGAGGTGGATGGACTTTATTTATTTTTAGATTTCAAGTCATATTTTTATTTCCAGTTCTTAATTCTCTCTTTCCCTCCACTCTCTCTCTCCCACTTCATATATACACAGTAAGCCAGCAAAACACATTTTTGTATTAGCTATGCTTTGGGGGGTAAGGGAAAAGCAAGCAAAAGAAAGGAAAAACGTTTTCATCTGCATTTTATGTATCTGTAGGATTTTACACCAGGAGTCCTTTGGAGTTGTGGCAGATCACTGCTTTGATCAGAATTACTAAGTCTTTCACAGTTGAAATCTTTATAATATTGCTGTTGCTATTGATTATTCTCCTAGTTCTATTCACTTAATTTTGCATCCATTCATATGTCTTCCCAGGTTTTTTCTGAAACCATTCCCTTCCTTATTTCTTATAGCATTAGGGTATTCCATCACATTCATGTATTACAACTTGTTCATTGGGTTCCCAATTATTGGGCATCACTCAATTTACGAGTTTTTGCCACCACAAAAATAACTTTCTAAATGGCTTTTGAATATTTGATTATTTTCCCTTCTTCACTGATCTCCTTGTGATATAGAAATAGCAATAGTTTTGCTGGATAAGAGTAAGCACTGTTTTATACTTCTTTAGGCATAGTTCCAAATTGTTCTCCAGAATGATTGGACTAGTTCATAGCTCCACCAACAGTACATTAGTATGCCTATTTTTTTTACATCCCTTCTAGCATATTATTTCCTTTTTCTGTCATCTTAGCCAATACGACAGGTATGAGATGGTACCTCAAAGTTGTTTTAATTTGAATTTCTATAATTATAAGTGATTTGGAGCATTTTTTCACATGATTATTAATAGCTTTGATTTCTTCCTCCGAAAATGCCTTTTCATATTCTTTGGCCATTATTTATTAGTTGGAGAATGGCTCCTATTTATACATTTGGTGCACTTCCCTATATAATTGAGAAGTGAGACCTTTGTTTGGGAAACTTGCTGCAAATTCCTCTCCCCAGTTTCCTTCTTTTTTCTAATTTTGGCTATGTTTGTTTTGTTTGTACAAAACTTTTTCATTTTATGTAATCAAAATTATACATTTAACTCTCTTCAATATTCTCTCATGTTTAGTCATGAACTCTTTCTCTATCCCTAGATCTGACAGATAATTTTCCATGCTCCCTTAATTTGCTTATAATTTATGTCCTCATATATCTATATGCCTATATATAAAGCTTATAATTTATGTCTAAGTCACATGCCCATTTTTTTTAGACCCTTAACTTCGGTGTATTGTCTCATAGGTGGAAGAGTGGTAAGGGTGGGCAATGGGGGTCAAGTGACTTGCCCAGGGTCACACAGCTGGGAAGTGGCTGAGGCCGGGTTTGAACCTAGGACCTCTTGTCTCTAGGCCTGGCTCTCACTCCACTGAGCTACCCAGCTGCCCCTCACATGCCCATTTTTATCTTACCTTAGTACAGAGTGTGAGACGTTGGTGTATACCTAGTTTCTACCATACTATTGTCCAGTTTCACATGTTTTCATTGATTCCCTTGATAGTCTTTTTTTTCCCTCCAGATGAATTTTGCTATTTTCTTAGCTTTATAAAGTAATTCTTAGATAATTTGGCATGGCACTGAAAAAGTACATTAATTTAGGCAGTATTTTCATTTTTATTATGTATTCTTAGTCCAAACATAAGTTATTAATATTAACATGTTTGAATTTAATATTTAATATTAACATTTCCTCAATTATTTTAATATCTTTATTTATGTAAATAGTGCTTTGTAATTGTGTTCATATAGTTTTATGCCCTACATAAAGATCAATTTTTGTAAAGTTGCCATGTACAGCTGAGAAAAGGCATACTCCTTTCTATCCCCCTTCAGTATTCTCTAGAGAGCTATCATATCTAATTTTCTGGAAATTCTAATCATTTTTTCAATTCTTTTTTGCTTATGGTTAGTTTTGTTTCAGCCTAAGAGGAGTAATTAGAGTTCTTCCACTAGTGTAGATTGACTATTTCCTCCTTTAATTCATTTAACTTTTCCTTCAAGAATTTAGATGATATGACATTTGGTGTACATATACTCAGAATTCAGTTTGACATGCTTTTAGAGTTGTTGTAGAAGGGTATTTTGGGACACATTGGCAAAAATTCTTACTTTATGCTGTATCTTGGGTCCTTTCCCTGTTTCCAATCCCATGAATCGACTTTCTGAAGTTCACACAGTAAATGGCAGAGCCAAGATTCAAACACAAGTCTGAGCACTTTATTTAAAATCCGGTACTCTTCACTCTGTACCATTCTGACTCCCTAATGAGATACTCTGTCAGTCAGTAGGTGTGGCTTTTCTCGAACCCTTTTTCATTCAATCCTTAATGGGTAGAGTCTTCTCACTGCAACCAAGGATTCTGAGTTTGACATGGTCCTTCCTTCTCTTCCTCACCTCCCCCCACCTCTCACTTAGAAGTAGAACTGCTGTTCCTACTCCATTTCATTCAAGTCCCATCTTTCAGATAATAGTGGGGCTTGGATTTGAAGCCCAACTGGAAAAAGCCCTTTGAATTGCTCCTATTTCCTTAATAAAAGTCACCTGGGGAATTTGGGTTTTATCCCCAGCATGTACAGCCCCTAGGACTATTTAATCTAATGAATTTTCCTAATTATCCGAGATTGATTCCTGCTGTTGTGTGCACCTTTGGAATGTGGTGCATAGGAAAGGTTCTTTTTTTTTTTTTAAGAAGATGAGTATTTTGCACCTCTATTGTAGTAAGCGAATATTGCAGGGATGTAATGAGGGAATAAGGCAATGGATGATATAGGACCAAAAGCTGGAGGTAATTAAGGGAATAGGCTAGAGGTAATCAAGGGAATTAAGGCAGAGGTATGGTTGGAATAGAGGATAAGGTACCGTGGATAGGGGTTTGTGAATCCCTAAGGCAGTAAAGTGAATAAGGAAGATATAATGGTAAAGGTGGTAAATTGAGGTGATAGGAGTAGTAAGGGAATGACTGAGTTTAGGAAATATAAACACGGAGGTATAAAGGTTTTCAAGGGAGAGGATGAGATACTTTGAGCAAACAGCTACAGCCTGGGAGAGACTGGGACACAGGCTTGAGACTGAGACACTTAAGGGAAACAGACTGAGCCCTTCAAGTAGGAAGGTCACTTCTACAGACAAAGGTTAGGGCTGGCCAAGAATGGCTTGAAACCGACTAGAGGGCTGCTAGTCAGTTTCTCAGGTTTACAAAGGAACAGTTCAGAGGAAGTATTAATATTGTACTTCCTCCAAAATGGACACCTTCAATCCCTCAGAACCCAGAGAGAAGGTTGTTCCTCTCTCTCCTCTTCCCTTTCTTATCAATCAACTAATGAAGTAGCCAAAGGTTTTGATTAAAGACAAACAGGGTTTATTGATTTCTAGGGTTGATTGGAAGGGATGAAGGATACAAGGTAACCCTAACAGCTGCCTAGAGAAAGCTTCCGGTGTGGGGAGGGAGACAGGAATGTGAAACTGAGAAAGGACCTACCTTAACTCAGCTCTCAAGTGGTTTTATAATCAATAGGGTTAGGAAAGTTGGATACAATGATTCAATAGGTAATTTGTAACAAGGGTAAACTCTATTTGACTATCTAAACTATGAAGTTTAAAACTAACACTCCGATCTACCCTCCTTTCAAAACCTCACAGAAATTCAGGCAGGGAAAATGAAAATGGGGAATAAGGGAGGTTAGGGAGATTCAAAGGAAATAGTTAAGCTAACCATTTTTAAAGAAAAAAGCTGCAGAATATAGGTCAGGTTTCCAATCCAAAGATAGAGCTCAGATTGACCCTTCTACTCTCCACAAGTCTCCCGGGTCAACTGAACTTCCTCAAAATTCTAAACCCTTCTCAACTGTCAGAAATTCTGCAACAAGGCCTTGCAGGGCTAACATGTACCCTATTTGCACTACAGTATGTATTGTACAACCAGTGAAAGTCTCCTTTAGAAGCCATCTCTCTTCCATTGTTCTTGGTTCACCTCTCTCCCTTCATCCAGTCTTGACTTCCTTATGAAATGTTCCCTCCCTCACTAATATCCAGCTTTCCCAAATCATTACATATGAGATATTTCTGCCTATGTGCCTTCCTTCCCCAATCATGGCTGATCAAGTAGACATTTCATTTTTAAAATTCCTTCCTGAACCTTTACTTTTTTTGGTTTGGTTATGATTAATGAAAATAAAAGTTTCTAAAATTCTATTTTATAGGGTATTGTAAATAAAACTAAATTACATACTTGGAAAAAATGTGCCAGGCAGCATACTAAATATTAGGATACAAAGGCAGGCATAAAACATGGTTGCTTGCTATTAAGAAGCTCACATTTTATTAGAGAACATAACAGAAAGTTGCTTTGACCAATAAGCCCTTCTTGAACATGACACATTATTAGTCTACTTCTTGGGTCTGTCTGCCATGTCGATACTTGTTGTCATTCCAGGTCCTGACCTATAGAGTCTCTTGTCTTTTTGGCTTTTTGGTGCAAACTTTGTCTTACATTCAGTTGTCCTCATGAAATCAACCTGTATCTGATATTTTGATTGTTTTGATACCCCTAAATATAGGCATCTTGGTGCACACTGATCTATGTAAGATTGGCCCCTGATCTAACTTTCAGCCTCAAAACCAGTCTGCCCTTCCAAGGTAAATGTTTATCATCATCATCGTCATCCCATCTGTCTCTAAATCTATGCTTCCACTAAGTCAAAAATAAATAGATTTTTTTACCAGTCTAGTCCATCATTGAACAACAGCTTCTTGTAAAATTTGTTAGTTTACTCCCTTTACTTCTCTATGATATGGGACAGCCTCACAATTCCAATTTTACAAATGAGAAAACAACTAAAATACTTCATTTGAAGTCACAGGGCAAGCAATGGTTGAGTTGAGAAGTAGACTCTCTGGACCTAGAATCTGCTAAGTCACCTGATCTGGCTGTCTCAGCAGCTCTGCATCTGGGGCTTCTCATCAGTCCCAACATTTATTCTGGATTTTGAGATTACTGAAATGATGAGATAACTGGATCCTGTCTTGCTTCTTTTCCCCAGTTCTAGAACTCTATGGGTGGAAAGTCAGACAGTCTAACATGGGGTCTTAGTCTCTGAATTTGAACATCTTCTGGGACAACATACAGGCAGTGTTTTGGAAGCACCTAGAAGGGGCCTGACAGGCAGGTCATCTATTTCAATTATGATTTTTTTTAGATGGAGAATGTGACATTCAGAAAGATTAAGAGAGTTGCCACATAGCTAGTTAAGTAAAAGAGCTAGGATTTAAATTTCGAGTTCCTTAGTTTAAAAATCCTTAAATAATCAAATCAATAAGTATCTATATTACTATGTACTGGACACTATGGTAAATACCAGAGATACAAAGCAGAACAGAAATAACCCTTGCCCCCAAGAGTATATTTGTTTGAGGGAGCTAATCTGTGCAAATTTAAGGATATACAAAACACATAGAAAATAATTTAGAGAAGTCATTAGTAGTTGTTTCAGTCATATCTGACACCATTTGGGGTTTTCTTGTCATAGATGCAGGAGTAGTTTGCCCTTTACTTCTCCAACTCATTTTACAGTTGAGGAAACCTTGGCAAAGAGGGTTAAGTTACTTGCTCAGGTTCACATTCAGAGCTGGTAAGTGTGTGAGGCCAGATATGAACTCAGGTAGGTAAGTCTTTCTGACTCCAAGCCCAGCACTCTCTCCACTGTGTCGTCTAGCTGCCTTGGTAATCACTAGTAGCTGGGAATATTAGGAAACGCATTATGTAGCTTGAACTAAGCCTTGATGCAGCATAGGGATTCTAGGAGATAGAGTTCAGGAGGAAGTACATTCCAGGCATGGAGAATGACCAATGTAGTAGCAGAGAGAGGATGACTATAAAGCATGAGGTTCAGGAAGTTAGCCATTTTGACTACAGTACATAGAAGGAACAAATGTGTGATAAGGCTGAAAAGATAGGTTAGAGCTGGGTTGTGAAAGGCTTTAAATATGCATCAGTGTATATATCTGATCCTAGAGATAAGTGGGAGCCACTAGCATTGACTTCAGTTTAGGGCAGTGTTAATGGTCACACTCATACTGAGAGGGGCCTCTCAGAGATATCAGCAAAACAATTAGCTTAGCATCTTCAATCATCAACCAGAGAAGAGAAACCCAGGAGTCCAAACATCCAAAACTTCTCTCTATGCCCAATTCCTTCTCGGCTTCCCTTTTAGATCCGGCTGTTTCGGTAGGGAGGCCTGCATGTTGGCAGTGTCCCATAGAAAGATGCCAAGGAGCTCTCCAAAGGCTGAGCGGCATTTTAGCACCCACACTCACACCCACACAGAGACTGCTTCCAGAGGTATGAAGACAGTGAGAAGGCTGAGAATGTCAAGATGAATCCTTGGCTTGAGAAGGCTTTTTCGTTAAGCTGGCAAATAGAATTCCTTCTATGACTTGGAATTGTTTTTGGAAGAGAGCCTTCCATGGGAGGGGACACCTGTCACTAGGATGCCTCTTTTGAAGTTTCCTGTATTAAATGAAATATTGGAACAGCTTTACCTTAAGCTAAATCCATTGGCAAGTCTCTCCTCCTCTCAAGGCATTATAAAGAGAAAAACTAAAGCAAAGATGGAATGTCTCAAAGAGGAAAAGAAAAAGGAAGCTAGGATACTCCCACTAGGATGAGAGGGAGAATGTCTCAGCAGCATTTTTCAAAGTCTGATTAGCTGCCTGTATGAAAAGATGCATGAAGCACTGATCTCAGCCCTCACACTTGGTTTCCCATCAGCAGGTACTTTACTGGCAATTAAATAATTCAGCCTGACCACATTCCTGAGGAACATTGATCAGTGGCCACATTGCTAGGAAGGGAGGGAAGAGAGGAGCTATGCCCATGGCCCAGGACCTAAGGCAGAAGGCCTGCAGTCTAAGAGGTTTCCGATTCTCATTCTGCAGCTTGTCAGGCTTCCTGGAATAGCCCATGATGAATGGGTTTATTAAATGAATCCTGGAGTCAGAAACTGACTCCAGGAAGACAGCGGTGGCTGCACTAGCGGCTGTTGTCTCTGGCTTAGTACCAATAGGGAACCAGCCTGAAACTCCCTATGACATCTTTATCTTGGAGAGCATTTGGTCAAATTACAATAAGTTATTAATGTTCCCTTTCCTTCCCGCACATGCATGTACACTCACATGAGTGCACATATGTAGAGACACTAATACCTACTACTATGTTGAAAGGAAAATTAAATCCTTTAGCAAAAGCAAGACCAAGGATATTACTCCTGGGACTCTAGCCAGTGAGGCAGCTGTCCCCTCAGTCAGTGGGAGCAAGTAACAGCAGAGGGGGCAGGGAGCTGGATGTATTCACTATCAATGTCCTTTCTTTTCATTCATTTCATTTTCATTTTCATTTTTTTGTTCTGCTTTTCCATTTTTTGAAAATAGATTGTTCAGGCAAAAAAAAATCCACTTTCTCTCTCCTCTCCTCTCTTTTCCTCTGAACTGAAAAGAAAAATAAAGCCTCATTATAAACATATATCATCAAGCAAAACATGAATATTCCCCCATTGGCTATGTCCAAAAAATATATGTCCCATCTGTTTCCTGAATCTATCACTTCTCTATCAAGAGTTGGGTAACATGTTTCTTTATGAGTTCTCAGGATCTGTGATTAGTTATTAAGCCAGTCAAAGTTCTTAAGTTTTCCAAGGCATTTTGTTTTTATAATACTATTGTTATTGAACACATTTCCCCACCCCCACCTGGTTTTGCTCACTTCACTCTGTATTAGTTCATACAAATTTTCTGAGGTTTCTTTGAAACTAGCTCCTTCATAATTTCTTAATAGCATAGTATTCCATCATAATCCCATACCACAACTTGTTCGGCCATTCTCCAATTTGATGAGCACTCTCTCAGCTTCTAATACTTTGCCATCACAAAAAAGCTTCTATAAATATTTTTGTACATACTTAGAGTTTGTTTTGCTTAGGACTTATCTCTCCCTTGATCTACCCTTATTCCCCTCTCTCCCTTCTCCCCATTCTCTGCTGTTCCTTGTTGTGTACACTATATTTCTGGTGTGTGTGTGTGTATTCTTCCATCCTTTGACCAGTTCATATGAGAGTGAGGTTGAACTGTCATCTTGTTCCTCTCATTTCCTCCTGTTGGTTTGAGAAGACTTTAGCAGCACATTCTAATTACTGAGGTAATTTCCTTTATCTTTCCTCTCCCTTTCCTTCTTGGTGTATTTGTCTTCCCTTCCATATCCATTTATCTTTAGGATCATAAAATATATTACAACTATATTTCCAGGCCTTTTGTCTAATTAGACTCTCTCTATGACCCCTTTAGGGTTCTAGAGGCAATCATGCATTGTATCCCGTATTCCTTTTTTAGTCCCTTTATGATCGTCCACTTTGCTTCCAGCAGCTGCTTCCTTCTGAACTTGCTCCTTGTTCAATACATAATAGAGTGACTGCTCTGTACCCTGGAATGCCATCCCTAAAGGCAGGGCCTTTTATTAGTCATGTCTGGATCTGTGACTAAGCATTGGGTAATGAGCAAAAGAACTGACAGCTGGCATCTATTTCTATACCTGGCACAAGTTCAGGTTCCTCTTTGCTAGATTTGAAACCTCTGTTTGCCCTGGTATATGACTTCTCTTTGCTCCGAAATGTTCTATGCCACCATTCCTGGCTTGGTCTTATCTCCCTAGTGACTACAGATCTGCTTCCCTATGCTGGCTTGGTCAGGAAAAAAAATGACTCCTTGTGACTTTTTTTTCTTGGATTGCCTGATCAGGACTACATCTATGGTATTTTCTAGATCTGTATGGAAGAGTTATGAGGCAGAGCTTCTCTGCATCTCTTCCTGCTCCTCCACCACTGGAGGATTCATTTTATTTTCTCATTCATTTTATTTCACTCAACAAATATAGACTGAGCTCCTCCTATGTGCAGGGCACTGTGCTAGGTGATGCTCATGTAGAGATGAGCAGCCACACAGTACCTTCTTATAAAGATCTTAAGGTCTAATGGAGTAAAGGAGGTAAGGTATGTACACAAATAACTATGACAGGAAATATGAAGAGATAATTAAAGCTCAGAGAAAGTGATGAAAGAAATTTGATAACAGAAGGTAAAGGGTTAGGAAAAGAAAGGGTCTTATGGAGAAGATGGCATCTGAGCTGAGCCTTGAAGGAAAGAAAAAGAATATTTTAACATACTGAGATGTAGAAGGAGCAAGTTTTAGGCATCAGGAGCTACCAATATGAATACACAATTTTCATTTCAACACAAACTACTTCAGCCTTATTTTTGAGTGACCTCTTGTTCTATCCCATTCATAATCTAAATCTAAAATCTAGGTGAGGAAGCATTTCATTCAGGGACTCTAGGTACATTTGATCTCTAAGTACATCAATGCACAAAGACCTTAATTCTTTGAAATGACGATGCAAGGCCTTTATGAGTAACTGAGCAGGAAAGTTATTGATTCAATGGACCTCTCATAAGGAATGGCTCCAACTACAGCTTTTCTTCTCTACCTATTTGAAGACTGGGTTAGGACTATTTGAATCTATTTCTGGAAGATTGATCCTCTGTCCTCTACCCTGTGAGAAATGGCAGATTATAAGCACATGACAGTTGAAGGTATACATATAGGCTTAAGCAAGATCTAAGCCTTGCTTGTTTTCTCTATTTAATTTCTTTTCTGTGTAAAGGTGAGTGAACAGTGATCGTGAGATGGAAATGTTTGGCCTCACGGGCCATCTTGTGAGTTTTAGAAGCTCATAGCTCCTGGATTCTCAGTCAGTACTTACTATATTTGGGAGGAACCCTTTAGGACTGTATTAGTGCATCACATGTCCACCAATAAGGGCATAAGCCTATCTACCAGGTGAAAGATACAGACCTGGAAGAAATTCTTGGACAAAGCAGAACTGAAGTGAAATGCAAGATGTCTAGTCTGAATTCCTGCAAAATAGTTTTTTTTTTTTTAGGTTTTTAAATTTTACTGTCCTTGGAGAATATAACAATAGCTATAAATTACTGTATTCTATTTTAAGTCTTTAGTCAAAGTATGCTTAAGAGTCTTTATATTAAGTATTTGTGTTAAATGAAGAAGTTAGTTCATTTGATTTACATAGCTCATTGAACAGGTGCTTTTATTTCTCCCTTTTACAGGAGACACTAGACAAACTAAAGCTAAGTTTTAAGTAAATGAAACCTAAATCTTTTCATTGAAGTACTGGATTAGAAATATAAAGAAACAAATTGCGTGAGAAAAAGATCCTGACCCATATTTTAGATGGTCAGACTCCCCCAGCATTGAACAATATTCAAATGTGGGCATTTGGTGCTGAGAAATGTTCCTCAGTTGAAGGGGACAGGATAGAGTGTCCTAGCCCCTTAGATTTAGCAGTGGTTCCTATTTGTTTGTCTTGCATAAGTCTGGGCTTCTGAAAGATAACACTTTTGTAATTCCTGCTAGTAATGGTCTGCTTCTGAATTACCATTTGGAAATTCCTGTTTCCCCCCAAAAATCTACAGGAGCTAGCCACTTTTTATGCCTTTTGGTCACTATATTGTTTACTTGAATTCATGAGGATGTCAACCATGGAGGGTCTTTTGATTCCATGCTTTGATCTTAGCTTCCTCATAGAAACTGCAGAATGGTAAATCACTTTCAGTTATACTTTATAAATCTAATAGAATGTACCTGTTATTCTCCATTACCACTGCTAAAGGAAATGACACCTGCTTCTTCCAGGAGTATTTTGAGAGGCTTCTGATCTATTTATTATGTACTCCAAAGATGTCTATTTATCCTCTTCCTCATTTTGTAAAAGAAAATATTAACCTTTCTATGGCTTTTTAAGAGTGATGGACTCAATTTAATTAATATTGTACAGATTTTTGTGAGAATGCTTTCCAACCCTGGAGGGTATTTCATAGTCCCCAAAGTGTACATTAAGATTAATACTGTTAAAAAAAAAAGACTAGTATCATGTAGGAGTTAATTGCTTTAAACAGGTTTAAATGAATTCTTGTCATTCAATTTTGATTTCAAGATACCATTAAGGTTAACTTGTAGTCATATACAACCTTCTTTTTGTTATCCTTGTGTATCTTTCCTAGAGGGGACCAAGGTATTGGTAGGGATTGCCTCCATCAAATAGCTCAAAAAAGACCTATAGATCAGGGCTCAAAGACTTTCATCGCTGTCTTTGCTTGGTATACATAAAGAATTTTACACAGATTAAATGCAAATAACATTTGACTTAAAAACAATTCCATGATAGGAAATGGCTATTTAATGTATTTTCCAGTGGAGGCTTATAATTATGACCTCCATGTCCATCAAATAATTGGTTATTAAGATGTTTGGATTTGATTCCTTCTTTAACTTTGAGGTCATGCCCAGTTCTATTTTGGAAAGATAATAATGTAGTTAAGTTTGGACAGAATTATAATGGACTTAAACTACCTCCATGAAAAATATTACATCTTATATCAATTTTTCTTGACATTATTCTGTTGGTGTAATATTTTACACAGGGAACAGTTTTCCCCACGAGCATATTATTATTATTAAGGGTACAATGGGGAGTAGCAGGTTGTCCAAGATGGGAACCATAAAAATTGCATGTTTAGATAAGAACAGATGGAGGATATTCATGGTTTTTCTTTTACACATTTCTTTCAATGAGAAGGTGCATTTCCAGACAATTCTTGAATTATGGCAGATGGATTTGTGGCTTAGAGTAGACAAGAGAATCCCCCATGGGTGATTTAGGTTAAGGAGAAAGAGTGGGGGGGGAGAAGGAAGGAGGGTAAGGGGATGAACAAAGAGGAAAAGGGAGGGAAGAATGAATAATTCAGCTAAGGAAGGGAGGAGGAACAGGTAGGGAGGATATAAGGGAAATGAGTGCTAAATTTAAGAAGATAAAAGTTTCTTATGTGGCCTTCATAAAACACCCTAGCCAATGTTGCCTTACAAAGGAATTCTTCAGGCAATACTGGGCATTGCTGGGGCACTGCTCCATGACTAGGTAATGGTTTAGTCTAAAAGTAAATGAGACATTAGAGGTCACGCCTACCTGCAATAGATGAACCAGTCCACAGCAAAATCAGCTGACTTATTTTGATGGTTTTCAGGATCAATACCAATCACTACAGTTAAATTGATTGTGTAGCAATCCATATCAATCATAGTGATGGATGAAATAAATGGATCAGCCATATGATGGCCCTGCGCATTTTGTAGTTGAAAAAGGTTTGTACTTGAGACATTTAAGTCCTGTGATAATACTTCAAGGGGGAATATCTGAAAGACCAACTTAAGTCTATCAAATATTCTCTAATATATGCCAAGAAAACTGATGGGCCTAGAGAAATTCTCTGGCTCAGTCAGAGAAGACTTTGGCCCTTGCTCAAGTAACCTTTCATTATCCATCCATAAATTCTCTCTCTCTTATAATCCCCCTCCAAATTCAATTCAATAAATATTTTATTGAGAGTTTACTACTGTGTGCTTGGCACTACGCCTGGGCCTAGGGATTCAATGGCTAAAGCAAAACAGTCCCTTCCCTCAACAGGCTTATATACCCCTGGGGGGAAAACACATACACAGCAAAGTGTATATAAAGTACACAGAGAAAAAAATAAACTAATTCCTGGAGTGGGAGAGAAAATTAATATCTGTGGAGGTCAGAAAAAGCCTCACAAGGAAGGGAACACTTTAGTTGAGCTTTAAAGGAAGCTAGGAAATTTTCTAGTTAGAAGTGAGGAAAGAAAACACCCCAAGAATAAGAAAGGACCTATGCAAAAGTCTAGGGTTGGGAGATGGAAAGTCATATAAGGGAAAAGCATATTGGTCTCTTTGTTCAAAGATAGGATATATAAGGTGATTTATTTTTTTTTAATAGGGCATTTAGGTGGCAGAATACTTCTTCTTGACAGCATCTTCCCAAGTTCAAATATGACCTCAGACACTTACTAGCTGTGTCTTTTTTACTCTGTTTGCCTCAATATCCTCATCTGTAAAATGAGCTGGAGAGGAAAAGGCAAACCACTGCAGTATCTTTGCAAGAATACCCAAATGTCGGCAAAAATGGTCAGTCATGATTGAAGCAAGTGAACAAAAAAATTGTAAAAAATGTTGAAAAAAAACAGGATGGATAAGCTACATTTCAAATGCCAAGTAGAGGAATTTGTAATTTTATCCCAGACACAATTGGAATATATTGAAACTTCTTGAACAAGTGAACAATTGAGTAGACCTATGTTTCAGGAACGTCATGCAGCTCTGTGGAGGATTTTCTAGACAGGGAATTATAGGAATGGGTTAGGCAAATACAATAGATATTCAGCAAAACAACTGATAAAGTATTTCAGTGAATTTGTCTAGAGGGATGTGAACTAGATGATAATATAATTAGTTGACTATAGAGTTTGTTAAATGACTGAACTAAGAGAGTAGTCATTAGTAAATCGATATGCATATGGAAGGAAGTGTGCAGGGGGGTGACCTAGGAATCTGTCTTTGGCCCTGTCCATTTTTATCAATGACTTAGATGAAGTCAAAGATGGAATATCTCAAGTCATTTTAAACCATATTTAAAGGCAGTGTAATATATCATCTCTGCTATTTACCACTTCTGTGACTTTGAACAATACATTTAAGTTATCTTGCTCTTAGTCATTTCATCCATAAAATAAAGGGGTTGGATTAGTTAAACTCTAAAGTTCCTTATAACTCTAAACCTAAGATCCTATAATGTCACTATTTTATCCTCTCCTTCGGCTACCCAATAGATTGTCCTCCCTTGACTTCTACAAGTCTGGCAGTGAAACCACCAGATCCCTAAATGCATGACTTTGAAGTTGTCTTTGTTTATCTTTCTCCCTCCCTCTCCAGATTTAGTCTACCAACTTCTGTATATTGTTCATTTAAAATGTCTCTTGCATAGATCAGATCCCTATTTGTCTCCTCCCATTGCCACTGTCCTTGTCACATCATGCTTTGATTATTGTCCTAGATGCCTCATTAGTTGCCCATTATCCACTTTTACCAACCTTCCCCATTATACACTGCACACTATTACCATATCAGCCTACTTGAAGTGTCACTTTTGTAAAGATATTCCCTTTCTCAGAAGCCTCCAGTAGCTGTGTGGAGAATGAGTGGGGATGGGTCTGCAGAGGTCATCCCTTGGAGTGTACACTGAACTGCTCTGGGGCCACTCCTGAAATACAAGCTAACCACAAGGACTTGTATTTTTGGGATGAGACAACAAGCTTTGGACTGTCTCTTAGTCCCTTATTACATGATAATTGAAAGAGAGACTACAATAAAGCTGTGCCAGATAGGATTGACCACTAATCAAAGAAGAATGACTTACTCATTGACCCTTAAAAAGCGAGCACTGTCTCACTTCTTCAACTCACTAGGTGGCATCATGTAACTCACTGGTTTCTCAAGAGGGATAGCCTTCTCCACCCTGATATCAAGGCAATTGCTCTTATCTGACAATGAAAGCCAGAACTCAGCTAAGGAGCTCTGGCTTCTTTTTCTGATTTATGTTTCTTTCTTGAACCCAGGTGACCAAACACTGATCCTGAGATGGATGGCCCCAACTTTGGGGACATCTTTGTGATTTAGAGAGGTCAGAGTTCCTCAGGTGGGATAGGAGGCACTATGCATGGACTTGGAGGGAATTATTTAGATTGGGCAGAGATAAGGTAGAATGAAAAATGTTTACTTTGCAGTCCTACATCATATGCCAATATTTTAAGCATTACCTTCTCTAAGATTATATCAGAGAGGCAGTTAGGTAGCTCAGTGGATTGAGAGCCAGGCCTAGAGATAGGTCTTTGGTTCAAAACTGATCTCAGACACTTCCTAGCTGTGGAACCATGGGCAAGTAACTTAACCCTCATTGACTAGCCCTTATCACTCTTTGGAACCAATACACAGAATTGATTCCAAAACAGAAGGTAAGGGTTTTTTTTTTAAAGAACATATTACTCTTTAAAAATCAGTTATATTACTACTTCTAAAATTTTTGTATCAATGTATGCTTGTAGGATATAGATATTTCTCTCTCTATATATGTATGTATGTATGTATATGTATTGGTATTTCAGTTATTTTTTTGTGTACAGTGGAAATAAATAGCTGTTCTCTACCCAATATAAACTGTACATTGAGCATCTTTTTACTTCTCATTTTGGAGAGACTAAGGATATGAATTAAAACTATGAGTAATTTTCCAGAATTCCAAGGTGGAGTTTTACAGAGTCAAAGCATTAGGGGAAAAAAGGAGTCTGATCTTTAATTTAGATGGTGAGGTACCTCGAGGGATGAATCTGGTTCATAAAGCAGGGGCATTAATGAAGAGGGAGAGGGCATACGAGCAATTTTATTATTATTTAAGGAGAATCTATATAGAAAAGAGATCCTTAGATTTGGCAAGGTCACTAGAAGAAATTATGAGACCACTTTTATAAGAGTGGGAGGGAAGAAAGCAAGACTACAGACAGTTACAGAGAGTGAGTAGGTGGTGAGGAAATAGAGCTAATGCTTACCAACTTGTTTAAGTTGCCTGGCAGATGAAGTAAGAAAAGAAATGGTAGCAGATAAAAGGTAATACATAAAATTAAGAGTCAGGAGTAGCTAATGCCTAAGGTACATTATAGTTCTAACATTCTTTCAGTTTCTGTAGAATGGAAAGAAAGCTATGTTCAGAATCAAATATTTCTGATAGGTGTTTGATATGCAAGATAAATAGATAGTTAATAGAAATGCATGATCCAAGTAGATACTCCAAAAATATAAATGGTCAAAGGGAATGAATGAATAATTTTCAAAATAATTAATTAATATTAAAATTAAAATTAAAAATAATTTTCAAAAGAAAAATAGTAAAATATTATTTATCACATATAACTATGTGAAAGAAAGCTCCAAGTCACTAATAATTACAGAAATGCACATTAAAACTACCCTGGTATTTTCTGACTCCCAGAAAATTGGCAAAGATGATAAAAGAAAAGAACGGTCAATGCTAGAGGGAATATGAAAAGACAGGCAAACTAATACATTGTTAGTGGACCTAGGAATTGACAACTATTCTAGGAGATAATCTAGAATTATGCAGATAAAGGAACTAAAATGTCTATACACTTTGACTCAGAGATTCTATTACTAGGCATATATCCCAAGGAGTTTATTGGCTAAACAGAAGGACTCCATATACATATCTGTAGCTACACTTTTAGTGTAGTAAAGAATTATAAGCAGATATCCCTCTATTGGGGATTATCTAAACCAACTAGTACATGACTACAATAATATTATTGTGCCACAAGAAATGAGAAATATTATGAGTAAAGAGAAGCAAAGAGAGAATTATCATGGGTCTATGCAAAGTGAAGTAAGCAGGGTAAGGAAAACAATATATCCAATGACTACACCAATATAAATAAGAGAAATAAAAATCACAAAAATGATACTGAATATTTTTAAATTATAAAAAATAAGCTTGATCCCAAGAGGAGACAAATGGAGACAATGTTCTCAATTATTTTTTTGCAGAGAATGGGGTTCCCTGGTATGCAGCATTACATATAATGTCAGCTTTTTCTGATGTGTTGATTAATTTTAATGATGTTTTTGCCTCTTTTTAAATCCTTTCCCAAATTTATGTTATGAGAGAGAACTTTCTGGGAAAGGGAGGGGATAGAGATAAAAATTGGAAAGAATTAAGAAATGAAAAACCAAAATAGATGAATAACAAAAATATTAAAGAAAATTATTTCAAGGAGAGCTCTGTGCATGTGTGAATGATCTTCAACATTCATTAATTATGTGACCTTGTACAAGTAACATAATCTCTCTGAGACTGTTTCTTCATCTCTAAAATTTTTGGGAAAACCTTGGTTACTTACCAGAGAGGGTTATTTTGAGGATCAAATTTGATAAATTATCTAAAGAACTCCATCTACAAACCTTAAACCTCTAAATCTTATTATTTATTAGTACTTATGCAGGTATATATGTATGTAGGTATGTACATAAGTGTAATCTCCCCAAATAATATAAAATTTCCTGAACAGTAGGTGTTGCTTTATTTTTTTCTTCCCCTGTCACTGGATCTAAAACACTGTTGGTTTAATAATGCTTGCTGAAATACAGATTGGTGATAGCAGGGATCTCCAAAGTCATCTAACCTAACTTCTTCATTGTACAGTTGGGGAAATGGAAACCCAAAGGGATGAAATGAATTGTCCAAGGTGGTATTGGCCCTCTCTGTAGATGGCAGAGTCAAGATTTCAACTTGCATTTCTTTGATTCCAAATTCAGCACCAATGCCACTGCTACATACTTCCTTCTGAACACTGCCATTACCCCCTTCCCCCTTCTACTCACCATTTCAGGGACTTCCAAGACCAAAAGTGCCTTTGCTCAAGCCACTATTCCCTACTGCACACCATTACCCCTTTTAGAATGCAAAACCTCTTGTTGACAAGGATGATCTTGCTTTTGTGTTTATTTTTATACAATTTGGCAAAATGCTTGGCAAGTAGTAAGTACATAATAAATGCTTAAATAGTTTTTTTTTGTTTATTGATTCAAGAAAGGAAAGAGTCAGAGTTGGGGAATTAAGGGATTAAAGGCATTAGAGAGGGAAGGGGAATTGGGGTTATAAAGGGAAGAATGGAAAGACTTATGGATCTATGAAAAGTGAAGTAAGCAGAATTAGGAAAACAATATATCCAATGATTACACCAATGTAAACAAGAGGAATAAAAATCACAAAATCATTGATAATGTTTTGGAATTATCAAAAACAAGCTTGATCTCTACAGAAGCAATATAGGAATACAGTTGGGGTTCACAGGTATGGAATATTGCATATAATGTCATCTTTTTTAAAAACAACTCTTTACTGTGCATCTTGGATATTGATTCTAAGGTAGAAGTGTGGTAAGGGATAAGCAGTGAGGGTTAAATGACTTGGCCAGGGTCAGATAGCTAGGAAAGATTTGAATCCAGGACCTCTGATCTCCAGGATGGGCTCTCAATTGACCGAGCCACCTAACTGTCCCCAATTTCAGCTTTTTTTTTTTTTTATGTGGTGATCAATTTTTAATGATTTTCCCCGTCTTCCCTTCAGCAATTAGAAAGGGATGAGGTTAAAGGTTATGTTCCTTTGGGATTGATAGATGCAGCATAATGAAGAGATGGTGGTAGGGAACAAAGTTCATTGAGGTTATGTGATATGTAGTTAAGGGAGCTCAATATATAAAAGTCTCTCTTAAAGTAATATGAACACTTAAGAGTCAGGGTTACAATTGTAGTAGGAACCCAGAAAGTATGAATTTCATGGACTTGGCTCTTTAGCCTGGAGGCTATATTATCCATTGAACTGTTTTTCTTTGTTTGCATTTACAGCTTGAGAGGTAGAGAGACAACCTGCTCAGTGTGACAAGGTGGACTTTCTCCCCCCTAGCGAATAAAGCACAGAGGTCATATTCATTAAGCTTCTGCTAGTTTAATGACCGATTTAATAACAGCATAAATGCTGAACATTAGGCTCTTCTTTCAGAGAAATTCTATGCATTTAGAAACATAAAGAGCAGTAAATACAGCTGCTAAAAGCCTGGAAATTAGCATTTTTCAGTCTCAGTCTCTACCTCTGAGCTTTGCATAGAAATAGGCAGGAAAATCATTTGACATCTCATAAAAGCAGATGAGCTGGGTGGGGCGATTTGGCTATCCCTGCCCTACCCCCCACCTTGGACAAAAGTATCATAAAAATTCCAGAGTCATTGACGTTACCTGGGGCCTTGAAGCTTCTCCATCACCATCGATACAAGGGCTCAGGATCAGGGATGGGAATTCTTGACCTTCCTGCTTTCGGGACTGTAGGCACTTCTGTTTCTGCCGAATGATTCCTTTTTGGAACAAGGACTCCTCAGGAATCCTAAAGGAAAAGTTATGACAGCACCCTGTTCATAGAGTCTAGGGGTTTTGCCTTATATAACCTAGGAGTGGGTAGGCTTAAGCACCACAGATTGGCATTATCTAAGGTTTGCCATGAGGCAGCTAGGTGGCACAGTGGATTGAGTGCCAAGTCAGGAAGATTCATCTTCCTGAGTTCAAATCTGGCCTCAGACACTTTCTAGCTGTGTGATCCTGAGCAAATCATTTAATCCTGTTTGCCTCAGTCCTTCATTTGAGCTGGAGAAGGAAAAGGCAAGTCACTCCAGTATTTTTACTAAGAAAACCCCACATGGGATCATGAAAAGTTGGACATGACTGAAAATGACTGAACAACAAAGGGTTGAGGAATATTCAAAGGAGAATAAAAGAATTACAGAATAGGATCACAGAGATAGAAGGAAGCTTTAATATTATCTAAAGCAAACCCCTCTTTTTATAGCTATAGAAACCAAGAACCTGAGAAAGTTATTGACTCATCCAAGATCATATAGGCAATAAGGTTCTGAGGT
The DNA here is from genome assembly GCF_016433145.1 of Gracilinanus agilis. Classification (NCBI taxonomy): domain Eukaryota; kingdom Metazoa; phylum Chordata; class Mammalia; order Didelphimorphia; family Didelphidae; genus Gracilinanus; species Gracilinanus agilis. The sequence continues at coordinate 226,847,879 of NC_058131.1, read as the reverse complement.
GGGTTCTGAACCCAAGCCTTCAACTGCACCCCATTTACAATGAAAGAGAATATTTCAGGGCTGTTGTAGGTGGATTTTAATATCTCCCTACCTTAGGGCAGCACCCTAGCTAAACCACCTTAGTCAAATAAGAGTTTAAAATACTATTTTAGAGAACTATAGGGAAAGAATTCTAGTCTTTCTCTAGTTACTCATTCTGGTATCTAAAAACATGGTAAAGAAATTCTTTCTCTGTAGCTTAGAATTTTGTCCTAAATTAAATCCCCCATGTTATTTAAACAGCTTTCTTTCACCACCCTTAATAGAAAGAGATTAATAGGTCACCTTTTATGTGTACAGTCATCATCTACTGTAAATAACAGCCATTATTAAGTTACTTGTAAGACTTAATTTATCCTAAATAATCTAATAATCTTTGGCCATTCCTTACAGATCTAACTCTTCAGTGTTCAGGTCTTTCCTGAGGCTCCCTTCTAGATTTTCTTCATGTTTTCTTTCTTCCCTTTGAGTAATGACATTGATAAGAATAGAAAGGTTGTAAAGTGATTACCAGGACAGAGAGGTAAGGTTTTTGTCACAAGGTGACAGCTTCAGGTACGGCTCATGCTTCTTCCCAAAGAGCCTCTGCAAGCATGGAAATCTACATTACCTTGCTCAGCCCTGGCACAACACTTCAGTCCCATTACTCTGTCAGTTCCTCTGATAGGGACCATCTTCCTCCTTAACATCTTCATAGAATGGGCTGACCCACCCCCAACACCCCTCCACCCATACAAATGCATCTGCTATTGGACTATTTTTGGTATGCTTTTTCTTACCTTTGCCCCCCAGCAACTATTTTTCTCAAAGGTTAAAAAAAAGTACTAAATAATTATCTGGAATGAAAGATGGATACCTGAGTTCTGGATAAACATTCTCCAGGTACCACTTGAAAGTATGGCACTTTAGGCGTTTCCTCAGCTCCACTCGGCTTTGTATGCTGGATTAGGGAAGGCGAGAGGGTGAGAAAATAATCACTGTACATAAATGACTTTATAATACTCTCAATGACAGGATCTTAGAGGCATTTTGTAGCTAAGGAAATCTGCTAAGGTTAGAGAACACAAGTGCCCACACTTAGCGCCCACCTCCCTCTGGCATAGCGATGAACTTAACTAAAAAGAGAATAAAATACTGTGCTCTATAGAGAGCTATAGAAACACTTAGTAACAGTGGGAACAATCAGCAATAATAGCTCAGAGAATCTTATTTCACTTTCAAAGTAGAATATGAGAAATATTTTTTACTTTCCTTTAAAAAAATAATAGCAAGATAACATCCAGTATCACTTAATACCTGTCATAGTATCCTTATTCAGAGCTGGAAGGGACATTATGGGGGGGGTCATCTAGTACAACCTTAACTTCTTTTATGGAGAAACTGAGGCTCAGAGAAATTAAGCAATTTGTCTAAGCTGAATCAGGATTTGAACCCAGGTCTTCTGGCTTCAGATTCAGCATTGCTAGAACTGGTTTTATCAGAGTAAGTAGACCTAATAGATCTCTGGATAATTCTATGCCCCTGTGAACTAAACAAACCATCATTGTTCCTTCAAGGTTAAATGAACCCCTTCTCTATAGCTGCCTCCTGGGATGGTTCTGAAACAAACTCTGAAGGCAGTTGGCCCCTATCTCACACTCTCATCTCCTAATTCCCATCAAGATGCTCTGGATGAAGTCCCAATAAAATGTAACTCCTTGAGGGCAGGAAGTGTTTTATTTTTGACTTAATGTAACCATAGCACCTAGCACAGTCCATGACATCTATTATAATCTTAAGAAATGCTTATTGATTGATTAAGGGGAGATTGGCGGTGAAGTCTAACCACTTCAGTATGGTGGTGATATTCCATAAGCACTTATGTTCTCTCACCTAACTAGGTCACTTGTGAGACATGTTATTGTTGTTTGTGGTCCCAAGAAAAGGGATGGCTATCATCTTCCTTGGACTCCTTAAACTATAGCATTTTAGAAAGCACCATTGTACCTTACCACGTGACTACTGACACTTACTTGCTACACAATTGTGGGAAAATCACTTAACCTCACAGATTTTGTCTCCTCACCTATAAAATGGAGATAATAATATCTGCAGGACTGAATTCAAAGTGGTGTTGTAAGGCTCAAATACCATAATGCATGGAAAATGCTTTGCAAGTTATAAAACCCAAATAAATGCCAGTTTTATTGTTATTTATATGATTATTTCTACTATGACTACCATAACGATTTATAATGGTTTCAAGAGAGAACAAGAGTAGGAAGACATGAGTTTGCACAGTGAGTTTAGGCGCAAAGTCAGGGCTTAGCTTCTGATTTTTATTTTTTTAATATTTATATTTTAGAAAAGATAACATGGTTACATGATTCATGCTCTTACTTTCCCCTTAACCCCCCACCCCCAACCCCGAGTTCCCCACCCCCACCATAGCTGCTGGGAATTTCCACTGGTTTTAACATCTGTCATTGAACAAGACTCATTTCCAAATTGTTGATAGTTGCTTTGGTGTGGGAGTTTCGAGTTTACATCCCCAATCCCATGTGTTCAAGCACAGGCCCCTCTTCATTGTTTCCACTCCTGTAGTTCTTCCTCTGAATGTGGGTAGTGTTCTTTACCATAAATCCCTCAGAACTGTCCTGGGTCATTGCACTGCTGCTAGTACAGAAGTCCATTACATTCTATTTTACCACAATGTAATGGTCTCTGTGTACAATGTTCTTCTGGCTCTGCTCCTTTTGCTCTGCATCAATTCCTGGAGGTCTTTCCAGTTCACATGGAATTCCTCCAGTTTATTATTCCTTTGAGCACAATAGTATTCCATCACCAGCATATACCACAATTTGTTCAGCCATTCCC
>NC_058131.1:226739973-226835570 GCF_016433145.1 Gracilinanus agilis | reverse complement strand
CATTCTCAGATGCCAAAACTGTGGCTTCTTTCCCTTTCATGCACATATCTAGAGACTAACCAACCAATTCAGTTATCATGGTCAACCCAGGAATCTGGCACGCATAACCAAATTCCAGGGAAGTCTTCAGTCAATGAAGTAGTCAACAAGCAGTTATGTTCTTACTGTGGGTCAGGCACTGAACTGAGTCAAACAGAAGATCCTTTGTTCACCCTTTCCCATGAAACATCTCAGGAAGAATACTTACTTTATATAGGTGTTGAGGTTGCCTTCTGGAAAAGTATAGGGATGCTTCTTCCGGAACACATGTCCCACCCGACTGCAAGGGAGGATTTCCAGGCTGCCTCCACACATCCACACACGAAAGGAAATTTCTGCAAGAAAGTCATGTGCTTTTTTTATTCTTGTTTTCTCCTGAACCGAGTGATAAAGGAAGAGGAGCTTAGTTATGATTCCTATCAAGTGGTCCTTTTGCTTATTCATGTGTATTGTGACCTTTTTTCTGAACCAATTATAATAGCAACAGCTGATATTTATGGAGGACTAAAAGGCTTGTAAAATGCTTCACATGAATTACCTGATTAGGTTCTCATAACAACTCTGTGAAGTAGGTACTATAGGTATTGGATCCATTTAATAGATGAGGAAATAGAGACTTGTCAGTTCAATGACTTGTCCAAGGCCACATAGGAAAGAAGGAATAAAACCCTTTTAATAAGGTCCTGTTATATTCCAGACTCTCTGCTAGATGTTTTATATAAACATTAACTCATTTGATCCTTGTAACAATTTGGGGAGGTAGGTGTTATTGTTAACCTTATTTTAAAATTGAGGAAACTGAGGCAGACAGGTTAATTGACTTGCTCAGGGTCCTGAAGCTAATAAGTATCTCAGGTTGGACTTGAACTGAAGCCTTCCTGGCTCTAGGCCCAATGCTCTGCCTATGGGTGCCACCTCATTGTCTCTGACATAGAAGTGTCAGAAGGCTGGAAACAAATGTCCTTCCTGAGCCTAAGTCTAATACTCCTTTGATCATGCTAAATCACCCCTAAAAAATCAAAGTGCTTGGTCTGACAAAGACTTTTAGTTCTGATTTGATTTTAATAAAAAAAAAGCTTACTAAAATATGATTTAGATCTGCGATTTCATTGGTCATAGACCATATATTGAGAACTGGAAGAGAAGTTAGGTGTTATCATCTAACTCATCATTTAATAGATGAGGAAACCAAGGCCAGAGATTAAGTGAATCTCAAGGTTACACAAGTAATGAACCCAGGTCCTCTGACTGCTAATAAAACACACTTTCTTCTCTGCAATGCTGGGAAACTTCAAGCTATGAAATTCCCTTTATTTATATCAGTGGGTCCCAAACTTTTTTGGCCAACCTCCCCCTTTCCAGAAAAAAATATTACTTAGAGCCCCCTGTCACATACTATCATCGCCCCCTTACAGTTATTCACCTCCCCCAAATGCACCTGTGGCCATCACCACTCCCCTGGATCGCTGCAGCACCCACCAGGGGGTGGTGGCATCCTCTTTGGAATCACTGATTTATATAGATGACAACTCTTTGGCAACTAAATATTAGAACTGCCTGGTCAGTTAGTCAATAAGCATTTATTAAATGCCTACTATGTGCCTCCTTTTCAATTTCAACCCTGCTGTTGCCCAGTTCAACACTGTACTCTTCTGTTTGCAAATAGCTTGCCTCCTTTTTCCTCTTATTAGTTAATTCTTGATAAATGCAGTTTTGGAAGAAGCCACTATCCATCTCTTCCATTTCTGAATGACTGTTGATGGACTGAGCCAGAGTACATCATACAAATTTGCCGAATGCGTACATAAAAATTCATGTTCTCTAGTTTCAACTGGGCTCTCACTTCAACAAGGCAATCTTTTCTTGTACAAAAATATTTATAGCTGTTCTCTTTGTAGTGGCAAAAAATTGGAAAATGAGGGGATGTCCTTCAATTGGGGAATGGCTGAACAAATTGTGGTATATGTTGGTGATGGAATACTATTGTGCTCAAAGGAATAATGAAATGGAGGAATTCCATGCAAACTGGAAAGACCTCCAGGAATTGCAGAGTGAAAGGAGCAGAGCCAGAAGAACGTTGTACACAGAGATTGGATACAGTGTGGTAAAATCAAATGTAATGGACTTCAGTACTAGCAGCAATGCAATGATCCAGAATAATGCTGAGGGACTTATGAGAAAGAAAGCTATTCACATTCAGAGGAAGAACTGTGGGAGTAGAAACAGAGAAGAAAAACAATTGTTTTAAACATGGGTTGATGGGAATATTATTGGGAATGTAGATGCTAAACAATCACTCTAGTGCAACTATCAATAATATGGAAATAAGTCTTGATCAATGATACATGTAAAACCCAGTGGAATTTTGTGTCAGATATGGTTTGGGGAGTGGGGAGAGGGGAAAGAACGTGAATCATGTAATCATGAGAAAATATTATAATTTTTAAAAAATAAAATAAAATAAATAAAATAGAATTCAAACCACACACACACACACACACACACACACACACACACACACACATAAGGCAGTCTTTTTTGTTCCAAGAGCTAATTGATTCCCTATATTGCTTTCTATAGAAGCTTTTCAAACCTTTTCTTTTTCAGGTGTCCTATGCATTCCTTTGTCATCCTCAGTTGAGAATTCACTCACTCTTTCTCTCTTTTCTGAGAAAATTGATGACATAATGTAATCTCTCTCTTCTCCCCTTCTCTCCATCTCAAACCCTGCTGGCATCATTCTCCACCCACTTTTCCTCTAGTCTTTGGAACAGGAGTGACCCTCCTTTCCAAAGCCTCCCAGCATATACATTAGATCCCATCCCTTCTCATGTTTAGTAAACTGCAACTTCATTTTCTTTCCTTCCTTCGCTCTTTCTTTTTCTTTCTCCTTCCCTCTCTCTTTCTCTTCCCCATTCAACGTCTCTTTATCTTTTGGTTCTTTTCCTTCTGCATTCAATATTTCTCCCATCCTAAATAACAACTTTCACTGGACTTTACCATCCCCTCAAAACATCATTCTATATTTTTTCTTGTTTTTCTGCCAATAATCCCCCCAAATTACATATACACTCTTTGCTTCCACTTCCTTGCCTCTCATTTACTACATAAACTTTTATAACCTGAGTTCAAAAGTCATTGTTTAACTGTAACTGTTCTCTCAACAGTTAACAATCTCTTATTTGCCATATTTGATGATTCTGTCTTACTCATCATCCTTATTAATTTTGCTGCATTTTATTTTTAATTTTAAAAATTCCTTCTTTTGTCTTAGAATTAATAATAAGGGGGGAAGCTGGATGGCTCAGTGGATTGAGATCCAGGCCTAGAGATGGGAGGTCCTGGGTTCAAATCTGACCTCAGACACTTCCTAGCTGTGTGAGCCTGAGCAAGTCACTTAACCCTCATTGCCTAGCCCTTACCACTCTTCTACCTTCTAGCAAACACACAGTATTGACTCCAAGACAGAAGGTAAGGGTTTAAAAAAAAAAAGAATTAATAATTAAGTATTGGTTCCAAGGCAGAAGAGTGGTAAGAGCTGGGCAACTAGATTTAAGTGACTTACCCTACTAGGAAATATTTGAAGCTAAATTTGAACCCAGGATCTTTTGTATTAATGCTTGGATCTATCGACTGAGCCACCTCAGTGCCCTAACTTTGCTGCATTTTAAATAGTTCAGTCCAGATTCACTATTCCCCTCTGGTTTTTGGTCATCTTCAGGCCATTTCTGTTCCATCCCCATCCGATTTCTACATCTAGTGCTCAGAACAGTTATTAAATCATCAGCACTATCATTTCTGGAAAGGACATGTCAATCAATTTCCCTATGGATCATCATGCATAAGCACACTCACCATTCATATCATTTCTGGGACCAAATAACTCCTTCCTGACCACCACTCCTATATTTGTTGTCTTCTCTAATTAAAATGTAAGTTCCTTGAGGGCAGGACTGTTTTTGCACTTGAATTTTCATCTTCATTGTTCCTGGAACATTGTAAGTTCTTAAGAAATGCTTATTTATTCATTAATTTATTGACCCCCCTCTTCTCCTGGATACTCTCTTTTCTCTGAGAGTATTTCCTTTCACAGACTTCACACACTTCCCTATTCTCCCCTGGTTCTCCTAGCTGGTCTAATGCTGTTTCAATCACTTTTGCTGGTTTATCAATCACCTTATGGTACCCAAATGTGGGTATCTGTCTCTGTGCTGAGCCTTTCTCTCTACATTTTCTTTCTTGGTGACCTTACCATTTCCCATAGGTATAATTATCTCTTCAGATGACTCACAGATCTTTTTATCAGTCTCTCTCTTGACTTCAGTCTCATGCCACCAATTAACTACTTGACATTTCAAACTGAATGTCCCACATATCTCAAACTTAAACATATCCAAATGGAACCCACTGTCTCTCTCCTCAAACTGAGCCCTCTTCAAAACTTTCCTATTTGTGTAGAAGGTACCACCATTGTTCCAGTCTCTCATGTTTATAACCTAAGCATTATCCTGGAATCTTCTCATTCACTCACCCCACATGCCCTGTCATTTGTCAAATCTTGTTTCTATTTTCACATCTTTAGTATGCCTCCTTCTCTCTAGTCTCATGTCCATCACGTTAGTTCCAAGCCCTCAGAGACAGATCTGACCACATCATTCCCCACTCAGAAAACACCACCACTTCCATATTATCTTTTGTATAAAATACACATTTTTCTGTTTGGCTCTTTTTTAATGATTTAAATATTTTATTTTTTTAGAAAAAATTTTCCATGGTTACATGATTCCTGTTTTTATTTTCCCCTTCACCCCCCTTTAGTGCCCCCCATATCCAACACACATTTCCACTGGTTTTAACATGTGTGATCAGTCAAGACTTATTAACATATTATTGATAGTTGAATTGGTGTGGTCATTTAGTGTCTACATCCCCAACCATGTCCGCATCAACCCGTTTGTTCAAGCTATTGTTTTACTTCTGTGTTTCCACTCCTGAAGTTCTTCCTCTGAGTGTGGGTAGTGTTCCTTTCCATAAATCCCTCAGAAATGTGATGGATCCTTACATTGCTGCCAGTACAGAAGTCCATTACATTTGATTTTACCACAGTATATCAGTCTCTGTGTACAATGTTCTTCTGGCTCTGCTGTTTAGCTCTTTTAATAATATCCCCCATAAACTATGCCCAAAGGGCCATCAAACTGTGCATACCCTTTGATCCAGTGATAACACTTTTAGGTCTGGATCTCAAAGAGATAAAAAATGGGGCAAAGGACTTACTTGTATAAAAATATTTTTAGCAGCTCTTTTTGTAGTGGCAAAGAACTAGAAACCCAAGAGGAAGTTCACCAATTGGGAAATGGTAGAACAAGTTGTGGTATATCATTGTAATGGGATACTACTATGCCATAAGAAATTATAAACTAGATGACCACAAAACTTCAAAAGACTTCTATGAAGTAAGCAGAATCAAGAGAATTTTGTGAGCAGTAACAACAATAGGGTATGATGATCAAGTTTTGAATGACACATCTATTATCAACAATGCAAGGACAACTCCAGGGAATTCATAACAAAAAAAAAATATTTCCACTATCATAGAAAGAACAGAGTATGAATGCAGATTGAGTTATTCTATTCTTCACTTTATTTCCTCCATGAATATTTTTGTAGTGTAAGCACATGATGAACATGGAAATATGTACTATATGATAATATGTGTACAACCTATATCATAATACATGCCTTCTTAGGGAGGGGGAAGGAGCAGGAGGGAGGAAGAGAATATGGGTTACAAAATGTCAGAAAAAGAATATTAAAAATTATGTCATCATGTAACCTGGAAAAAATAAAAATCAAAAATAAAGCCCTCCACAACCTGGACCTAATTAATATTTCCAACCTCCTAGTATATTAACCTCTCTCACACACACACTTTGAGATCTACCAATTCTGACTTATTCACTGTCCCTCATACATGATCCTCAATTTCTTATCCCTGACTCATCATCCCCATTCCTGGATATACTCCCTTCCAACCACAAACAATCCTGTCTTCTTAAGAAGCAGTTTAACTGTCAGCTTCTAAATGAGAGGTCATGAACTCCTTTGGCAGTTTAGTACAGCCTATAGACTGCTCAGAATAATATCTTTAAATGCATAAAAGTAGAATGCAACAGATTGAAAAAGAATCCACTTATGCGAAAATGCAATGATTAAATTATTATAAATTTGTAATATATCATATTAAAATGTGCTAATTAAAATGGGGTAGTATAGGGGATAGAGTGCCAGTACTGGGGCCAGGAAGACTCATCTTTCTGAGTTCAAATCTGGCCTCAGACATTGACTAGCTGTGTGTCCCTGGGCATGTCACTTAATCCTATTTGCCTCCATTTCCTCATCTGTAAAACAAGCTAGAGAAGGAAATGGCAACCCTCTCTAGCATCTTTACCAAGAAAACCACAAATGGGGTTATGAAGAGTTGGACACAACTAAAAAAAACCTAAAAAACAATTAAAATTATTTTAAACCTTTAACTTCCATCTTAGAATTAATACTAATTATCTGTTCTAAGGCTGAAGAGCAGTAAGTACTAGGCATTTGGGGTTAGGAAATTTGCCCAGGGTCACACAGCTAGAAAGTGTCTGAGATCAAATTTTAACCCAGGACTTCCCATATTTAGACCTGGCTAGCTGCTGAACCACTTACCTGTCTTCTAGATATTTCCTTTCACACACAAACACATGCATGTACACATGCAAACACACATACATGTTCATAGACCTCAGATTAATAACTGCTGTTTCAAATGGATCTTTTCCTGATCTCCCACTGGGTACTGCCCTACATTTTAAGCTATAATGTAGTTAACTATTTTAAAATATGTTCTTTTTATAATTATGATATAAGCAGGTACTTATGCATTTGTTGCCTTCTTGTTGGAAAATAAGCTCTTTGTGACTAGAGATTGTTTGATTCTTTGTATTTATCTGCTTATTATCTAGTTGATTCATAGATGATTTACAATTATTGAATGTGGCTGTTACCAGCACTCTATCACACATATCCCTGGAATACACAGAATAGTTGTAGCTAAAAATGGATGCAAGACACAATAGTAAGTTCAAATGTTTGTGAAATTATCCTTCTGCTTCTTCAGTTTGCAATTGTCCACCTTTTGTGGCTTATGTAAATTTTTATTGTAGCAATTATCGACTTGATTCAGGCGGTTATTCTTTGCTGAATTATTGGAATGCCTGGAACACTTTGATGGTTTATAAGGACAGAGGGACAGATGATTTGAAACCCCAACTGTCTTGGAAAATCTGGCCCCATATGGTCACCACGATCATTCTTTTGAAGTCTGTTCCTCTGCCTGGTGCTTCCAGGCCATTGTGAGAGTCACCTTGATCACAGTCTAGGAGGGAATCAGGATTTGGCAGTTTAACTATTGTAACAGGGACTTGAAAGCCCCAAAGCTGTTGTCCAGGGTACTTCCCACCTGATACTTGTGTACCCGGCCCCATATTCTTCCTGGCTGGCTGCTACTGAAAGAGACTCTGGAGAGGCTGGTAAGGTTTAATTAGCAGAGCCAGCTGTGTCCAAGTTGGCGGGGATATGAATCTTGCAGCTTTTTCCTTTCTGCCACAGGTAAGTAGGGCTATTGTTGAGGAACTTGCTTAATGGAATGTGCAAAGTGGTGATTACCAACCCTAGAGAACACCTGCCCTTACCTCATTGCCATCTGAGAGTTAAATTATCCCCACTGCTCTGAGAACAGGGTCCTCCCCTGTCAGCCTCACAAAATGTTTAAGACAGCATACCCTTCCGTGTGTGTGTGTGTGTGTGTGTGTGTGTGTGTACATATACATACATAAAATAGGAAGGGGAATCCACCTGTCATTGATTTTAGCATATTTTCCCCTTATGGTTATGGACAGTTAGACTTACTCCTTGCTAAGAACACAAGGAAACTCCTGACAGGTTGCTAAGTAGGGATGTTCCCATGATGGCTGGCTGTTTGGCTGGCTAGGATTCCAGAAGATGGACTCTTGTCATAGGAGCTGCCCCTAGGGGCAAGACATACAAAAGGTTGTCAACAGGCTCTTTGGGGTTCCTTTCCCACTTTTCTCTGTTTGCACGACAGACCAGGGTACAGTAGAAAAGTTCTATGGGTATACATGCCAGGAATCTTCTTCCCCAGAAACTGGAATTAGCTACCTGGAGTCAGAAATGTATGGGAGAGCATTTTGGAGAGTAATCTGGAATTATGCTCAAAGAGTTATAAAAGTGTGTATCCTATTGTTTAAACTCTTACTTTCTGTCTTTGAAAAACTCCAAGACATAAAGGCAAGGGCTAGGCAAATAGGGTTAAATTATTGTCTGAAGTTGGATTTGAACCCAGGTCCTCACTACTACAGATCTGTCTCTCTATCCACTAAGCCATCTAACTGCCCCCTCCCACATACCTTTTACTCAATAATATCACTATTAGGTTTGTTTCTTATGGTGAAAAAGAACCTCTATGTTCTAAAATATTTACAGTAGCTCTCTTTGTGTTGGAAAAGACCTGGAAACTGAGATGACCATGAGTTAGAAAATGGCTGAACAAGTTGTGACGTATGATTGCAATGAAATACTAGTGTGCCAGAATAAATTACAAGAAGGCTAATTTTAAAAAAAGGATGGAAAGATCTACAAAAAATTATGAAGAGTGAAATGAGCAGAACAAAGAAAACATATATATATATATATGTGTATATATATATATATCAACAGAAATAGTTTGGAGAATAATTTGTGTATGTCCACCTCTGGAAAAAGAAATAGAAATAAGCAAGACATAGTTTTATATATATACTTCTCTTTTTGTCGAATGATACCTTCTCTAGTGTGGAGAGGGGATGGAGGGAAGGGGATAACCTGAAATTGTTATGTAACAAATTTTAAAAATTAAAAAGAAAAGTATGAAGAATAATTTTTTAAAAGTATATGGAAGTTTGATGAGTTTGCTCCTTTTCCCCGAGAGCTCATGATAGTGGAATTTTCTAGCCTATGAGAAGGTAGCAGCTGAAGTTAAAAAACAATTTTTATAAAAACACATGAGAGAAGCAGAGATAGCCTTGTCCAAATGGACATAAAGGGTAATTGATGGACAATGTGCTCAGAAATGCATAAGATATATGTATAGTATTGCATATTAACATTTTATCTCTTAATACCATAAATATACATAGTCTATTTTTTAAAAGTTAAAATAAATTAAAAAGTTAAAGTTTTCCCCCATGATGTGGAAGGGATATCTCTACTTCACCCACATATTGCAATAAGGAACTATAAATGTCCCCCATAAAAGAAAAAGAAAATATTCTGACTTTTTCTCTGGAACGAAAGGAGAGCCAAACATTTTTACAGCAATTTTCCAGGTTGTGGGAGCCACTGCATCCCTAAGCCCCATGATGTAGAAGGGATACCTGTAGTGTAGTAATTTCTACAGATACCTACTCTTCCCTTCCAGATGCTGATTCTTAGAATAGCTGAAGGCTTGGCAACATCAGCACCATGGCCAGAGGTCCACTTTAGTCCTTGACTTCTAAGAGCTTATATTCCTGTTTCTATTTTTATTCTCCCCCAAATGGTCTTTGTCTTGCTTCTAAACTCAGGTTCATGGATTTTAGTTATATAGCTACTTGGCACATAGTCCCATTTTTCTACTTTTTTGGTCACATCTTTTTTCTCTTGAAAAACAAACAAACAAAAAACAGTATAGCTTTCATTAATATTTTCCAGGAATAAATCCCATCTCTGCATCAAGTTTTGGTGATTCCTATTAGGTTACATTGAAATCCTGGTATAAATTTCAAGTTTTCTTTACTTACTGACCAAATTCTATACATTTGTATATAGAAAAGTGAGGCCATCAGTGTTTTTCTCTGCCTAATTTGCTATTACTTTTCCCTGTGAATTACATTCTTCAACTGCTTATATCTCTAGCTTTATCTTCTTCTCTATATATTTAAACACATTTTATATAACATATATGCTATACAAATGAATACATGTAATATACATGTGTGTATTTAGATAATATATGCTATATATTACGTGACATGAACTATTGTGTGTATATATATATAATATTTGTGCATATATGTATATTATTCTGTACCTATTACCCACCCTCTGCATGGGCTTAATCAAAATAATACACTTCCCTGATCAGCTGAGCTAGAAGTGACCTCTCCATCCTCTGAATATATGTTTGTATAACTCATATGCTACTTTCTATGTGTTTCTTATATGTTGCTGTCTTCAGTTGTGGTATCTGAATGCATATCTCATTTTCCCGATTAGACTATAAGATTTTCAAGACAGGAATTGCATCTCACACATCATTTTATCTCCTACAACACAGGACTTTTTATACCTAGGTATTAAATTGAATATTTTCTGCTGAATGAATGTGTGAGGAGAGATGGGAAGAAAATGGGCTTTCTCACACTTGTTGGCCTATGCGAAAATGTGTCATGTGCTTTAATCATATTGTTCTTATGATGTTGGTACAATGCTGCTATCTGCATTTCCATTAACACTTCTTCCTCAGAAAGTGTTATTAAATCATGTTTAAAGTAGAAAGGTGGAATTGCATTGCAGATATACTTATACAGGTACATGCAATCTCCCCTAATAGAATCTAAGGCCTTTTAGATCAGGAACCAACTTTGTTTTGTCTTTGAAACCCTGCCACGGTGTCTGGCACATAATGGGTGATTAATAAGTGTTAGCTTATTGACCATTAACAAGCACTTATTAACCAGCTACTAAGTGTCAGGCACTATGTTAAGAGACTGGAAATATAAATATAATAAATGAGATAATCTTTACTTGCAAGGACTTTAAGAGTTTACATTTTAATGGGAGAGACAATAAGTAAACACTTGTTAAGAAATATATATATATATATATATACACAGATCTGTATATATATATATGTGTGTGTATGTGTGTGTGTGTGTGTGTGTGTGTGCCAGGTGGCACAGTAGATAGAGCCTCTGGGCTTAGAGTCTGGGAGACTCATCTTCCTGAGTTTACATCTGACCTCAGTAAACTTACTAGATTGTGACCTTGGGCAAGTCATTTAATCCTGTTTTCCTTATCTGTAAAATGAGCTGGAGAAGGAAATGGCAAGCTCCTCCAATAACTTTGCTAAGAAAACTCCAAATGGGGTCGTGAAGAGTTGAACACAACTAAAAATGACTAAACAACAATGAAACAAGGACATAAGAATAAATATAAAGGAAATGAACATCAAATGGTTAAATGCAAGGAAATTTGAGAGGGAGGGTGGTAGCAGTTGGGGGAATTAGGAAGAACTTCATATTGAAATTAATTTTTGAGCTGTGATTTGAAAGAAGAGTGGGTTTCTATGATGTAGAGGTGAAGAAAGAGTATATTCAAGATGCAGTGGAAAGCTAAGAAATAGGAGAAGGAATGGTATGAGTGAAAAATAGAGAAATAGGCAGTCTGGCTGGATCACAAATGGTGGGACAAAGAATAATGTTCAATAAGTTGTTTCAGGTTGTGAAGAGCTTTATGAGCTAAAGAGAAGACTTGGTATTTTATCTTAGGGTGAGTCAACAGATGCCACTGGAATTTATTGAATTTGCTAATATGTTCACTTCAAATTTATTGATTGATCATCCTGCTCCTACCAAGGGCAGCTTTCTTCCTCTCTAATTATGCCTCTTCTCCTTTAGAGCACATTTTATATTAAAATATATAATAATAATGATAGTAATCATGATAACTCACCTTCAAATAGCATTTAAGATTTACAATATGCTTTCCGTACAGTATTTCATTTGACTTTTACAACCTATGTTGTAGAACCTATTGTTATATCCATTTTACAGATGAGAAAATTAAGGCTTACATTGCCTGGCGTCATACAGCTGGCAAGTGTGTCTGAGCTAGGATTCAAACTTGGGGGCTCTTGACTATCAGTGGAGGGATTTAGCCTCTATCCTAATTTTTTTGTAGCCACTCAGCTTTATATTTCCATGAAACAAATGGAGACCTGATGGAGTATTTGTGGTGAAGCTAGAGATGTAAATCATTAGTTGAAGGCATTTGTCATGGTGTTTTAGAAATGTCAGGAAAAAATAAAAAGAATAATAGAGCAAAGAGATTTTTGATGAATAGAAAATAGAATTTCATTAATTTGAGGATTTCATCCATGTTTTAGGTTTTGTCTTTTCAGGAAACATGGAGCTGCTGACCTTAAAGCAAATGCACCTAGCCCTATTTCAGGCAGTTAACTAACTGGAAGTAGCCTGCACAGACCTTAATGGTATGACTTAGAAAAGGTTAAGGCCTCAGTTCCCATAAAACTGCTGAGTACAGGATGATTGGTAATGCCCAGAAGCCAGCTAGGATAATAAATTTTCTTGTGTATGTTTTTTTTTTTCTAGACATCATTCAGTGTCACCTTCTGGAAGCTCTGATAAATGGTAGGACCGGAAGCATCCCAGAGCTCTGCTGTCACCTTTGAAAGACACTCAGTAGGATTCACCCCAGGGCAGTGGGAGTTGGTGCAATGACCACTGGGCCTGCAGTCAGCTGAGATGAGCAGCAGCTGGTTTCCCAGGTAGGGCTCACAGTTTTAGCTCTCAGCACTGGCGGTATGTGCCGAGTCATCACTTTCACTCCATTGCTTCTGTTAGGCGGGCAGAGGAGGGATCAGAAAAGAGTTTTTATGGGGAGTTAGCATGGGGGTTCTTGCTGAATCAGCAGCAGCAGCATAATCTCCCTTGTGATAAATTCCACGCAGACCCAAAGCCATTCTGAATTCCAAGCAGGGAGATGTGTAATTGTTCTTCCATCAGGCACACGGTTTTATCTGCTTATTTTCTTTAAACCTCAGATTAACATCTAAGAGCTAACTTGTCTGCTCCACAGATGCCCCCTCCCCCAAACTAAATCCCATTTCATTCCCTCTTATCCCCAACATCTCCTCATTGAAAACCTCTACTTGTTTTTGCTAGTGCAGTGTAGCTTCCCCCAGAAGCATCAGCCATGTGGTTAGCTGGAAACTCAGGGACAGAGAGCTAGGTGACAGCTGAAAGGCCCTTATAGGCCATCCAGACAAATCTCTTCATTTTACAGATAAGGAAACTGAGGCCCTGTGAGGATAAACAACTTGCTCAAGGTCACGCAAGTGTATGGCAGAGGCAGGATTTGAAATTGTCTCCTCTGATCCCTGGACCATCATTCTCTCTCATGAGAGAGCAAGAACATTACCTAAAGCATAAAACTATCACTTCCATTTGTATTCCACCTTCCTCCTGTGCATTCCTGGAAATGACTTTCCTTTTATGGGATGGTTCCTGGGCTGACATAGAGTCTATATGTATCTTTAGCTTCTTGGTCACTCATCATGATGAAGGCACTTGGTATAGTGGGACCTGGTTAGACTTTAAATTATGGGACATAGAGTGAATTCTGACTCATCTGTTAACTACCCTGGGCATGTCACTTCTCTGGACTTCAGAGTCCTCATCTATAAAATACAAGGGCCCTGGGATAGAAGGAAGGCTGAAAGGTCCCTTCCAGTTCTAAATCTATGACCCTCTGAATAGAAATGGTAATCTTATGTCTGCCATTTTCCTCTCTGTGCAAGTAACCTGAGGGCAAAGAACTAACTACTTCTGAGGGTTAAAAAAAAGCAATCAACAAGAATTTATTGTGTCTACAGTGTGCTAAGAATTCTATTATGCAATAGGTATACAAAAAATGAAACTGGTTCTGCCATCAGGAAGCTTATATTCTGTCAAGGTAAGCTGCATATATAATATGCTGAATAAAAATATCCTTTCTGATTTCCTGGGATCATGGCATTTTAGACTCAAAAGGGACACTGGAGGTCATCTAGACCAATTTCATTTTATATATGAGAAAAGTCAGGGCTAGAGAGATTAAATGATTTTCCCATGACCAGGCAAATGATAACTGGCAGAGCAGGAATCTAAACTCAGACCTTTTGACTCCATATTCATTTTTCTATTTATGCTACATATTCATAGTGGAGGGGGTGTGAGGCCTGGAGTCAGGAAAATATGAGTTTAAATCCAGCCTCTGACACTCACTAGTGGTATGATCCTGGCTAAGTCACTTCACTCTGTTTGACTCAGTTTTCTCATCTGTAAAATGAGCTGGAGAAAGAAAAGGAAAACCACTTCAGTGTCTTTGCCAAGAAAACGCTAAATGGGAATCTAAAGAGTCAGACATGATTGAAACAATTGAACAGCACCACCACCATCATATCAATTCTATAAGGGATGGTTAATTCCAAAAAAGAGAATTGTCATCTATTATGACAATTGCCTTGGAAAATCTTAATGTAATGGGATATTTAAAATGGCCCATGTTCTAGAGTAGAAGATATAGAAATGACACTAGTCTCACCTTTGTCAACATCTTTAAAAACCTGCTCTGTCCATACATGTCTTCAAATTCTTAACCAAAGCAATTCTAGTTTATTGTGCAGAAGCAGGCAGGTTACACACTTATCCATCCATTTTTCTACATGGTTTATTATGACACATATTGGTGTGGCACATACACTGTGAGATGGGGGATTGTTTTCCTTGTTCTGGAATTTAACAAGGAGGTCAAGAACCAAGCAGAAACTGTGGGATTCTGAAATAAGGTAGCTCATGATTTCATTAAATGTGGGGAATCACCTGATGGAGCATGCAAGTTTTCAACTTGACCATGTGCCAGTCAACCTTCTGGGTCCTTTCTTTATATAAAAATGTAGTAAAAATTAGAATTGTTCTGTTTTCATTTTTCAAAAATTTATTTGATTCATATGGTTTAACTTAAATTTGAATGTCTTTTTTTTAAAACCTTTCCCTTCCCTTTGAGAACCAATATTTGTGTATTGGTTGCAAGAAGAATGGCAAGAACGAGGCAATGATAAAGCAGTAGTCATCAAAACAATATGGTACAGGGGCAGCTGGGTAGTTCAGTGGAGTGAGAGTCGGGCCTAGAGACGGGAGGTCCTGGGTTCAAACCCGGCCTCAGCCACTTCCCAGCTGTGTGACCCTGGGCAAGTCACTTGACCCCCATTGCCCACCCTTACCACTCTTCCACCTATGAGACAATGCACCGAAGTACGAGGGTTAAAAAAAAAAACCAAACAATATGGTACTGGTGAAGAGACAGAAGGGAGGATCAGTGGAATAGACTTGGGGTAAGTGACCTCAGCAAGACAGTCTATGATAAACCCAAAGAACCCAACTTTTGGGACAAAACACACTATTTGACAAAAACTGCTAGGAAAACTGGAAAACAATATAGGAGAGATTGGGTCTAGATCAACATCTCACATCCTATACCAAGATAAATTCAGAATGGGTGAATGATTTAAATATAAAGGAAGAAACTATAAGTAAATTAGGTGATCACAGAATAGTGTACTTGTCAGATCTCTGGGAAAGGAAATATTTTAAAACCAAGTAAGAGTTAGAAAAAATTACAAAATGTAAAATAAATAATTCTGATTACATTAAACTAAAATTTTTTTGTATAAACAAAGCCAATGCTGCCAAAATTAGAAGGGAAACAACAAATTGGAAAAAAAATCTTTATGACAAAAATCTCATATTGTTTTCCAATTTTCCCAGAAGTTTTTGTCAAATAGTGGATTTTTGTCCCAAAATTTGGGCCCTTTGGGTTTATCACAAACTGTCTTGCTGACATCACTTACCCCAAGTCTATTCCACTGATCCTCCCTTCTGTCTCCTAGCCAGTACCATACTGTTTTGATTGATACACTGTGGTAAAATTGAATGTAATATACTTCTGTACTAGCAGCAATGCAATGACCCAGGACAATTCTGAGGGATTTATGGAAAAGAACACTACCCACATTCAGAGAAAGAACTACAGGAGTGAAAACACAGAAGAAAAACAACTACTTGAACACATGGGTTGATGTTGACATGATTTGGGATGTAGACTCTAAACAACCACCCTAGTACAACTATCAATAATATGGAAATAGTTCTTGATAAATGACACATGAAGAAAACAGTGGAAATGCATGTCAGCTATGGGGGTGGGGGGCTGTTGAGGGGGAGGAGAGTAAGAACATGAATCATGTAACCATGGAAAAAGTTTTTTTCTAAAAAATAAAATTAAAAAATAGAAAATAGAAAATAGAAAAAAAAAAAAAATAAAATCGCTAGAAGAAAAAACTTGGACAAAGGTCTAATTACTCAAATTTATGAGGTGCTAAATCAATTGTACAAAAAAATCAAGCCATTCCCCAATTGATAAATGGGCAAGGGACATGAATAGGCAATTTTCAAATAAAGAAATCAAAACTATCAACAAACACATGAAAAAGTATTCTAAATCTCTTATAATTGGAGAAACACAAACCAAAACAACTCTGAGGTACCACTTCACACCTAGCAGATTAGCTAACAAGATAGCAAAGGAAAGTGGTGAATGTTGGAGGGGGTGTGGCAATATTGGGACATTAATGCATTGCAGGTGGAGTTGTGAACTGAATCAACCATTCTGGATGGCAATTTGGAACTATGCCCAAAGGGCTTTAAAAGTCTACCTGCCTTTTGATCTAGCCATAGCACTGCTGGGTTTATACCCCAAAGAGATAATAAGGAAAAAGACTTGTACAAAAATATTTATAGCAGTACTCTTTGTGGTGGCAAAAAATTAGAAAATGAGAGAATGTTCTTCAATTGGGGAATGGCTGAACAAATTGCGGTATCTGCTGGTGATGGAATACTATTGAGCTCAAAGGAATTCCATGTGAACTGGAGTGATCTCCAGGAATTGATGCAGAGCGAAAGGAGCAGAACCAGGAGAACATTATACACAGACAATGATATACTATGGTAAAAACCAAATGTAATAGACTTCTCTACTAGCAGCACTGCAATGATCCAGGATAATTCTGAGGGACTTATGAGAAAGAAAATTAGCCACTCTCAGAGGAAGAACTATGGGAGTAGAAGCACAGAAGAAAAACAACTGCTTGATCACATGGCCTGATGGGAATATTATTGGGGATGTAGACACTAAATGATAACTCTAGTCCAACTATCAGTATTAGGAATTAGGAATTAGGTCTTAATCAATGATACATGTAAAACCCAGTGAAATTGGGCATCTACTGTGGGGGGTGGGGAGGCTTGAGTGAGAGGGAAAGAACATGAAACATGTAACTATGGCAAAATATTCAAAATTTAATGAAAATTAAATCTTAAAATCAAAACAAAACAAGAACTAGGCAATAGGGGTTAAATGACTTGCCCAGCTAGGAACACAGCTAGGAACTATCTTAGGCCAGATTTGAGTGGACCTCCTATCTCTAGGTCTGGTTTTCAATCCACTGAGTCATCTAGCTGCCCCTTCAAAGGCATTTTAACAGGTTCATTTGTGGGTAAAAATGGCACATCTAACTCATGCTTTATTACACAATGTGTCAAATAAATTCTTGTCTTCCCCCTTAAAAAAAAAAAAAAGCTGGCCATATGCCATATAACCTTCACTTAAAGTCCCTGGTCAGCTGGAAAGCTTATGCTCCTGTTGTCTTCAGTAGTCTCTATGGGATGTACAGTAAGGTTGACTTATTTATTCACAATGCTATCAGCTGGCATGCTTCTCATATGGCCATGGCCCCCTTATCTTGCCTCCAAAGACTGTAGGGTGCGGCAAATATCATTCCTCTCCTTTGAAGAGTCTCTCTGGAACCTAAATCTTGTCCCTTGTGAGCTCTGTGATCCTGCAATTCACTTAACCTCTTTTATCTGTAAAATGGGGATAATAATAGCAGGGTTGTTATGAGGGTCAAAGAACATAATAAAATAAAATAATAAAATATATAAAGCACTTTTCAGACCTTAAAGTGCTATATAAGTGCTAACTCTTATCACTGTTATTATCATCATCATCATCATTGTTATTTTTAAAACAATTATTTTTAATAAATAATTTAACAAAACAATAATATAATACTTATGATTTGTTATAAATATTAATACATTATGATAAATATATTATTATTGGGGTGTCATTGATGGAAGTCCTCCCACATTTATGAGACATGAACAAGATTTCAGGTCCTTTCCTCTGGCCTCCTCCTCAGACCAGCAGATTCTGGAAGTAACCACTTCCTACCTAGGGTGGATGAGGATTTTTATCCCTAAGAATTCTCTCTATTCATGAGTATTGAGGATGTGAGTCTCCTAGCACTTAAACTGCTAATCTCTTTAAGGGTCTTAGTCTTGATCTTCCTTGTAAACTCAACCTCATTTGTTGTCTTAGAAAGAAGGTAAGTTTTGTAGTCAGAAAATTTGGGTTTGAATTCCACTTCCTCTGTCACCCAGGTACTTGGGCGCATCCATATCTCTTTTCATTTTCTCATCTCTAAAAAGAGTGAGTTAGGGAAAATAACTTTTAAGATCTTTTTCACCATGAAATCTGTAACCTATGATCCTAATACCTTGACTCCCCTAGGGTTCTATGACTATTTACTAATTTTCTGTAGGTCTTTCTAGGTGTGCATAATATATCCTGTACAGTGGAAAGAATGGTTTGGATCCAGAGCCAAGGGAAGCTGAATTTATATCCTGGTTCTGCAATTTACTAGTTATGTGACCTTGGACAATTTACTTTATCTCTCTGGATCTCAAGTTTCACATCTGGAAAATGAGAGTTGAACCAGTTGACTTCTCAAGGACCTTCCATCTCTAAATCTATTCACTGTCAATCGTAGATTGTCCCAAGGCCATTAGTTGCCATTGACACTAAGATGTATGAATAGGCATAGGCAGAGGTGAGAGACAGAAAGAAAGCAAGGGTGAGATCTATTATTTTAGTGAAGGTGGATATTGGATGTAGAGGAAATGGATGGGTTGTTAAAGTCATAAAAAAAGAAACAAACATTTATTAAGTACCTTCTATGTGTTGGGCATTGTAATAAGTGCTTTGTAAATATTCTTTCATTTGATTCTCATAACAACCCTGGCTGTGGTGCTATTATTAATCCCATTTTATAGTTGAGAAAACAGAGGCAAACAAAGGTTAAGTGACTTGTTCGATGTCAGATGACTCCTAAGCTGTGACTGTGAGGAGGATATGTCTCCTGTTTAGGGTAGAGTAGAGTTAGGCTTGTTATTGCTGAATCAATTAGATGAGATTTAAATGGGGTTAGGTGGCAGAAAAAATATGGAATCACTTGCATGAGTGAGTGGGGAAATAATCCAGCTTCCCCGACAAAGTATCTGCTTGATGACTGGCAGGCAGGAACAAATATTACAGAGTAATTAAACTGGCTGAAGGAGTTTTCTGGGCTGTTGGAGGATTTCCAAGTTTGGGGGAATTTGACTGGACTACACTGGGGTGCTGGGTCCCTTCCAAAAGTCGGTGCCAAGCTTTAAATTCTGCCTTCATGGCTAGCATCCCTCTTGACCAAATTTTATAGCTATATCTTGCTATAGAGTGCTTCTGTGAAAAAATATGTACAGTACAGTACTTTAAAGGGAAAGTCAGCTTGGGGGAAGAAAGCCCCCATGGCCATATAATAACTGACATTTCCAGAGAGATTTAAGATTTGTAAAAATCTTTTGATCCATTATTTCATTTGATCTTCACAACCCTTCCGTGAGACAAGTCCTGGAGCTATCATAGTCTACATATTACATATGAGAAAGATTACATAACTTGTCCATGATCCCATAGCTAGTAAATTTTAAAAGTGGGATTTGAATCCAGGTCTCCTGTACCTTGAAACCCAATGTTCTTAATACTATATTAGGCTGCCTCTCCTGATAACATCTATAAATTCCAGAAAAGTTTGTGTGTGTGTATGTGTGTGTGTGTGTGTGTGTGTGTGTGTGTGTGTTTAAGTAAGTTAGTCCTGGGGTGACACTGACTGGTGTTCTCAGCCTCTTCCCTACCCCAGCATCTCTAATTTTTCTTGCTTAAACCTACCTATCTCTGTTTCAGTGAGGAAGTATCTGGTTCAAATGCTTGAAGATGGCTTTGCCACAGTGACAAGCTACCCTCAAACATATCAAGATGTGTCTGAAACATAGACTCAGAATAGGAAGTGATTTAGAAAGTTATTGACCAATCAGTCAAATAACAGACTTTTATTAAGTCCCTACTATGCCCCATGCTCTAGTCCAATATGTACCTGAACAAACATCCCTTCTACACAATCCCCTAACAAGTAGGCAGTTGTCTAGTTCTGTGTGAAGACTTTTTATTGCTGGAGAACTCACTACCTCCTGAAGCAATCCATTATCATTGTCAAAGAGGAATATATTAGAGTGATAGACATTTTGCATATATATTTTTTCTTTTTTATGTTCAACCATCACTCAAAATGGTTGCATCACCTAGTGACTAGCTCTATGAGGCTGTCTCTCCACACTTAGTCAGGCTAGTCCCTGGAGGAGAGGTAGGCTGTCCCTAGGCTTATACTTGATCCCTTCCATCTCTATAAGACATGCCACAGTTTGTGCTCCATCGCCAGAGCCAGGCAGTTGGGAAACAATCATTTATGAAGTCCCTACTAGGTGCTAGGCATTGTGCTAAGTGCTTTACAAATTTTATTTCATTTATTTAGTCCCAACATCAGCCCTGTGAGGTAGGTGCTGTTACTTCATATAGCTAGTAAGCGTCTAAGACCTGATCTGTATGCAAGTCTTCCCAACTTCAAGCATAGTAATCTATCTACTGTGCCACCTAATTGTCTCTAGAGACCACAAAGAGATTACATGGCTTATCAAAAGTCACACAGCTAAAAAGAATTCAAACCCAGCTCTTCTGGCTCCAAGATCATAGTTCTCTCCAGTAAACAACATTGCCCCATGATAGATGTGTATTCTTGAAAAATTCATCACTTAACTTGTCAGGTTCCTCATCTGTGAAATGGAGATATTACTTGCACGGTCCACAAGTGCAAGTACGTGTGTGCACGGGTGTATATATACACATATATTTGCATACATGAATATATGTGCATAACCTTATACACATATCTGTGCATATACAATGTATATATTTAGTGTATATATGTATATATAGAATATACATTTAACTCAAGAAGTAATCTAAGTTATGTTTCATCTGTAAAATAATATATTTCATTTGTTTAATGTAATTTAATAATGTTTACTACTTTTGTTATTTTAATTCTCATGGTTTAATGAAGTTTAGATAGAAATGTCACTGGGACAAGCTGCCATCTTGTTATTCTTTTCTATTCAATGTTCTATATACTATGCAGAGTTGGATAAATGAAATGCTTTTCATAATTTAATAAAAGTATGGGGACATAAAGGCATCTTCTATGTTGCTGTTGTTTGTTCATTGGTAACCAGGTGGCACATTGGCTATTCAGGGCATGGAATGAGGCAGACTCATCTTTATGAGTTCAAGTCTGGGCTCAGACATTTATTAGCTGGGGGATGCTGGGTAACTTACTTGACCCTGTTTGCCTCCTATAGTGCACAGGTGAATAAAAGAAATGCTTTTTGTAACTAAATATAAGTCCTGGGATATAAATGGATCTTCTCTAGGCCCACCAAAATCATGTCTGGGAGAGTTCCTATAGCATGGAGGACAATAGAGATAGCATTCCTCTCACCTGGCCCCCTCTTAGCTCAGATTTCTTCTGTTTTGTCTCTATGTATTGACAATTTTTCATTCTCTGTAGATGGATATTATGAGTACTTGTTTTGGTCATATCCCTTCAACATTGTTCTCAAATGTTTAGGGATTAATGTTAAGTGCCAACTGTTTGAAAATAGCTTTACCTATGATAATGCTTTGTTACCAGAGCAGTTAATTTGTTAGAATTCTCTACAGTGATGGGTTGGGCTTTGAGAAAGTTATTAGCATTATTATCACTGCTCTTCTTCCTCCTCAGCCTTAACCTCAAGAAATGCCAAACAGTTGTACTTTGGAAATGTACCATGCTGCACTCGGAAAGCTTCCTTGTCAGTCTCCTGTCAGAATAGCTGCACATTGGCTTGTCCCACCTCCCTGCTTGCTAGGCAACACTTGCCTTTATTCTCCAGAGATCAACACCTATAAGTGCGATGCAGCCTGAAGTTAGCAGATAGATTACATGTATCACATGTTACAAAAATTGGAGTTAAGCATCCAATTTTAATGCAAATGAGTCACTGAAAAAAAAAGCCTTGAAAGTCATATTTTCCTAAAATCTCTTCATATGCTGAAGAGGAGAGGTAATTATCAGAGCCATTCAGTCTGTTGCAGGAGCACCTTGTGGGTGAAAAAAAATGGCATCTGTATTATTGGCCTTTGGTGAAAGCAGGAAGGGGGGCAGAGGTGTGTATGAAAGAGACTGGTCAGTAACATGCCTCCTACACAAGCCCAGATCAGGTGCTCCTCTCCTCTGATGAACGGAGAGATAGAATAAGGTAAGGACAACCCAGGGAGGGCTCCTATAATGGAACACGGGCATTTGCTCCTGCAGGTAGAGACCTGTTAACCATTTAACAGCCACTATTTATTCAACTTATAATTAATCTCTATTTCAGACAAATGCCAAGCTTGGGGAGTACCAGAGAAGAGAAAGCTACTTCCATATGATACTAAGACAAGAAAGGAAAACTCCTTTATACATAAAGGAAAAGCATAATGGGGGAGTGGTAAGAACACTGGCTCTGGATTCACATCTTGGCTCTGACACTCATTTGACCTCCCTAAGCCTTAGCTTCCTTCTTTGTAAAATGAGGGGAAGAGACTAGATGGCATCTGAAGTCCCTTCCAATCTTATATCATCACCATTATCATAGCTAACATTTATGTAGTATTTTACATTTTTATCTCTTTTGATCCTTAACATAATCCTGGGAAGTAGGTGTGTGAGATTCATATTGCAGAGGGGGATTCCAGCTGCAAGAGAGGGGCCCTCTGGAATTCTGAGCTGTAGCTTGCACCCCTCTCTTGCAGCTGGAATCCCCCTCTGCAATATGAATCTCACAGGTGTTATTATCATCCCTCTTTAACAGATAAAGAAAGTAAGGCAAATAGAGATTAAGTGACTTGCCCAGCATCACACAGATAGTGTCTGAAGGGAGATTGGAAACCAGGTCTTCTTCCAATCTACTTTATCTCTGTCTCTCATTGAATCTATTTGTCTGAAATCATGGTGATTTAAAGGGATCTTAGCCCTGGAAGGCACCTCAGGTATCATTTAGAACACCTTCCCATTCCATTAAATAATTTTCTCTATTACATTCTTGACATGTGGCCATCCAAGTTCTACTTAAATACCTTGGGGATGTGATGGGGACCTCAAAAACCTAACAAGGTGTCCTGTTTCTGTTCTGGGACCAGTTTCATTGCCCTACAGTTCTTCATGATATTGACTTGAATTCTACCTCCTTCTAATTCTCACCTCCAGTGCTTGTTCTCTCTAAAGGCAAGAATAAGTCTTACCCCCTTCCACATTCAAAATTTGACCACAGTTAGCATGTCTTACCCTCCACTCTTCCCTAGCCTGCAGTGTGCATAGCTAGGCAGGGTCAGATGCACACATAGGTGGCTAACACTTACATGAACCAGGAGAGGCTGCCTTGAAGGCACACATTCTCCTGCTCTTTCAGAAGCTTCATGGGTGAGCACCCGTCAGGGTTTTAACAGTGGGGATTGGAGCTTGGGTTGGGCCAGATGACCTCGGGGGTTTTCCCCAGTTTGGGCATTCCAGGGTCCTCTCTCGGGAACTTCAGTGAGTTCTAGAAAGCCCTTTCTGCCCTTTGCACTGAAGGGGATTTCCTGATGGGAGCCCGGACAGCAGTGGCGCATATGACCTCAGCCCAGTTTGTCACTGTCCTTCAGCCTAGATAATGGGATGCCAGCAGAGACTCTAAAGCAGTGGCAAGCCCCCACCAGGGCCAGGAAAGGCTTTGAGGGGGGAAAGCTGGCTCCTCGGGGCATAGAAAGCAGGAAGGGTGGCACGAGACTAGGCTTTCTTAAGACAGTGATGAATCTGCCTGGACCAGGCGTGGGTTAGAATTCAGTTTGGTTTATGATTGTTTTCATTTTCCATGGCATTTGTTGAGTCTTTGATCTGGCCTGCACAGACTAGAAGAGGAACTTTTTTCTGATAGATTCTTTTCCACTGGTCAGCTGGGGAGAGCAGATGCTGCAGGTCAGGCCAGCAGCAATCAATTTAGGGAAAATAACTCTTCCAGACTGAGGAAGAAAGCTATAAAACACAAAGGAGGCAGGGATAGAAGAAAACAATAGCAGGCTGACAATGGATGAGATTCCTGCTAAACGCCAGACCCTGGCCCTATAGATCATTGCTGGAGCCAGCATGTTTGTTCCGTGATGCTGTCATTCACCACCGTAGTCTCCAGTACTGAGAAAGTAGCAAAGTGAGCCTGCATCTCTTGTGTGACACCTCACGGTTCTTCCTCTTCCTTTTACTGTCCACTCTTGTGATTTTATTTGTGTAGGGGCAAGCGAGCACTCTTAACGGAAACCCTAGTGAGTTGGCTGCCAGTCACACTAAAGAGATGCCCAGGATGAATCAAACAGAGGCTTTCAAGCCTCATCTTTCCAATTCCAGGCCAGCTCTTTAGTCAATCCATCAACATTCCTCACCTGCTTAAGTCTTCCCTTATACAACTTTCTGCCTTTCACCTACAACCTGTTATAACTTTAGCTCATTTATTCACCCCACTCTCACACAGCCATTGAAGTGAGAAGCTATCAACATATGAATGGGCTTTTTTTTTTTGCCTTCTTCTAAGCCCCTCAGACTTTTGGTGGCAAAGTTTTCTGGAAAGGAGCTGGGACTCACCAAAGTTTTCTCCACCCCAGATGTCCATCGCAGCATCATATTTCCCCAGGTGATTAAACCAGGATTTGTTCATTACAAACAGACCTCCAGAAATTATTGGGGTCCTGCACATCAAGAAAAGGGAGAGGAGAGTGAGTAAAAGGAAGGAAGAAGCCCTCAGAATCTCTTTTCTCCCAAGCCCTGAGACCAAGGCTGTGGTCCTCGCCCTTTCTGTTCCTCTTGAGGAAGGACTAATAAATTTCTCCTTTACCTCAAGCAAGGACATGCACCTCTACGTGTAGGCATTGTGCTGTCCCTCATAAATTTTCCAGCTTTTGCTGGCAGACTACATCTCTCAGCGTGCCTCTTCCCCAAGGCCCAGGGTTCGTAGCCATGACTTCAGGCTTCCAAACAGAGATGCACTTGGCACTTGAACAAAATTTATATGTTCTCTCTCAAAGATCCTGCCTTGGAAGACTCTCTTAAGAACTATGTCAGTAAAGGGATAGAATGCCTGGTCACTCACAAGAGAAGAAAATAAAAGACTTAGGAAAGCTGTTTTATTGAATAATCATTACTGAGAAACAGGATCTTGATGAAGCATCTCTCCTATCTCCATAGTTCTCTTGTTTCCTAGTCCATTGAGATAATTGGAAAATGCTTAAAATAGTGCTTGGCACACAGTTAAGTATTATATAAATGTTAGCTATTATTATTAATTATTATTTCTTAACTGTCTGATAGTGGTGATAGAAGAACCTTATGTGGGCAAAAGGAAGGATCATAGTATTTAAAGGCAGAAAAACAACCTAGTCCACCTCCTTCAGTTTACAGATGAGGAAAGAGAGACTCAGGGAAGTGAACTAACTTTTATTGTTTAAATTGTTTCAGTCATATTCAATCATATTTCAGTCATATTCTTCCTGAACCCATTTGGGGCTTTTCTTGGCCCAGTCTCAGTCCCTGAGCAGGTTCTCTGATTGCTTCAGTTTCCTCAAATGAAAAATTGGCACACTATATAAGGATAATAAATAAAATTAACAAATAGGGTTGTTTTTAAGGAGCAAACAAGAAAATAATTGTAAAAGTACTTCTTACAATAGTACCTGGCACATAGTAGGTGCTAGTCTTGGACTTTAGGGACACTTCATATAAATGCCATTGATCCCAAGCCTGCAAGGAGGTTGCCTGGATTTTTCCTAAACCTGACCACTCTCTCCTACTGAGTTCTTTTTCTCTGATTAGCAGAATGCTTCCAAGAAGAAGTCAGTTTCACGGAGAGAACAAGAAACCTTTGCCTTTAAGAAAGAGGAGAAGCAGATGGGCTTTTGGGTTTGTCCTTGACTTGGTAATGATCAATGGAATGTCAAGATGGATGGCTTGCAAAGCTTTCCATCCATTCTCCCCCCTCCCCATCCATAAGGAGCTGCTGCTACTCCTATGGCCCATATCAATCAGTCATTGATTAATTATGCATTTATTGAGTCTATCCCCTGTGATCAGCATAGTGAAGACCAATGTACCATTATCCCTCAATAGATAGGTGACAGATGGAGAGAAAGATAGACAGAGACAGAGAGGGATAGATGAATGAAGATAGAGATAAATAGATAATAAATAGATGGATGATAGATAAATAAATAAATACATAAACAGCTATATTTTATGGCTATCAGCAGCTCTTAGACCTGTTTTAGCTTTAATTTTCTTCTCAGCAGCTCTGAAGAGCTTAAAGGTTAGGAGAGAGGGAGGCCAAAAGAGAAAGTATGGAATGATGAGTCGCTGATTCACACCTTGTTGGTTTAACCCTTAGTTTATATCAGTGATTCCCAAAGTGGGCGCCACCGCCCCCTGGTGGGTGCTGCAGCCATCCTGGGGAGTGGTGATGGCAACGGGTACATTTATCTTTCCTATTAATTGCTATTAAAATTTTAAAAAATTAATTACCAACGGCACTAAGTAATATTTTTTCTGGAAAGGGGGCAGTAGGCCAAAAAAGTTTGGGAACCACTGGTTTATATCATTCCTATCTATCTGGAGCTTAATGGTTGTTGTCTACATCAAAGATGCCAGAGGGTTAGCTAAGTGGCTCTGTGGACTGAAAGAGGCCTGGGAGATCCTGAGTTCAAATCTGACTTTGGAAATTTTGTGTGTATATATATATCTATGACTGAGAAAAAAAATGCAGGTCTCTTAGCTTATAATCTAGTAAACATTATGCTATACCTAAAGTCAAGAAGACCTGAGTTCAAACCCGACCTCTGATCTTTATATCTGATATGACCTAGGGAAAATCACTTAACCCCCATTGCCCAGTCCTTACTACTCTTCTGCTTTGGAACCAATACCAGTATTGATTCTGAGGTGGAAGGTAAAGATTTGAAAAATATATGTTAAACATCCAGCCTGGGGGCCACATATTGCCCACCACATTTCTGAGAGCAGCTTGATCCAGATTAAAATATAATTGGGAAATATTTAACAAAATAAGTAAAAGTGCAATTAGACAGAAAATATTACATCTTAAAATTGTCGTTATGGTGCTACAGTAATCCTTATGTATGGGATTACTGTAGCACCATATGATAGTGACTCCTGTTTGGTCTATATGATACATTTTTATGAATTCTCTGGGTCTCTCTTTGTACATTCCCACCATTTACTCTGAGAAACACTCATCTGATGGCATTCATTTGTACATTTTACCTTCCTAATGCCATTCTTTAGGGTAGCCATACATTTTCAAATGTAAATACCTCATGGGAAATGAACACCACACATTTCACTTTCTTATACTTGTAGAGTGCTGTGTACATCATAAATTCTTCTGACACTGTTGCAATCATGTGACTGATCCCTAAATATGCTAACTGAGCCGAACCCTAGATGAGGGTTACAGGCTGAACCTCTAACCACAATCTTGCAAATATTTGTCTTTGGTGGTTTAGGGAACATATCAATGGGCTTGGAGTCAGGAAGAGTTAAATTCAAATCCTGTCTCTAACTGACTGAATGACCCCAGACAAACCACTTAGTCTCTCTCTATCTCAGGGACTTTTTCCCATCTCTAAATCTATGATCCTATAACATGGAGGGTGTATTAAAGGGGGTTGAAGGGTCAAAGGATCAATAATCCAATTCATGGGTTAAAAAAAGAGTCAAGGCAAAGCATCACGTTGTTGTTCAGTCATTTCAGTCATGCCTGACTCTTTGTGTTTTCTTGGCAAAGATACTGGAGTGGTTTTCCATTTCCTTCTCTAGTTCATTTTACAGATGAAGAAACTGAGGAAAACAGAGTTTAATGTGATTTGTCCAGGGTCAGATAACTAATAAGTGTCTGAGGCCAGATTTGAACTCATGGAGATGAGTATTTCTAATTCCAGGTCTAGTATTAACTGCTGTGACATCTAGCTTTATCTAAATGTAAAGCATCATGTTCATATGTAAATGATAGCATGTTTAACCATAATTGTCTGTTCCTGGCAATGTTCATGATTGTTCACTGTGTAGTTTCCTTATTTATTGTTTTCAACATCAGTAGAACAATTTACAGATCCATCAAAAATATATTTGTGTGCCTGTTTTTCCACAGTCCCTCAAGCATATTTCAATTTTTTTCACTTGCAAATTTTAGGGTATAAAGTAAGCTCCTGAGTTTTTTATTTAATTTGCAATTCTCTTCTTAGTGAATTAGAACCTGTTTTCATATGGTCATTAACATTTTACAATTCATTTGAAACTATTCATATTCTTTGATCACTTAATTATTGGCAAATGGTTTTTGACATTTAACATACATATAAGTGCTCTATAGATATGGGACTTTTATCAGTAATATTAGGTACACAGATTTTTACTTACTTGATGGGCTGAATGGGATCCACACGTAGGGCCTTTTCCCTGAGGGTAAGCTCTTCCCACTTGAAATGGAGTGTCCAATCAAATCCTAAATCATAGCAAAATAACATATATGTCACACAGATATACAGACATATATCTTTTAGACCTTGAACTATATAAGAAACACACATACAATTTCCTATTAACTTCCTTTATGCATTTCCTTTGGAAGGGCTTAAGTGTACTCGATGGCATCTGGAGGGTTTG
Organism: Gracilinanus agilis; assembly: GCF_016433145.1. Classification (NCBI taxonomy): domain Eukaryota; kingdom Metazoa; phylum Chordata; class Mammalia; order Didelphimorphia; family Didelphidae; genus Gracilinanus; species Gracilinanus agilis. Next base: position 226,806,565 of record NC_058131.1, on the reverse strand, counting down.
GTAAGGAAGCACCTGGTCTGTGCAATGGGGAAGACTATTTAGCTCTACTAGAGGTTCACAGTCTCCCTTACCAGCCATGCATTCTTGAAGCTAGTTTAGTTCATGCAATAAAGAACCAGACATGGAAAAATAGCTAGGATGTAGAATTCTTGAGAAAATGGAAGCAAAAAGCATCAAAGCAATTTCACATACCATTGTGTGTTAAAATGAAGACAACCAAGATTCCTATAAATGAGGCATTTTCCTCATTTTCTCTGAGTAGAGATTTCTGAGTAGAGATATTAAAGGGAGGTTTGGAGAGATTATGGGCATCTCTTATACAATTTGGCCTTTCTCAAAGAAATCTCTCATTTCATTTCCTTAGAATAGGGATTCAATAATTACCAAAAAGAGAATAGTTCTAGGGTCAGAGGTACTAGAGGAACTAAACCCAAGACCCCAATTATCAGAGAATCCTTCCTTCAGTCCATAGTCTCTTTAGTTAGTTAGGTTATACTGGGGCTTCCAAGACTTCACCCATGCCTCTACAGTTCTATTCCAGGGAGAAGGGGCAGAACTCAGTGCCAGAATCAGGGCTGGGTATCCAAACCATGACACTACCAGTTTTTCTTTCTTTATTCCCTTCTTCTATTTTCCTGTGATGAATCATTTCTCAATAAGAAAATTCCTTACTGGAGAAAAGAAGCCAACCTCACTCACCGCCTCTCATGTCCGGAGAAGAAGACACATAGGCAAAAGTATCTCGGTTAATGATGTCAATTACTGGACACACCACCCGTGTAGGATCCTGAGAAATAATGCAAATACCTCTATATTGTTTTATGTCTGATATGTTAACACGGTCAGGGAACTAGGACAATGGAGCTGTGGCATCAGGAAGACAGTAATTTCTGCCAATGGTCCTAACCTATTTCTCTCCCAATTTGAGGCTACCTGAAAGCAGTACTTAAAAGTAATGAGACCCAGGACCATTGGGCTGATGTTTATTACAGGATGACCCATTATATTGTGTTTGTAGAGCTAATCACATTGCAAGAAAGGAACCAAGTTAGGCTTCTTTGATGGAACAGTATGGCTCCAAGGATATGGTAGTCCTAGGCATTTCTCTGTGTGTGTTTTTATGTGTTATTTGTAGTCCTGTAAAAATACTGATTAGACTCTGCTGCAAGATGACTGAGATATTGAACAAAATACCAGATAATGTCAAGTAATTACTGAATCTCAGAGTTAAGAAAGATCTTAGAGGCCAGCTAGTTCAACTGTTCTGAATTTGAAGAAATTTCTTCCCAAAATATACTCAATAAGTGGCTATCCACAGTTTTTCTTTTTGAAGACTTCCATTGAAAAAGTCAGTGTCTCAAAATATCCCATTCTTTATAAAATAAAATTTTAAAATATTTCCTTATATCACATCTAAAATTAGAACCAAATAGAGCTAGTCTAATCCCTTTTCTATTTCACAACCCTTGATATATTTGACAAAAGCTAATATTCCTCTTTTCTGTCTTTTACAGGATAAATAATCCTTATATAATATGTTTATACTCTTTACAACCTAGGTTGTCCTTTTTATATTCTTTAGTTTGCTAATATTCTTCCCAAAATGTGGCATCAAGAACAGTTTTTGAGATATGGTGTGACCAATCAGAGTATACCAAGCAGATTATAATAACTATCTCCTTCTATGTCTAATTCTAAGATTTTATCTTTTTTGGCTGCCATATTATACTAATGATATCAATCCTTTAAAATTCTGGATATTTCTCAGGATAAGTATCAAATAATGATATTTCCTCCATAATCTATGTATGAAGTTGATTTTTTGATCCTCAGAGTAAAAGTTGACATTTATCCCTGCTGAATTTTAACTCATCAATGTTCTGGCCTGTCAAGACATTTTAGAATCAATCATGACTGTCATCTGGTATTTTAGCTATCTATGGCTAGTTTAAAATTTGATAGGCAAAACATCCAAGGCATTAGGATCATGGAGGCAGAGTTAGAAAAGACCTTAGGAGTCTTCTTTTTGTCTAGTCTCTTCACTTTAAAGATGAAGAAATTGAAGTCCGGTAAAATGACTTCCCATTGTCACCTGGATAACAAGAACCAAAATCAAAATTTGAACCCAGGTCCAGTCTCTTCCCACTGTCCTACCTTGCATTTGTCCAAGTCACTGATAAAAAATGTTAAGTAGCATAGGACCAAACGATATATCTATGAGATGTATTACCAATGACCTCCTTTGAAGTTAATAACAAACTATTAATATGATAAATAAACTGCTGACTCCATGGCAGACTTTTCCCTCTGTAAATTCAGTCTGGACCCACCTATAATAATCATGCTATTGGCTCCCATCTCTCCTTTTTCTACAGCTCAATTTAATTCCAAAATCATTTATTGAACATCTATTTGCAAAGTACTAAGGTGCTGGAGGTATAAGGGCAACAGTAACACAATTCCTTCCTTCAAGGAATTTACACTGTGCTGATAAGGGCATATATACAGATACACTGTTAAGTAAATACAAAGTAGGTACAATGTTATAAAAAAAAAAGAGTATGAGAGTCAGGAAGACCTTGGTTCAAATCCTACCTCAGATGCTTTACTAGTTGTTTATTCCTTGGCAAATCACTTAATCTGGATCTCAATGTCCTTAATGTCCTCTTAAAATCCAAATGGTTCTATATCTACAATAATCTTGGGATCTACCAGTCTAACAACTGTCAACAAAGGAAATTAAATTAATCCAGCATGGCCTGTTCCCAATAAAACTCTCTGATCATTTCTTCTTTTTTTTTAGATATTTAAAAAACATCCTTTTAATAAATGCTCTAGCATTTTGACAAGAAATAAAGTCAATCTCATTGGTTCAAGGATTAAAGATTTTTCTTCCCTTCATTTCAATATTGAATCATTATTGCCTGTTTTCCAGTTTTATTTTACAATCCCCCATTGTCTAAGACAATGGCTCCAGATTCATATTTTTAAGCCATTTTATTGCCATAGAAGTAATTCATCTGAGTCTGGTGAACTGAACTTATGTAGGGAAGCTAGGTGTTTCCTGTCTTCCTATTTAATATAAGTATGAATTGCCTATTAGCTATTTTTGTTCTGTCCCTTAGCGTCCAAAGATAATGATCCTTACAGAGAAAAGAGAAGAAAAGTAAGAATTGAGCAGTTCTACTGATTCTGCTTAAGAAGCAATGCAGTACAACAGAAAAAGTGGAACTGGTATCAGAAAAACTGTGTTTACATCCTAAGTTTGCTACTTACTTCTGGTGTGATTTCAGACTAGTCCCTTAATATTTCTTTGGACTTCTTTCATTATCTCTAAAATGTTGTTGCTCTTTGGTCATTTTAGTTGTCTGACTGTGACTTCATTTGTAGTTTTCTTAGCAAAGATGACTGGAGTGTTTTGACATTTTCTTCTTCAGCTCATTTTATAGATGAGGAAACTGAGGTCAACAAAATTAAGTAACTTGTCCAAAGACAGACAGACAGCTAGTAAATGTATGAGGACATTTCAGGTCTTTCTGACTCCAGGCCCTGTATCCACTGTGCCACCACCTTGATACCCTTTATCTCTAAAATGATTGGGGAGCTAATTAGATAATCTCTAAGGTCCCTTCAAGCCCTGAATCTCAATCTTACCATTTGTTATTATCGTATCTGCCATCAGCAAGGGTTTTATCCTTTTTCTAATTTGTTAACCCTAATAATTCTTTTTTTAATATATTTTTAAACCCTTAACTTCTGTGTATTAGTTCCTTGGTGGAAGAGTGGTAAGGGTAGGCAATGGGGGTCAAGTGACTTGCCCAGGGTCACACAGCTGGGAAGTGTCTGAGGCCAGATTTGAACCTAGGACCTCCTGTCTCTAGGCCTGACTCTCAATCCACTGAGCTACCCAGCTGCCCCCCCCAATAATTCTTTTTAAAAAATCCTTGCCCCACCACCCACCCACTATATCCTGCCCCTGCTTTTGTTTTTGTTGTTTCTGAGCTTTGATTGGTATTTCTTTTCCTAAAAAAAGCTATTGTATCCATTCTCCATTACCTGCCCTTGTTTTCATCTTTGGTATATTTCTTTTTAAAACCTCTTTTCATTGATCTGTTCCCTGTCCCCCACACAGAATAAATTCTATTCACTTCCCTTCCGCTGGGTCACAAGGTCACTGAGGGATGTACAAAATACCAAATATTAACCATTTACTCTTCTTTTGAGAACGTTTATTATAGGATCTGTGGGATCCTGCCATCAGAGGAGGGGTGAGCAGATTCTCACAAAAATATTGCTCAAGGCATTTCTAATTGGTGCCTTCATAAACTACACAGAACAGTCAATCCATACAGAGTCTGAAGGTACCTGGCACTTTCAATAGCTGGTTGGCCACCTTTTAATAGTGGTAAATGGTTTAGGGTATTGGGAGAGAACTAACAGGCAGAGAAGGAAAGAGAAGGAAGAGGGGTAAAACAGAAGATCTGAGTTTGAATCTCATCTCTACCATGAATTCTATGAAGTTGTGACATCTTTCTTCTCCCAATATTATTAGGATCAACACACAGGTCTTTCTTCCCCCAGTAATGAAGCTAAGTGGAGCATTCTAGTGTGCTGATGCTGACCAGCTCCTATGTTTCTGTTTCACAGGATCAGAGATTTGAGCAAGAAAGATCCATAGAGGTTCTCTAGGCTAATCTTATTTTACAGATGAAGAAAACAAGGCACAGAGGACTTAAATGTTTGCCAAAGATAACTCAAGGAGTAAGTAGTGGAGACAGGATTTGAATGCAGGTTCTCTAACTCTAAATATGACATTGTTTCTTGTGTAGTCTGGAATTAAAGAAAAAAAGGAATCTATGAAGAGCAGCACTTGTCCTTAATGTTCCTGGCTCTGTTGTATCTTGTTTTTTGTACTGATTTTCAGTATGTAGAAAAGTTTCTGTTCAATTATTTGGGAACACATTGGTAATGAGTTAGTTTTCTGCATATTAACTACACTGCCTCAGGGATAAAGAGGGAAGCAGAAAGAGAACTGCCTACCCCCTGTAATTCTGGGGAAAAGAAAAGAAATAAAAGACCTATAAAGAACAAAAATATTTATAGTAGTATTTTTTCATAGTTCCATTAAACTAAAAGCTAAAGGGTTGCCTAAGATGATGGGCTAAACATAAGGTGGCATGTGAATGTAAATATTCTTGTGCCATAAGAAATGACGAAATAATTTTTAAGAAAACTTGGAAGAGTTCTTTAAACTGATGCAGAAAAAATGTGAGCAAAACAAAATCCAGAGAAATTTGCCACAATAGCAATAATGTTATAAAGAAAAATAACTTTGAAAGACTTGACAGCTCTGACTGCAACGCTAAGTCATGATTTCAGAAGTGTGAAGATGAAACACGCCTCTCACCTCCTGGCAGAGAGGTAATGAATTACGATGCATAAAGAGACTTACATTTTTAGACATGGCCTCTGTTAGAATTTGTTTCCAGGATTATTGAACATCAGTCCCCTTCACAAACTGTATCTTCATGCCAAATTGCCCTAACTTCTTTGTCTTTCTGTAACATTTGTAATGCAAAAGATGCAAGAGAGGTTTTGCTCTTGCAGGGGGCCAACTGAAAACTTCTGCCAGTTAAGCCTTAGAATTCTGAGAGAAAGTTCAGTTGGTCACTAAGGCTTGAACAGAGCAGAAGGATCAACCAGAGCTCTATTTTGGCTTTCGGTTTGCTTTGGCCTGTGCCTTGTCTTTGAACAATTTGAACCTGGCTAATTTCTCTGGACCTCTCCCTGACCTGCTCCATATTATTTCCCTGTTTTCCCTGCCTGTTTTTCCAGGGCTCTGGGAGGCAGGGTGGCTTTTGGGTTTTTAGAGAAAAGACTTTGTGGGTTTAGTTTTTCCCCAATAGGAAAGTAGGACATCCTTGAATTCAAACTATCCCTTTAGTATACCCTCTACCTTAAAAGCAGCCAAATCTTCCCAGGCTGAGAGAGCAGGTTCTCTCTCAGTCTAATGCATTCCTGAGACCCTCCCCCATCTTGAATTTCTCCCTAGTGGCTGTCAGGAACCCCAAACCCCTCTCTCCTTCCAGACCAAACCTAAAACATTAATAAACCTTTGGTTACCTAATCAAACCCTCTGGAGAATCTTTGTGTTGAAGAATTAGGCAAGGGTGAAGGGGAAGGAATAATTCTCTTTATTTCCTGAAGGAAACTGGAGGCATCCATCTTGGGAGGAAGTAGTTACCCCACACTTCCTCCTGAATCCCTTCAGTTTCATTGACAGGGAGGAGCCTTGTGGTTCCTCCTTTGAGGACTTGAGAAACTGACAAGAAAGCCCTCAAGTCAGATTCAAACCACTTCTGACTGGCCCTATTCCTTGTGTCTGTAAAAGTACCTTTCCTGCCTGGAAGGGTTCAGCCTATTTCCCCCCAGTGTCCTCTGTCTCTAGCTTGGGTGTCTAGTCTGTGTTAACTGCCTCTCCTGAATACCTCACCTGTACCCTTATCATCCAAATACCACCTTATCCATTCCTACTTAAACTCAGCCATCCCTTTCATTCCTCTCCTATCACCTCAATCACCTTTTACCCCTCTGTCACTCAGCAAGGGAAGGAGACCACCCCCCAACTTTAGTGTACCCCCTTTTTATCCATAACACATTCAATCTCCCACCTTTTAAGGAAGCCTTTCCTCTAACCCATGCCTGGAAAGTCCTTTCTTTGCGCCTTGACTGTAGAGAATTCCCTAGCTTCCTTCAAAAGTTCAACTAAAATGCCATCTCTTATTTAAAAACAAAAACAAACAAAAAAACCATCTTGATCTCTTAGTTACAAATACACCCCACACTCCCAGAAAATGACTTTGTATGTCATTCGTATGAGTTTTGCATTTACTGATCTGTGTCCATGGTGTCTCCTAATAGAAGGTAAGTTCCTCAAGGGCAAAGAATATGTGTTTTTTGTCTATATCTCCAGCACCTAATACAATACTTGGCACTTAGTAGGTGATGAAAAAAATGTTTGTTGATTGAATGAAATATGAATTGAAATGTTAGAGAGAACTAACAGAACCAAGCATACTGCAAATTAATCACCAAGGACAGACTGTTTTATGCCTCTGGGTCACACTCTTCATTTCACAGAAAGGGACCTTTTTCTCTGCTCAAAGATATTTTATTGGATCAATCCATCTCTCCCCAAATTAAGCTGTCTTCTTGCTTTAAGATATGGACTTATGGAACCTCTAATTTTAAGACCAAACAATTTCGTCCTCAGGTTCTCACTTGTCATTCATTTTGTCAGAAACTAGTTACAGAGTGACTTTGAAATCCAGAATGTGTCTAAATGTAAAGAAATACTTATTTTTTGATGTGATGATCCTTTTTCTCAAGGGTGTGTACATATATAGTTCATCTGTAGTCCATGCAATTCTCACTCTGGTCATTGGTGAATCGAGGGACATGTTCAGAGCTACTTTGCCATGGTTAGATGCTTGGATACACACACACACACATACACATACACATGCACGCACGCATGCACACACACATTATGCAGAACTAACAGGCTAAATTGTCCCTTAGAGTTTAGTAGCAATGCTAATCATAGGATCAATGATAGTCCTACCCCCTCATTTTTTAAGTGAAAAAACTAAAACCTAGAGAGATTTTTAAATGATTTTTTCCTCAGTAACAAAGAAAGGAGTAGACCCATAATATCAATCCAGTTCCTCAGACTCCAAATCAATCACATTGCTCAAAATTCCCCAATGCCTCCCTGTCAAAACTCAGTCAAATTCAGTCAAAACACAGCCTAGAACTTGAAGACCTTTACTATTGTCCTGGTATGTCTTTCCAGGCCTCCTTTAAGGCAAGTATATCAACATTATATCAGCGTGGATAGTGATCTGGTCTTAAAAACAGAAAGACCTGTACTGAAGTCCTGTCTTTGACACAAATTGGTTTTGTGACCCTGAATAAGTTATTTAAGCTCTAAATATCCCAGGTAACTCTCTAAGTTGCAAAGAAGGTGCCATTCTACATTGATAGGGGGAGTTTCTTCATTGGAAGTTCTCTATATCAAAGAAATCACAGGTCTAGCTCTCACTCTCCCAGCTTACATATCCTGTAAGTTTCAGAAAAATTGGACTAATTGTTGATCTCAAAGATGTGCTTTGATTTCTTGCCTCTTTTTCTCTGCCCAGGCTGCTTCCTCCACCTGAAATATGCTTCCCACTTCAACCACCAAAATCTAAACTCTTTCAAGGACCATCTCAAGATTCATGTCCTTCATGATGTCTCCAAAAACTAGCAATCTCTCCTTCCTCTAAACTCCCTAACAAAGAGGAAAATGAAGAGGAAAAGAATGTAGATGTATAAAAGTTGAAGCTTGTTTCAATAAATGGTATGTAATTGAAAGGGAGAAATTGGGAAATGAGGGGATTTTTCAATGCTTGAATCACCAATCAGGGAATAGCTTTTGATAGTATTGGCTGGTCCTCTTACTTCTATTTTTTTAAATCCCAGATTCCAATTATAATTCTAAATTTTTACTCTCACAAGATCAAGTCACTTTTTGTTCCAAGATGACATGTATGCATGTGCACACACACACTCACACACACACAGAGTGTTCACTTATCTCTGAAATAACAGGCTTCAGAAATACCATCACATATGCTTTATGGTTTTCAGGGGTCTAGGTCTAGTCACAAATTGCCTTGGGAGAAATAGAGCCCTCAGATAGCCCTTAGTCTGCTTGGCTAATCTCTTTGCAATAAAAGCTTTAGCAAGAGCCTAGCAATCTAGAAGAGACAAAAAGAAAGACATCAGAAGAGTGATGTGGGTGGAGTAGGTCCAATGCTAGTATTCTGGGATAAGACTTAATAATTGCTGAATTCACAGAGGAAAGAAGCAGTTTGGACCTGAGTAATTACTCTGTCTCGGGCTTGGGAGTGATGAAGGTGAAGGGTACTTCTGTCCTTAGCAGAAAAGAGCACTGAAGGGTAAGATGACTATATATCCAGCTCTGGGAAGCTGTGAGATAGTCTTTGTCAAGAAAAAAGGAATTAGTTTTGCCAGAGAGGATACCTAGGACAGCCTGAGAAGCTCTGGGCAAGAAAGAATGCTTAAGATTTACAAATGCTCTGAAAACAAGGGATCTTTCCACAACATTGGGGTGTGTATGGAGAGGTCTGGGCAAAGACCAAGTTTACTCAGCACTGGGCCAGTAAACTTAGTGAGGCCAGCAGTTCTGTCTTTAGGCCTTCTGGATTTGGGACAAGAACTAGATCTGGCTGTGAAGTGGGTACTCTCAAGGTTTTAATATCTACCTAAAAGTGGGATGAAATGCCCAGACAAATTATGTGGGTACATAGCCCTTTCTTGGATGGTGAGAATGCTTTCCCTCAAAAGCTGAGTGAGTCAGGGAAAATTGGCTTACTTCATTCAAAGAGGAGGGAAGGAGAGAGGTCTGTATCAAAAAATCATTCAATCAACAAGCCAGGCATTGTCCTAAGCATTAGGGGGGAAAGAAAGGAAGAAAGGAAGGAAGAAGGAAGGAAGGAAGAAGGAAGGAAGGAAGGAAGAAGGAAGGAAGGAAGGAAGGAAGGAAGGAAGGAAGGAAGGAAGGAAGGAAGGAAGGAAGGAAGGAAAGGATGGAGGAAGGGAGGAAGGAAAGAAGAGAGAGAAAAAGAGAGAAACAAAGAAAGAAGGGAGGGAAGGAAGGAAGAAGGAAGGGAGGAAGAAAGGAAGGAAGGAAGAAAGAGAGAGAGAAAGAGAGAAACAAAGAAAGAAAAAGAGAGAAACAAGGAAACAAAGAAAGAAGGGAGGAAAGGAAGGAAGAAGGAAGGGAAGGCAGAAGAAAAGAAAAAAGAAATAGCCCTTGCTTTCAAGGAAATATATTTAATCAGACATGGTGAGAAGGTAAGGAATCTATATCCTAGATTTATCTTATATTGTTTTTAATTCTGGTAAAGTTTTTGGCAACAAAAATGTTGTTGGAATGCATCATCTTTCATCATAGAAGTGTTACTTTACTTGCAGGTGGACAACTAAGCATAACAGATTGATTCATTGAGAAGCAGTGTTGTCCAGTGGATAGAACATCAGACCTGAAATTAGGAAGATTTGAGAGGACTAAATCTTGCCTGTGCAAATCATCACCTCTAGGCCTTAGTTTCTTCATCTCTAAAACAAAGGGGTTGGAATCAGTTATCTCTAAGGTCCCTTTCAACTCTCAATCTATTATCCAAATGATTTTAGAGGCTCCAAAAAGGCTTTGTGATATTCTTTAATAAGTGAATCTGATTTGGGATCATCAGAAGTTCTTTCTCAAAACTAAATATGAGTACTAAGGTTCACATGCTTTTCCCCCCTTTTCTAAGTGATCAGTCCAGATGGGGAATAGTTTGCTTTCATGTCTTGCACAATAAACCCTTACAAATATAGCCTCATCCATTCATTTTTCTTGTTGGTTAATTAGTCCTAATTCCTTTGACATTTCTTTGAAAAAAAGTAAAGTCAGAGTAGAAAGTAGGAGCCAGCAATAACACAGACTTACAAAGCCAGAAGAATCTTTGAGATCATCTTGTCCAACTGTTTCATTTTTATAAACTAGTAGATTAATTGATTTATAAACAAATAGATTATTTTTATAAATAGGTCAATAGAATGACTACTCTTTCCCAGTCCAGTGGTCCTTCATTTCTATCACCTTGCCTATGCAGACTGTGATGAGGCTCGAATGCCAGATGTAGGTCTCAGCTGTTACCTCATTCCAGCCCTTGAATGACCTGTTCATCACAATGAAATATCCCTAAGTCATACTATTAATGATATTTATCCACCCCATAATATCAGTGATGCTTGTATCCCTAGTAATTCAGTAGTGAAACCCAAATGTTTGTCCTAATATTACCATCCATCCTATCCTGGTCTTGGTGAAGCAGCCCTAGTGTTATCATCCATCCTGTCCTGGCTTTGGTCAATCACCGCCATTTTTTCTCCTCATATCATTCTGGTCCCAGTAGAACATCTCTGGTGTTCTGCCCTACCCTGTTCTGGTTTCTCCATGTCAGACTGTTCCACTCTTAATATCAGGATTGATTTTCTTCTTGAAGGAATGGAATTCATACAGAATAGAGTAAGGTAAATGGTAAATATTAAGATTTATGACATACAACCTAGGGCAGTGATGGCCAAACTTTTTAAAGAGGGGCCAAAGGAAAGGAAATGCTCATCTGTCAGTCTGTTTCCAAGACTACTCTTTCAAAGTTTCAATGTATTGTATCCTACTCATTGTATTAGTCAGATTAGGAATAATGTCGCATGTTGGGATAGAATATTTCAGGGGTCTGCATCTGGCCCACGGGCTATAGTTTGCCCATCACTGACCTAGGGGCATTGGTGGGTGAAAGGGGATGTGAGGAGACAGTTATAATAGGCTCTGGCATAAAGCAAAGACCTGAGCCAAGTCATTGCTGCCTCTCTGACAGGAGTCTGTATTAGAAGGGATATCTTAGGTGACTAAACTATGCCAAGTCTTAGTCAACCATCAACTCATAAACCAGTGGTGATCCCATTTCTATATATTTTAGCCTCAAAGCTATTCTTAGCAGTGATAGAGAGAGCCATTGTTCTCTGTGTCAAAGGGAGAGGAACCTTGACAAGTCAGGTCACTGAACAACCTGACTAGACATTCAATCTCCTCAATTTTCCTCTACCTTTTAACATTCTTCCTCCAACACTCATCTTGTTACTGATTTCGGGAGTAGAACCTCTAAAGGATCTATTGCCATTGCAAGAAACAAAGGTAGGTATAAAGAAACTTCTTGGATATGCTTAAAGATCTCTAGGTTGATAGGAAGGCAGGAATAAAGCAGAGAACCTTCAAAGGCTTCAGCTATAAAGGAAAATTCCCCACAAAGGTACAGCTCCCGACCTCATCACTTTGTATTCCAGAAGTCTACATTCATGTCGTCTGGTTAACATTGATTCTTCTATAAAGGCACGTACTGTGTTTGATAATTAAAATTCAAAATTATTCAATGAGAACAAATTGTTGGCTGTGTTTAGTACAGCCATTGCAAAGGGAGTGTGTCTCTTTCCACGGAGAGGCAGAATACAATGCCAGCCATACAGACATCCCAAATACCAAAGGAAGAGTACCACCCCAGAGCAGGCTGGGAAATTCCCTTCTAGCAGTGAAGTTGCTAAGGGACAGAGTTTTTAACAGCCCTCCTCCCCCACTTATACCCAGTACTTGACTTGGAATGCTGCTTCGATCCTTTGGTCTCATCAGCTTCCTCAACTTGCCCCTTCCTCCCCCCCCCCCCCCCCTCTTTTGGTCTGGGTCTATAATTTCATTGGAAACTCTGTCACTGCAATTGTGCAATGCTCCTGAAACTTAACAGGCTTAGGGGACCTGGGAGGATAAGTGACTTGCCAGTCAATATGACTCAAAAGGAAGAGATGGACCCCGGCTTCAGCTTCCTACAGCACTTATGTTGTTATTCAGTCATTTTCAGTCACGTCTGACACTTCATGACCCCTTTTGGAGTTTCCTTGGAAAAGATACTGCTTTGGTTTACTGTTTCCTTTTCTGGTTCATTTTACAGATGAGAAAATTGCTCTTTTGGTCTACTCACTCAGTCTTGTATGTCTGGGTAGCTATAAGCTCTGCTCACTCTTCTCTGGTCCTCTGCCTTAGTGCCTGAGGATGTCTAGTGCGTGAATCTCATGGGAAAGAGTCACAGATCTCCTGTCATACATATGCATTTACTAGGTCTGTTTGGGGAATAAACAAGGCATGGCATTTTTCTGCCCATTGAATCTTCTGAGAATGGTGCATGCCTTCCTTTACCATTAGATTGTAAGCTCATTGAGGACAGAGGCTGTCATTTGTCTTTTTGTTTCCTAGAGCTTAAAGGTACAGTGCCAAGAACAATGAAGATGCTTAATAAATGCTTATTGACTGACTGACTGGTTTATACCCTTTGGGGACAGTAAGGGTCACATAATAGCATGTCAGAGTGCTCCCAAGTCTGGCCACATCACAGAGGACAGGGAGAGTTTAGGAAAAGAGCTGAACCACTCAAAGTGGGGACTCAGACTCCCAAGTCCTGCTCCTGAATGCATGCTAGAGATATCACCATATTTGTGACTCTAAATGTCTGTTATTATTGTTTTGTAATTATTATTAGATTTTCTCAAAGCAGTAAATTGAGGCATTAGTTTTTCATTGAATTAAAAAATTAATGGACCAGGTCTCTTGCCATCTAGCTCAGTCCATCTTGTCCTTGTGTGTTGGTTTACAGTGAGAAACTACTCTACTCTGAGATGTAGGTGAATGAAAGAGAAATTATAATCAAAGAATTGTGGATCTAGAACAGAAAGGGATAATTCCCTTTTCCAGCTAGGTGGGCAACAATAGAAATATAGTAATGGATCTGGAGTCAGGAAGATTCATTTTCCTCAGTTCAAATCTGGCCTCAAACACTTCCTAGTTTTGTGACTTTAGACCAGTCATTTAATGCTCTTTGCCTCAGTTTTCTCATCTGTAAAATGAACTGGAGAAAGAAATGGCAAACTACTCTAGTATTTTTGCCAAGAAAACTCAAAATGGGGTCACAAAGAGTTGGACATGACTAAAACAACTCAATAACAACAGCCCTTTTCCAGATGTGGAAATTGAGGACCAGGAAGTTTATAGGATTTGTGCAAGGCTTGATCCTGGCCCTTCCTTTAAAGTGTTTTCTTTTTCTTGTTGTACTACTAACAGTAACAGATTTCGAAAGCATTTTGTATACATTTTTTTAATTGACTTTCATGATGATGCTGGAGGGAAAGTAATTCTGGCATTTTCATCCCTAAGGCTCAGAGACATAATGATTTGCCTGTTAAGAGCAAATAGGTCCATTTTGAACCCAAGACTCACCTGACTCCAACCCAGTACTCTCTCCTCTAAGGGATATGTAAAAAAGCATATTTACTCAGGTCTATTCAACTCAAATGCTTTCTATCCCTGGTGAAGGAAAGATGGGTGCACCTCAGGGATTGCTAAACCATTCAGCAAGAAGGGTCGACCCGTCAGTGTGTTAGTGTTGGCTTGAACCAACGTATGAGAACTAGTTGTTAAATTTTCATCATGAGCATTTATTCCTTTGATAGTATAGCCAGTGGGCCAAATCAGTTTTGCTCATTGCTTTTGTGTAATTCCTTATTTTAAAATGTAAAAAAGAAATGTTTACATTAAAATGTTGTACATTACATTTAATCGTGTAAAAAAAGGTTTACAGTTAAAAATGTATAAACCATTCTTAGCTTGTGGGCTGTGCAAAAGCAGGCAGTGGTTAGCATTTGTCCTACAGGCTATAGTTTGCTGACCCACAGTCCAGACTAAAGAAAGTGATGGATAAAATTTTAATAATGCAGATTAAATTTTAACACAGGTCTGGCATTCACTTTTTTTTTGAAGAGCCAGTTGTTAAATATTTAGTAACACATACCTGCACACTAGATCAGCCCCAGTCCCCTTGTCCTAAATGCTTCACACAAACCACACCATGCCCTTCCTTTGGAAGCCTGAAGTTGGTTTGTACCAACCAGTCTCTTTAGGGTAGCCCCACCCATAGAAGAGAAAATATATAGCATTCAGGGAAATAGCTGAAAGCAGTTCCCTGACCCTACTCACCTCTTTGATCCTATGCAGGAGGGGGAGAAGCCAGTCTTTGTTTACCTCACAGTGGCTGTCAAGAAAAGTCAGGATGCTGGCCTGGGCTAGGTCTGCTCCCCGGATCCGAGAACGGATCAGCCCTGTAGAATGAGGACAAATGGCCATGCAAGTACCCCTCGGGACTAGTCCATGGTCTCTCTAGGAAACTTGAGGGCTGTGAAAGGGCAGCCAACCTCCCTGCTCCCTGTATCACCATCCCTCATCCCCCCATCCCAGGGAGTCCCCTTCGGAAATCTGGGTTGCTGTTACCTTCCCGTTGTTCATTCCGTAAGCATTTCACCTTGGGTAGCTTGCTCAGCAGTTGGCAATCGTCAGCTTGCAAAAAACAAAATGGGATGATGAGTGAGCATCCTGGCCTCCACACTCCTCCTGAGACAACCTTTGGACAGCGATGGAGATGTAAGGAGCAGGTGAGGCTTCCTGGAAGCCCTTTCCCTGGAGCTAGATCCGATTTCCCTGCCACTATCCAATTCTGAATACTTCTTCCTCTTGGCTTGAAAATTAGGATAACAAGAAAATGGCAGAGGAAGCTGATTGACTTGGAAGCTGAATTCTAATCACTATCATTATGAAAAGTAGCCCATGAAAAGTGGCCCATCCTGGGGGGATGGAGACTTGGACATGGGGTCAGAGACTCTGAATCCTGCTTCTCTCTAGTGTCATAGGTAAGTGTCATAGATCTCTATCACCCTTTTGAAAAATTGAGGAACTGTGATAAGCCAAAATGTGGCACAAGTCTGCCAAATCCCATACAGCAAGACCCCAGAGCACCCCAAAGTAACAACTGCCCTATTGATCATACTGGCCATATTTATATCCTTTCCCCACTAGGTTCTAGAGTAAAAATCCTAGGCTGGCTGGCCAAAACTGTTATGTTGATAATAACAGATATTTGGGGGAAGCTGATGATTATGCCAGGGCCAGTAACCTTCAAGTCACTTCTTCTCACAGACACTGACTGACAGGCTTCAGTGAGAAATGAGGGGATTAGACACTCCTGGCTCTCAAACCCCTCTCCCCCAAGCAGTTGAGGTTTCAGTTGGAAAAATGGAGACTGACTGAGGTACTTCTGGTAAGTTTCTGTTGAAGCTGAACTTCAATGATGTTCCCTTTCTTTAACTTATATTCCTCACAGGTCTGATAGAGGAATAAGTAGAAGCTAGTTATCTAAATGTTGAGGGCTGAGATAGATCTGATCTTCTTAAACAGACAGCTGACAGGATTCAAGTTAGATGACCAGACTTGAGCAGTGAGTGAGTATCCCCAAATAATTCCCAGGCATAGATACTGAAGGTAAAGCTTATATTAAGAAGGAAGGGAAAAGCTAGGGGGGTAATAGGTTTTAAATAAGGAAAAAGTGGCCCTGATCTATTAGGTTGAAGCTGCCCTTCCCCCCCACAGGAGGGGGTGAAGGGCTCTTGGCTAAATTGGCTCTCTTGCTAATAGTTAATATTTTTAATCACTAAACAACTAAATAATTGTTATATTGATATTTGATAAGGATTAACCCTACAAAGCTGGCTAACCCCTGAGTAGAAACCACTATGGCTTATGCCACAATAGCCACTCAAGTGAACCCCACAAGTCAGGAGCAGTAAGCAGTGATCCGCTCACCTCAACCTCCAGAAAGCAACTGCCTTAACTCCCTCTCAACTGCCCCCTCACCCAAAGTTCTCCAGGGGGGGTCCCCTGGAATTCTGGGTGAGGCTGACCCTATATTTTGCAGGGATTCCATGCTGCCATCTCTACATAACACTAGGTACATGTCTATAGGTGAACCACTTTGAGTCTTAGTTTTCCAAACCCACAAAATGGGGATGATAATATGTCCACTACTTATCTCTCATGGGGATGATAATATGTCCACTACTTATCTCTCCGGTTTATTATGCATAAGTGAAATAAAGTGGATAAAAGATTTTGCAAACTGTGAAGAGCTGCCTAAATCTTAGTTGCTATTACTAGAAAAGCACTATGGCTTTGTGCAAAGGTGTCAAACTTGCCACCAGGGATAATGTTAACATGTTGTTTTCTAAGTCAATATGTTCCTGCAAGATTGTTAAGTAGGGTTTAGTGGCTTCTGGTTTCTATTTGAGTTTGACACCACTGAGTTTGACCCTCCACTAGTGGAGAGAGAACTAGCCTTGGAGTCAAAAATTCCTGAGTTCAAGTCCTGCCTCATTGGCTGTGGGAACCTCGGTAAATCACTTAATCTTTTAGTGCTCTGTGAAATTCTCTAAGACTAAATATTACTGACAAGTTGCTTATCCTCATTGTAGAGTGAATTCCCTAGATAAAAGTTCCCTACATCAAGAAAATGATAAGTCTGGAATTAAAAAAAATCATTCCTAATGCAATATAATTAAAGTGGGGAGTATTTTTAGTATTCTAGCCTGAACTAGGATACTCTGGCACCTTTTGATAAGATTTTCAAAGGCTGCAGTAAGGCCTTGGCTTGGCCACACAGGTAAGTTAGAGAGCCTCCTTCTCTACAGCTTAGAGTCTAAGAGCTTCCTAACACTTTGTGATATGTTTGATAAAGATCAATGGAAGCAGGGGAATGACTGAGATCATTTGTACTTGGAACCATTAGCTTCATATAAGATTCAGCTCAATGCCTACCTTCTGCAGGAGAAATTTCTTAGTCCCCACAGCTGCTAGTGCCTTCCCTTCTGAGATTACCTTCCATCTACTCATATAAAGGGTGACTCGAAAGTGCAATTTCAAGCTTTAATAGTTTAAAACTTCACTTTAGAGTGTCTTTTGTATGTGTGTATCTCCCTCATTAGAATTTAAGTTTTCTGAGGGCAGGAATTGTTTGTGTCTCCCAGGCACAGACTATTTTTGATCTAATGCCAATGGCTTCCTAACTGTTGCTTAAACAAAATATTCCATCTCTTGACTCTGGCCATTTTCTCTGGCTGCTTCTTGTTTCATTTCAGTCCAGCCAACATCCCACTTTTTTCTGGAAGCCTTCCCTGACCACTCTTATTTTCAGTGCCTTCTCTCTGCTAATTATTTCCTCTTTTTCCTATATAGGGCTCTCTTTGTGTATAGTTGTTTGAGTTCTATCTATATCCATTAAATTATAAGTTCCTTGAAATCAGAAACTATTTATTGCCTTTTATTATATTTTCAGCACTTAGCAGAGTATCTAGCACATAACGAGCTTTTAAATGATTGCTTGTTGACTCTCCTGCATATACGCAGTGTGTGGCCTGTGGTGATGCTGGAGGTGGAGGAAGGAGGATGGGGTGTGAAGGGGATAAGATTGTGCTTAACTGGATCCCTATGAAGTAAGGGAAATCTTTTCATCCCAGGCAAAGCTTTGGTTGAGATGCCTTCACACAGAATAAGAATAAGGAAACTACATTTACTAACAATGAAGTGATAAGGCACTCCTAGAGCATGTTGAGTTGGGTAGGGCCAGATTTTGCTTTAGGAAAATTACTTGTCCACTGTATGAAGGACTGATTGGAGAAAAGAGAGCCTTAGATTGGAGAATGAAGAGACTGAAGCAGGAAGATCAATTTAAGAGAGTACTGCAATGGTTGGGGCAAAAGCAGAAATTCAGGCTAGATAGAGATGGAGGAAAGAACATCTGGTCAAGTGCATGATCAAACAGGCATAAAGACTCAGTACTAGGTCCATATGATAGTAATATTTAAAAGTACTTTAAGGTTTGCAAAGCATTTTTATAATTATGTTGTAGGAACTCATGACACCCTTTTGAGACAAGTGTTATTAATATCTCCATTTTGCAAATGAGGAAACCGAAGCTCACAGATTTAAGTGACTTGCCCAGCATCACATAGATACTAAGTAACCGAAATAAGATTAAAATCCAGATTTTTCTGGCTCCTAGTTCAGTATTCTATCCATGGCACTAAGCTATCATAAAATCATATGGTCAGGCATGCACTCAGATTTGTGTCCATAGGGATGCAAAAGAAGCTTTAAAAGATTCATGAGATTGATTCTCTTCTTTCATTGAGATGGAAATTCTTCAAGTCTGTTTAGATGGTCCTGATCCCCCAGGAACAAGTGCAGTACTGAGAGCCACTCCTATGTTTTGGAGCCAACTAAGAGAGAAGGGAAGTGTCAATACTTACGGTCATCACTGAAGTCATCCACTAATATGATCTCATGGACCAGATGCACTGGAGTTCGGTTTGACACGCTGTGAGATGGAGAGAGGAAAAACCATTACAGCTTCTGGTGACAGAAATGGGAAGACAAAAAAAAAAGCACACATTGTTAGAGGAAGGAGGTAGAGGGGTTGGAATTGGATTTGTTCCAGGGTAGGAAGTGGGATGATATCAAAACAGATATCTACTAAAGAAAAGGAAATAGTAGGTTTATTTTTCAAGTGATGGGGGAACCCCTCAATTTTGGGCCCTTGTTTCTCATTTAATCTATCTAAAATATCTCTATTTTAGTGTATATTTTAAAAAATAATTTTTTAATATTCCAAATTCTCTCCCTTCTTCTGATCTTCCCCACTTTCCCCCCTCCCTGAGACGGCAAACAATTTGATATATATTTTACATGTGTAATGACATAAAACATTTTTCCATATTAGTTATTTTGTGGAAGAGTGCTTAAATAGAAAAAAAAGAAAAGAAAAGAAAATATAGTATATTTTAGTCTACATTCAGACTCCAGTTCTTTCTCAGAGGGAAGAAGGTAATTTTCATCATAAGTCTGGGATTGTCTTGGATCACTGTATTGCCAAGAATAACTAGGTCATTCACAGTGGTTTATCAAGAAATATTGCTGTAACTATGTATAATGTTCTGGTTTTGTTTACTTCACTTTGCATCAGTTCATGGAAGTCTTTCCAGATTTTTCTGAAATCACCCAGCTTGTCATTTCTTATAGCACAGTCATTTTCCATAACTATCATGCCACAATTTGTTGTTATTCACAAATTGTTAGGTAATCCTTCAGTTTCCAGTTCTTTGTTACCAGAAAAAGAGCTATGATAAATATTTTTGTAGAAATAGGTCCTTTCCCCCCCTTTTAAATGTACTTTTGAGAAGTTATGGAGATTATACCAAAATGCCACCAGAAATCATTAAGGGCAGGAACCAACCTTCTCTATATGAGTTAGGGTAAACCAAGATACTGCTGGAGTTGTGTCAAGTAGGAAAAAGGAGACAGACATTAAATGTGCAAAAAAGTTTTAACTGATAGATGACAAAAGGCATGGTTTTGGGATGACAAAGACTGTTTGGGATACCAAGGCACTATCTATTTACATGGAAAGTAAGAGGAGGGACACACAGTAGATCCTTAAAAATGCTTTCTGAGTGATTGAAATGTTATGGGGAAGAGAATAAGGAAGATTGGTAACAGAAGTAAAAGAGAAGGTGGAATAGAAGTCTACTTAGACAGAACTGTAGAATTGCCAATGGTGGTAATGAAGGAGGCAAGAAAGACTTACTACAACACAGTATGCATTTATTAATTGTCTTCTTTATGTTGGTCACTTTGCCAGGTATTAGGGATACAAAGAGAAAAAAAAAGAATAGGTCCTGCCCTCCAGGAGCTGGTGAAGGTTAAATATATTCTCAAGGTTGGGAAGATATGATAGGAAAAAGATTCAGAAGTAAGTTTGAAACATTCCATTTTAGTTAATAATAAGCTATTCAAAATGGAAAGCTCTTAAAAGTTGCAAGAAATGGACCTGGAAAATGGTTTTGATGCAATAATGCTATAATTTTGTTATGAGAGCCAGACTTGTTTAAGTGAGATAGAATCCAACAAGTCAAAACTAGAAGAGTTTGATCCTTGAATTTTACAGATGGGAGCCTGAGGTTAAGTGATTTACTCAAGATCACACAAAGTTCATTTTGTGATGGTAGCCATAGGATTAGAATACTTGCTGACCATTTTAGGTGGTTGAAAAAACCATGTGAACTTAAGAATGTTTCAGATAGAAATCAACAGGAAAAGTTGTGAGGATAGATAGGGGTTGCCAAGAGTGTGGGTGAAAAGGGAGCAGGGGACATTGTGGTGAATCATAGTCAGCAGACAGAAACAGGAGAAAGAGCCAAGAAAGATGCTAAAATATATAGATACTATATTAGCATGAAGAGAAGTAAAAGAGAAAGATGCTAAGGGTTCAAGAAGAGACAAAGATTCTAAACAGACAATCAATTGCATGTTCAGAAAGAAAAATCCACTGTGATAATCTGAGGAGAGAGTAGATTGTACTGGTCAGTTAGGTGGTGCAGCAGACTGAGTTGAGTGCCAGGGTGAAGTCAGGAAGACTCCCTTTCTTGAGTTCAAATCTGGCCTCAGATACTTACTAGCTGTATGACCCTGAGCAAGTCATTTAACCTTGTTTGCCTCAGTTTTCTCATCTATAAAATGAACTGGGAAAGGAAATGGCAAATCTCTCTAGGAACTTTGCCAAGAAAATCTCAAATAGGATAACAAAAAATCAGACAGGACTGAAACAACTGAACATGACAGTTGATAAGAGTATTAAAGTCAGGAAGTTCTAGGTTCAAGTCTTGCTTCTGACATCTATTAGCTAGTAAATATTGACAATAGGACCTTTCCAGTTTAGGGTTCTCATCTGTAAAATTATCATGATAAGGATACCTGGGTCACCTACTTCATGGGGTCATTACAAAGGTCCAATGAAATCATGCAAGTAAAGTACAAGAGCAATGACAGTTGGGATCATTAGTCTCTTGGAGGAAATCTAATCCCACACCCTCCTAGTGAATATGTGGCAGCTCTCTTGGCCATGATACTGACTTTAGGATGTGTCCCAATGTGAGTGCTTGGGAGAGGATGGGAAATGAGTGGGCTTGGACCTTGCTTCCCTCCCAGAGTGTCCTTTTCAGAGTTCTGCTTTGTACTGGGTGTTCAGCAACCCACAAGGAGAACTTTATTCCAGGAGTTCCCTTTATTCGTAAAGTATTAATTCTCACCATGGCAACTAGGACAAAGTGGAGAATAGAATCCCATCACAAAGACCTAAGCCCCATCGTCAAATTCAGCGAAAAAGGGGCCAAAGGTTGCCATCGTGTGAAACCAGTCACAGGGAGGGTGGAGGGAGGAGGAAGCCTTACCATGATCACTACTGGGGGTGGAGGGGAACCCAACCACCCCCAACAACCAACCTGCTAATTATGGAGGGGAGAGAAAGGGAAAACGGGAGGGAAAAAATTGCTTGAAGAATAACCTATAATGAGGTTTGATTACAGCTGCAGTTTCGGCATTTTACTCCCTCAAATCCCCGCCGGCTCTTTGAAATTCAAGAGTTCTCTTATGTGAACATCAAAAGGTAAATCGTGTGCGAGCTCCGAGCTCAGCCGTACTGAGAGATGATTAGCGAATAAAAAATGTCCAAGGTTTAAAAAAAAAAAAAAAGAATCGTCAGCACTAAGTGCTAATTATACCATTTCCAGCTAACACCTGGCTTGTTTTTGCTCTTTTAATCAGAACAATTTGAGCAGCAGCAGGGTCTCATGCAAAGTGGCTGAGGGCTCGGGAGATCTAGAATGGGGCCCTGGGCTTCTTGGGTATCAAAAGGGTCAAAGAGAGAAATGGGGTCAAGATTCTACAGCTGGACCGTTCCTAAATGATTTATCACTAAGCGCTGCATTTGGCTTCTCACCAAGGTGGTCACCTTCTTGTACTTGCCCTTCCTCCATCTGCCAGGGCCCTGAAAAGGAATTCTAATTCGAACTCTGCAATTTATTACTTGGGTGATGATGGACAAGTCATTCAACCTCTCTTAGGCCTTCATTTCCTGATATGTAAAATGAGGGACTTGGAGTAGATGTTCTGGGGGGTCCATTATAGCTCTAGAACAGTTACTCTTCTTGAGTTTCTGCCTCTGTTCCTTGGTTTATCAGATTCTCCTGGCTGGACTCCCCAAACAAAGACCCACACCTACCACTCTTTGCACTAAATCCTCCACTTAATTTGAGGTCTAGGTCTTAAATCACCTTCTTTGGGTTACCCAATCCCAACCTTATCTTTTCCCATACTTTGAATTTTTTGACACATGTATTAAAATGACATAATGGACTTGGCATCAAAAGATTTGAGTTCAAGTCTAGGACTTCTAGCTTTTTGGACAAGCCCTTCGATCCTTATTTTCATCATCTGTAATAAGAGGAGGTTAGGCCAAAGGATATCTAAGATCCTTTCTGTTTGTCATCATTTATAGAGCAGGTGTTATAATACTAGCAAACAACTGCTCATCTGCCCACTAGAGTTACCATTTTGGGCAGCTAGGAGATGCAATATATAGCGTGTCTGACCTGGAATCTGGAAGATTCATTTTCCTAAGTTCAAACTTGGCCTTAGATACTTAACAGTTGTGTGTCCCTATGCAAGTCACTTAACTCTCTTTGCCTCAGTTTCCTCATCTACAAAATGGTCTGGAGAAGAAATTGGCAAAACATTCCAGCATCTTTGCAAAACAAAACAAAACAAAATAAAACAAAACAAAACAAAACAAAAAACCTCAAATGGGGTCATGAAGAGTTGGACATGACTGAAAAATGACTGGACAACAACCACAAATCCTTGGTAAATCACTGGACATTTCTCTGCATCAGTTTTCTAATCTGTAAAATGGGGATAATAACACCTACCTTGCAGGTTATTGTGAAGGTTGAGATAATAGATGCAAAATGCTTTGTAAATTTAAAAATTCTATATGAATGTTATCTATTACTATTTCTTATTTCCACAGCTAGGTATCAAACTTCCCAGAAGTCCTCTGCTTCTTTAGTAGCCCCATCAAATTCCCTTGTACCAGGATGCTTTCATAATGAAATTATCACAGATCTGGGCTCAGCCATCTTTTGGTCAGAGATTGGTCATAGGTTGCTGGGCCATGAAGCTGGATGGCAAGGGAGAGCAAGAGAGATTAGGTCGTCCAGAGCAAGACTCCTCTATGGGATTTGGATGGGCAGAGAACCAAGTTCCATTACAGTCTTAGGAAGTGTGGCTGCCTGCCCAGGCTGCCAGGAGTGCTCAGATGCTTACAGTACAATCAGCTCTTCAGCATAAAGATTGGAAAAAGCAGAGGTCTGAGAGGCAGAGGGTCTCCTTTCTAGTCCAATTTCTTCTGCTAGTTAGATACTTTCTCTGAAACTCAGTTAAAGTGAAGCAGGCTGTAGTAGAGGTTCTTGAATATTCCTGCTCTGGCAAGCTGGAATCTTTACAATTGCCTGAAAGTGTGTGTGTGGAGAGCATAGAATAGGCAGGGAACTGTCCTAGGTCTTAAAAGCTATCCAAAACCCTGAGATAGTAATAAAAGAGAAGGCAGTACATTTAATTTCCAGAGTTCCAAAAATGACTCTTTACAAGATGATCTCCCTTATATCTGTGGCAAGACTCTGAGAACAGAGTGAACTTCCCTTTAGTTATGAGCCATCTCTGCCTACAAATGTTTCTACACTCCCTCCCCTATCCCCATGCCCTTCTTTGCCTAATCAATTATTCAAGGAGCATTTGTTAAGTACTTAAATTTCAGGCACTGAAGATACATATCAATTAATCAATAAACATTTATTAAGCACCTAATATATGCCAGGCACTGTGCCAAGCACTGGGGATACAAAAAGAGGCAAAAGATAATCCTTGCCCTCAAGGAACTCCAAGTCTAATGCGAGGATAGAATATTTGTACAAGTAATTAAATTTAGGATATGTATTATTACTGTTAATAAAATTTAGGCCCTGTAAAGCTGTCAGTGACTTTTCCTGTGGTCATATCTCTAGAATTTGTCAGAAGGACCATACCTCAGGTTTTTGGGGGTTTTTTTGACTCTGAGTCCTGGGTTCTATCTATTCACTCTACCACTTCAGCTTCTGCTCCTTTAATTTAAGCCTCACTCCTTTGAAAGCTCCACTCCAGATCTACTTCTTTCAAAAAGTCTTTCTTGATTTCCCCAGCACTTCCCCTTCATTAATACAAACATGTATACATTACATGTATGTGCACACAAGTGTATATATGCAGCTATATGAAAACATGTATAAATACAATATACATGTACATATGCATATACATTAATGTGTATTTATACAGCTGGATGGCAGCCATAGCACTGCTTGGTTTATACTCCAAAGAGATAATAAGGAAAAAGACTTGTACAAAAATATTTATAGCTGCACTCTTTGTGGTTGCAAAAAATTGGAAAATGAGAGAATGTTCTTTGATTGGGGAATGGCAGAACAACTTGTGGTATCTACTGGTGATGGAATACTATTGTTTTCAAAGGAATAAAGAACTGGAGGAATTCCATGTGAACTGAAATGACCTCCAGGAACTGATGCAGAGTGAAAGGAGCAGAACCAGGAGAACATTATACACAGAGGCTGATACATTGTGGTACAATTGAACATAACGGACTTCTCTACTAGCAGCAATGCAAGGATCCAGAGCAAGGCTGAGGGACTTAGGAGAAAGAAAACTATCCACATTCAGAGGAAGAACTGTGGGAAGAGAAACATAGAAGAAAAACAACTGCTTGAACACATGGGCTGATGGGGATATCATTGTGGATGTAGACAATAAATGATAACTCTAGCCCAGGGGTCGGCAACGTATGGCTCTGGAGCCATATCTGGCTCTTTTAAGGGCCAGATATGGCTCTTTCTGCAGGAGCCATTAAGTCAATTTTTTTCAGGCGCTGTTACAGGAGGGCGCACTGTGAGCACTGTATGGCTCTCACGAAATTACATTTTAAAAAATGTGGCGTTTATGGCTCTCACAGCCAAAAAGGTTGCCGACCCCTGCTCTAGCCCAACTATCAATAATATGGAATTAGGGCTTAATGATACATGTAAAACCCAATGGATTGTGCATCGGCTAAGGGGGGTTAGGGGAGAGGGAAAGAACAGGAAACATGTAAATATGGGAAAATATTCAAAATACAAATAAAAATGAAAAAAATATATAGCTGAATGGGACCCACACCTGGAAGCTACCTGGTCTCAATATAATAAAATAATGAACATTTACATATGCTCTCTGAATGACAAGGCATTTTCCTAACTGAACCTTCAAATGCAAAGGAATTCAAATCTCAATAATTTAGTTCTGTATCACAAGTAATTAAATGAAAACTGACAAACACATTGCTTTTTTGACAGTGAAAGGAAGCTCTTCTTTTCTCCCCTTCTTGATTGATTCTGTTCTTTGAGATGATAATAATGATGGTGTCTTTTCATTTGTGCCACTAGTGCAAACAACAGTGCCCCTCTCTTACAGATGAGGAAACTGAGGCACAGAGGGGGTGAAAGAGAGATCACACAGCTTAGAGCCAGTATCCTTCAAACTGAGTTCTTTTGAGTCAGTCTGATGCTTTGTTTCACTAGGCTATGCCAATTCCCCACAGCAGAAAACTATGAACAAGATTCCTTTTCTTTAAAAAAAATAGTAACTCTAAGAGGAAAAAAAAACACACAGAACTATCATTGCAATCTTAGTAGGGTATATGTATATACCATGTATAACATGCACATGTGTGTAAACATATGGCCAAAGGGATACAATAGGCCTGTTTTTATACACACATATATACGCAGAGACTCAAAGATTTGCCATCTAAATACTAACTGTGGTCTTGATCATCAGCTTAAGTGATTTTGCATAATCTCAGGGTCAATTATTTTTATTTTAGGTTCTTACTGCTCAGTCTTGAAGATCTATAAATTCCACTGTCAGCTCACTCAGAAGGGTTCATATTCTGGAAAAATGGGTCATACAGACCTAACGCAAAGGACACTGATCTTATTATAAACCAGAATGTCAATTTACTCATTGGCAGCAGGCATTGCTGTCACCAAATGGACCATTTGTTTTCCCTGCCATATTTTCAGAATATTTATCCTTGACCACCAACCTCTAAACAAAAATTTTAGTGGAAACTGAGTTGTGATGAATAGGATGTTAGAAACACAGAGAAATTGAGAAGTGGAAACTGAGGCTCAGAAAGTTTGTGATTTGTGGCAGCAGACTTCTATCTGGGTGAATATGGACTGACCAAAAGAAGTGAGAGAACAGGTTGTTTTTTAGACCCTTACCTTCCATCTTAGAATCAGCACTGTGTATTGGTTCCAAGGCAAAAGAGCTGGGTGATGAGGATTAAGTGACTTTCCCAGGGTCACACAGCTAGGAAGTTCTGAGGTCAGATTTGAACCTAGGAGCTCCTGTGGCAGGGCCTGACTTTTCATCCATTGAGCCACCTGGCTGTCCCAGAGGATAATTCTTAAGTATGGTAACCTGAGGGTAAATTTTCTCCAGGCTGGGTATCTATCCAAATAGCTACTTCAGTTACCAAGATATCCTACTCCTTGGATAACAGTAAAGCCTCAACGACAATTTTTTTTCCTGTGAAACTGCTTTTTGACCCCTATCTTGAAGCTAACACCCAAAATCTATTCAAATAACCTTCTCCTATTCTTCCCTTTTGGGCAGGATGTCTACATTAATCTCTAATGCTGTTCTTCTCTGTCTCAATGTTCCCAAAGAGTCATAAATAGATCACAGAAGTAGCACTAAAAGGTATTTCTGAGGTTCTCTGGTTCATCTCCCCCATTGTACAGATAAGGAAACTGAGTCAAAGAGTAGCTAAGTGATTTGTTCAAGGTTAAACAAGTAATAAGAGAGACAAGATCTGAACTTGGATCAATGTCTCCTAGGAAGAAGTTCTGCCTGCTTTAGGGAGTTAAAGAGTAGAATGGGATCTTAACTTGTGGCTACAAATTAGAGGTTTTGCTTTGCCAGGTCAAGATACTTCAGTGGAGTGGGGAAGGAGCTTATCCAAGTCTACTATTTGTTAGCTTTGTATTTTAAATAACTAATCTTATTAAATAGGCTCTAAGTTACTAAAAGACTGCAAGAACTGTCATAACACACTGGAAGAATATATTTCTGTCCTGTCTAAATTCATCACCCCAGGATGACTCCCTATCACTCTTCTTTAGTTTTCATTTTATTTTTAAACCATCTTCATTTCCAAATATATCCCTCTTTCCTCCCAAACCAGAAAGGAATCCCTGCAACATTTTTTTAATTGAGGGGATAGGGCCAGGTAGGCCCTCAGTGCATTAAGAACCAGGCCCAGATATGGGAGGTCATGGGTTCAAATCTGGTCTCAGACACTTCCAAATTGTGATCCTGGGCATTGCCTAGTCCTTACAACTCTTCTGCCTTAGAACCAATAAAAGTATTAATTATGAAATGGAAAGTAAGGGTTTTTTCATGGGGAGAGGCAATTTAGTAAAACTAACCAAAACAGCAACCAAGCCTAGCATTATATGTAATATTTCATGCCCATAGTCCCCTACCTCTTCAAAGAAGGGAGTACTTTTTCATGTTTCCTTTAGGACAAAACTTGTTGTGAAAATACTTTTAATTAAAAAACTAGGCTCTTTTGGTTGTTTTCCCTTTCCCCTATTCCTATCATTTATAACATTTTCTGTAGACATTTTTGTCTATTATTGCACCCTACCTAGCAGGGAAAAGAGAGACATGAGTCTTAGATTATACAATTAGATGATAGGAATGTCTGAAGATTCCCCATATTTGATGCACTCTCTTTGACCTGAATTTAATCTTGTTTTCCCTGTGAGACTGGAGATTCATTTGTCCTGCCAAGTGACCAAATGAGTGATGCATTTTTCTTACTCAACAAAGGCCTGGCTTTAATGGAGTATTATAAATCTCAGTCTATGTTGACAGCATGTGTCAAAGTGAAGCAGTTGGCTTAGGTCACTGCAGAGCTGGTCTAAATGCCCAGTCATAGGCAGAGTCAGACTGACTCATGCCTAGGGAAGGTCAAGATTGTCTTCGAGAGGCCCACTGCATGACAATGACTCTCATGGAATTGTCCGAATTTCCCCTGAACTAGCCATCATGTGAATTGGTCAAGTTAAGAGAGAGGGGTGAAGGATGGAGCCCAAATGCCATCCATCTCCTAAAACAAGATGGTGACCCTGTAGGCATCAAAACCTTGAGGTTGCTCTTAGGGGACTAGATTAGGGAAAATGTTATGTCTGGATTGATCATTTGAAGGAGTCCTCAGATTAGACATATGGTGCAGTTCAATCATACTGGCCTCTTTAGAGAATCATAGTTTTAGAGTTGAAAGAAACACCTTTGAGGTCATCTAGTCCAAACTTCTTATTTTATAGATAAGAGAGATAACCTTTAATGGGGATAAGGGACTTGTCTATGATCACACAACTAGTAAGTGTCAGAGTCAGGATTTTAACCCAGGTTTTCCTGACTCAAAGTTAACAAGTTATCCTACTACAGACAGCTAAATGGCACAATAGAAAGACTTCCTGGAGTCAGGAAGTTCTGAGTTTAAATTCTACCGCAGACTCTTTGTTACTAGCTTTGTGATCCTGGGCAAGTTACTTAACCACTGCCTGACTCTCAGTTTTTTCATCTATAAAATGGATATCATAACAGTACCTAACTCTCAGAGTTGTTGTTGAGGAGAAAAAATGTCAAATTGTCAAAGCACTCAGCATCTTTTAAAGCATCATATACATGCTAGCTGCTATTATCATCTATTGTACCATGCAATCTTTTTACTCATTCCTCACACTCACACACAAGGAGCTGACTCCTTGTCTTTAGACAGGTATTCCTGGAACTCTCTCCCTTCTCATTCACTTACTCCTTTCTCTGTTTTTCAGAATCCCTTGTTTCCTTCAAGACTGAGCTCCAGAGTCACCTTCTATTCTGTGCATCTTTAGATGCTAACACTTTGCCCTCCAGAATCCCTTGTATCAGCTTTCCCTCTGTTTTGCCTATACTTCTAGAAGTATCAATTGTTTCTTCTCTTAGAATGTGAGCTCCTTGTAGGAAAAGGGCTGTTTGATTTTTATCTTTAGGTATCACCACTGACTACCATGGTACTTAGCACATATCGGGCATTAAATAAATTCTTACAGTTAATTGCAGAATTTTCTCTTTCTATTACATTCTGTAAAATGTAAAATGTTTATTTTTTAACCTCATACTTCACACTATAGATGCTGAAAACTATCTAAAGCTCAATTCTGGAATTAATAAACTCATTGGAAGGGAGAGCCATATTATCTTAGCTCTAGCATGAGTCCTGGGGTGACTATGGTTGGCATTCCCAATGGCATTTTGGAGATTAGCATAGATGGGGTAAGAGTGAACTATCTGTCATGCAGGGCAGAATTTAGACCCACCTGTGCAGTCCTACAGGGAGGTGGTCTCTTGTTTTTCACAGTGATTTACTCTTTGTATCATGGGTCTCAGCTGATTCCCTTGAAGATTCTTCAGATTAAATCCTGAATACTTTTTTTAAACCCTTGCCTTCTGTTTTGGAATCTATATACTAGCTATTATTTCAAAGACAGAAGATCAATTGGGATTAGTTGACTTGCTCAACTAGGAAGTATCTAAGATGAGATTTGAACCCCTGTCTCCAGACCTGGCTCTATCCATTAAGGAACCTAGCTGCCCTAAATCCCTAATACTTATAAGTTACTTGGGTCTCTTCCATAGGGTAAGATGTCCAAAGGAAGGGGAAGAAAGAACACTCAGGATGATAAACCTCTCTAGATAAAAGAATCTCATGATCTTTTCAAAGACGTTGATAGCAGCATTATTTGTCACTGCAAAAAAAGTAAACCAAATCAAACCCTGGAAATGACAAAAATGTTCAATAAAAGAAGAATGGTTAAATAACATGAGATGATGATGATGATGATGATGATGATGATGATGATGATGATGATAGCTAGTATTTCTAAAGGGGCTGAAGATTTGCAAAGTGCTTTATAGATATTATCTAATTTATGCTTGTTACAGTCCTGTAGTTGATATTATTATCTTCATTGTACAGAGGAAACCACTGAGGCAAAGAAAAATTATGGCTTACTCAAGGTGTCCTGGCTGATAAGTGTCTGAGGGACAATTTGAACTCAGGTCTGCCTGAGTCCAAATCCAGCACTCTGCCTACTCATTCAAGACCAACATATAAGAAAAACATTTAGTTTTTAAAAAAAGTCAATTTTAGAATTATAAGAGAGTAGTGATAAGGGCAGACAACATCAATATCCTCTTAGTTCAGGTTAAATACTGGGAAGAAACGAGACACTTGTAAAACATTAAAGCACAAAAAGGAGGTTTACCTTGTCCTAACACAGCAAAGATATACACAAAGACACAATAGGCAATTCAATTCTGGCTTGACCCTCCTCAAGGAAATGAATCTGGTTAGCAGGGCATGGTTTGGTAACTTAAGTGGTCTTTGGAAATCTACCAAGTTGAAGGAGTCAGAGCCCCAGGTATAGGGAACCTTTTTACATTTTAAGTGACTAGAGAACTCCCTCAAGGGAGGAAGGGTTCAATCAAGTCTTAGAAACAGCTTTATTGCTTTTTAGAGAGAACAAATTCTTGCTGGGAAACAAGGGGATTTTTGTTTGATCACAGGAAGATATGACTAGAAGATAGTTTTTTCAAAAAAATATTTGGGGATTTTAATGAATCTAGTGAAAATTCAGCATTAGTCTTTAGTATGGTATAATAGCAAAAAATTTGTTTCGAATATGTCCCATGCAAATTGTCTGAGCACCTATGACCAAGGATCATGGGAGTTCTTATTGGTGAGCATTCACTATATGTAGCCTGGGTCCAGACTATGTATATATATATATATATATATATATATATATATATATATATATATATAAAACATATATATACCAAGCCAGAGTATGTACTCCATAGCAACTGCTGCCACTCCCTCCCAAATTCTCCTTTCATAGTCTGTCTCTGAAGAGAATTAATTAAATTACCACTAATAAAACACTCCTCCCTGGCTGTTGCTCTCTCACATTTACATGAATTATGTGCCATTTCTTTTTTTTTAATTGCACATGTGTTATCATACAATACATATTTCCATGTTTGTCATGTCATGAAAGAAGACACATATTGCTTACACAAGAGAAAAATTCATGGAGGACATTAGGATAAGAATGGTGTGCTTCAATCTGCTTTCATACTGTTCCTTCTATGACAGTGGATTTCCTTTTTGTTATGAATCCCTTGGATCCTTGCATTGTTGATTATCAAGTTTGGTAATAAGCTGTTATAGTTGATCATCATACATTATTGCTGTTACTTTGTATAATGTTCTCCTGGCTCTGCTTACTTCACTTTTCATCACTTCATATATGTCTTTCCTGTTTTGTTTTGTTTTTTGGTGATCATCTATTTTTTATTTTATATATTTTATTTTATATACTTCTTATGTCATAACAGTATTCCATTACAAGCATATATACCACAACTTATTCAGACATTTCCCAATTGATGGAAATCCTTTTAGTCTCCAGTTATTTGCCACTACAAAAAAGAGGTTCTAGAAATATTTTTCCCTGATTTTTAATCACATTGGGCTATAGACCAGTGAGTCAAAGGGTATGCACATTTTAATAGTTCTTTGTGCTGGGTTGCTCCTCAAAATGATTTTATCAATTCACAGCACCACCAACAGTTTGTTAGTGTCCCATTTTTCCACATCCCTTATGACATTTTTCATTTTCCCTTTTTGTCATGTTAACCAGTCTGATAGGTGTGAGATGGCACCTCAGGGTAGCTTTAAGTTGCATTTCTCTAGTTTAAAATTACTTGGAGCATTGCTACATATGACTAAATATAGGTTTAATTTCTTCATCTGAGAATTGCTCATTCAAATCCTTTGACTGTCAGTTGAGAATATATTTA
The DNA here is from genome assembly GCF_016433145.1 of Gracilinanus agilis. Classification (NCBI taxonomy): domain Eukaryota; kingdom Metazoa; phylum Chordata; class Mammalia; order Didelphimorphia; family Didelphidae; genus Gracilinanus; species Gracilinanus agilis. The sequence goes on along the minus strand of NC_058131.1, from coordinate 226,774,068 downwards.
AGAAAATTAAGCCTTTGTCAGAGACACTTCATATTAAGATTTTTTGCCAGTTTGTTGTTTGCAATTTAATCTTAGTTGCATTGATTTTGTTTGTACAAAGCCTTTTTAATTTAATGTAGTTAAGGTAATCTATTTTACATCTTGTAATGTTCTCTATGCCTTGTTTAGATATAAATTCCTTCATTATCTATTGGTCTGATATGTAAACTATTTTGTGGTCTCCTAATTTGTTTATGATATCATTCTTTAGTTGTAAGTCATGTGTCCATTTTGATTTTCCCTTGGCATATAGAGTGAAATGTTGTTCTATGCCTATTTTCTGTTCTACTGTTTTCCATTTTTCTCAGCAGTTTTTGTTGAATATTCTTCTCCTCCTTCCAAAATTCTCCTTCCAAAAGAGCAGACCTTTGGGTTTGTCAAACACTAGGTTACTATGGTCATCTACCCCTGTGTGTTGCATACCTTATCTATTCCATTGCTGCACCACTCTATTTTTTAGCCAGATTGTTTTGATGGTTAATGTTTCATTATATAGTTTGATATCTGTTATAGTTAACCCATGTTTCTTCATTTTTCCCTTTAATTGCTTTGATATTCTAGGTATTTTGTTCTTATAGATAATTTTTATCATTTTTTCTAGCTATGAAATAATTTTTGGATAGTTTAATTGATATGGTATAAGTACTTACCCATGAGCAATTGATGTTTTTCCAGCTGCTTAGATCTGATTTTATTTGTATGAAAAATGTTTTATAACTATAGCTGTCTTTTAACTGCTATTTCCCTGGCATTTAGCAAAATGCCTGCAGACAAGAAGCACTTAATTTCTCCATATCCCATTCCACTGCCCTGTGTCTTGGTCAGAAGATATCAAGAATAAAAAAGCAGTACTTTTTTAGGAAGTACAATGGCAAAAATTAGTGCTGCTAGGTGACACATGTATAGAGTGCAGGACTAGGGGTCAGGAAGACTCATCTTCTTGAGTTCAAATCTGGCCTCTGACATATGTGACCATGAGTAGGTCACTTAACCTTGTTTGTCTCAGTTTCTTCTTTTCTAAAATGAGCTAGAGAAGGAAATGACAAAATTCTGCAGTATTTTTGCTAAGAAAACCCGAATGGGGTTATGAAAAATCGGACACAACTGAAAATCACTGAACAATAACTGACAAAAGAGTGTCTGTAGGAAAGCCCCCAGAATGGTGATGAAATAACTATCATGATGTATAAAGATTATCTGGAGGGACTAGGAATATTTAACATGGAGAAAAGAAGACTTTATAGGGAGAGAGGGTATGATAATTATCTATAAGTAATTAAAGGCTCACCATATAGAAGGATTAGTCTTCTTCTACTTGGCCCCAGAGGAGAAAATTTGGAGCAATGGGCCAGACTACTATGTTCAGCTCAATTCAAGGAAAAATTTCTTGACAATTAGAGCTGTCCAAAAGCAAAATGGGCTATGTGGAGTGGTACTAGGCTCCCCCTCATTAGAAGTTTTCAAGCAGAAGCTGGATGATTCCTTGTTGGTATGAAGAAGGTCTTCCTAATTTGTGACAAAAGATCAGATGTTGTCTGGCTGATCTCTCTAAAAGCCTTCTGGAGGGAAAGCATTAATGAAGAACATGCCTTTGACTCTGTAATGGTTTCTTAATTCAGTGGGATTTTTCTATTTCATGTGAAGGAAGAGAGGAAAACATCACTAATACCCATCATTCCTGAATCATAAAAAGAAAACACAAAGGGCCTTGCATGGAGATACTAGAAGAAATAAGCCTACGTCTCTCCCTCCTCATGTTTTCTTTGTAACTTGATTGTCCAGATTTGGGAGTAGAATATGGTCATGAATTTGAATTTTCCTGCAAATGTGATAATATTCCTAGGGGTAGAAAATAAGCCTTATGCTTGTATAGCCACCATTATGCCTACAAAAGTACTGAGTACAAAGCAGGTGTAATACATACTTTTTGATTGGTTGAGTGACCCTGCCTTACCTCCGGATGGTCCTTAGAAGGGTAGACCTGGCTTCATTGTGGAAAGTAATAATGATGCTTGTTGGAGGAAGGTCTGGACCATAGTGCAAAGTGGCACATCTGAGGAGAAAAAAGAAACTATTAATTTATCTATTCAGCTAGGTGGTACAGTGGATAGAATGCTACACATGGAGTTAGGAATACCCAAGTTCAAAGCTAGTCTCAGATATTTATTAGCTAATCCTGGACAAGTCACTTAACCTCTCTTTGCCTCAGTTTCTTCATCTGAAAAATGAACTCATTTTGCAGGGTTATTGTGAGGATCAAATAAGATATTGTAAAGTAGTGGCACATAGTAGGTGCTATGTAAGTGTTTATTCTTTTTTAATTAAAAAGTATATATTTGGTACATCATACTTGGTACATGAATACTCCAGTACAGAGTATAAATGTAGGGACTCTCTCCCTATATGTGGAAATTAATTCCCAGCCTGTCACACTTTAAAAAAAATGAACAATTAGAAGAATTAAGAATAAGGCGGAAAGGCTCACATGAATTGTTGCAGAGTGAAATAGACACAACCAAAAATCATAAAAAAAATTCACAATTACTATAAATGGAAAGAATAACAAAAAATCTGGACATTTTCATTATGGCTGACTGAATAAAAAAACATTAAACATCTATTGCATCATTTATTTATTTATTTATATTTTTTGTTTTTAATTCATTTAGATTGTTTCCATGGTTTCATGATTCATGTTCTTTCCCTCCCCTGTTCCCTCCCCCTCCCATAGCCAATGAGCAATTCCACTGGTTTTTATATGTATCGTTGAAAATCTACTATATTTACAATGATTTGTGAAGTAAACAAAAAGCATCCCCAGTAGTCTCTGCCCTTGAAAACAATATTCTAATAAGGGAGACAACATGCAGAGGGGAGTAGTGTCCAAGGAGAAGAGTTATAATCTGGGAAGACACAGAGATGTAAATGGAAGAATAGAGCAGCAATGGGTATGTTCTTTCCATGTGCTATGGTGAATTTGACTACAGTTTCTGGAGCAAGAAGTGGAAAAGGAAGGTGGGGGATGGATATCCATGCAGCAGGGAAGAAACCTGGCAGAGAGAAGATGAGGCTTAACCTCCCAGGGCATGCAGAGCCAAGTGGCTCTCCTCAAAGGCATAATCTATGGAAGGTGGAAGGGCAATAGTACTAGAAGTACCATATAAGAGATAAGAAAATATATTTCTTTCTATGGAGAAGTGAGGGACTATGGGCACAGACTACTGCATATCTTAGCAGGTATGACTGATGGGATGTATGATTCTGCTGAATTGTTTATTTTTTCCCAGTGTAAAAAAAAATTCTTTGTTCCAAGGAATGTGTAAGGGAAATGGGAGAGGCATATTCATAAATGAAGGTGGTATAAAATAAGATATCAACATTAATTTAAAAAAAAGAAATCAAGTATAAAAGGAATTTAACCAAATCAGGGATTCTTAACCTGAGGTCCATGAACTTAGCTTAAAATTTTTTTTTAAATTTAAATTAATTTTTTTATTTTTAGAAAAATTTTCCATAGTTACATAATTCATGTTTTTTACTTTACTCTTCACCCCCTCAAGCTCCCGCCCCCTCATACCTAACTCTCATTTCCACTGGTTTTAACATGTATGGTCAGTTAAGACTTATGAAAAAACAATTCTGAGAGGTAGGTTGACTTCATGATACAAAATGGTTAAGAAACCCTAGGCAGGAGGGTCTCTAAATTCCATTCTAGCTCCAACTTACTACAGTAATAGTCTACATTTCTACATAAAATCTGTCTAATATCTCTACTATGTCTGATCACCCTCCCAAACCCTTCAAGTGTTCCTCAGCGTAAACATCTCCAGTTACATGGGATTGATCTTTTAACAGTGTGATGGGGAGTTCCCTCACCATCTTTTTCACCTCTGTTGGGTGCTCAATGTGGTAAAACTCTATTGGGAGGGGGTGCAGCTAGGTGGCTCAGTGGATAGGAGCCAAGCCTAGAGATGAGATGTCCTGGATTGAAATTCAAATTTCAAAAATACCTCAGATATTTTCTAGCTGTATGACCCTGGGCAAGTCACCTAATCCCAATTACTCATAAAGCCAGAATACATGTTCATAGAATTCCATCATGAAAATTAATGTTCATAATGCTGATAGCAAGGCACTCTAAAATCCTGAAATACCTTGAGAATTATCCAAGAAAATCTAAATTGTGTTGGACATAGGTCTAACAATTGAGTTTATGATATTTCATTTTCATTCACCAAACGATAGCATGGTAACTCTGTTATGACAAGGGATTAAGAAAATCAATATTGGGCTTACCGTCACAAATGAGCAAAGAGATAAAAATTAAAACAGCATTGAGATGATATCTTATCTTCATCAAAATGGCAAAAAATGGTCAAAAGCAATGAACTATGCCAGTAGAGTTGTGGAGAATGTTGCGCTCATTCGTTGCTTGTGGAATTGCAGACTTTTGAAATCTTTTTTTTTTTTTTTAGGGCACTCTGAAAATATACAGAGTTACAAACAGAATCATATCTTCTGATATAATTATTCCATTGATGAGATATACTTTTGAAAATTTTATCACAGGGAATGAAAGGCAATATTAAGAAGAAAAATTGAAAAAAAAAACTCTGGAAAATCCTTAATATCTAATAAAGGTAGAATAAATTTAGGCACAGATAAATTGAATGGGATACTATAATAAAATTAACATTGTCAAATATGAAAAATATAAGAAAATATAAGAAACCCTTTATGAAATAATGCAGTAAAAAAGAGCAAGAAGAAGAGAATACATACTAATTTTCACTAAGAAGAAAAGATAATGAGAGTTAAGAATCAAGCAAAAGAATCCTAGAGAATCCTAGAGTAACTGATTAACTGTGAAGATGGGACATTTTATAGGTCATATTTCCTTTATTTTAAATGTAAAACCAATTTAATTGATTGCACTGATGTTCAGTATTTTAAAAAGTAAATGATTACTTTTACAGAAGTAACATGGTATACTGAATTGGAGCAGGATTCAAACTTGCAAATCCGTTTGACTTTGGGTAAGACACTCAACCAAGATGCTTCAATTTCCTTATCTGGAGGAGATGACATATCAGTCTCTTTTAGTAACAAATCTATAGCAGTATAATAAATCAACAGATATTAAGGTGCCAGGAATACAATGACAAAAGTGAAACAATTCCTACTCCAAATTAATTATCTAACCTTCTAAAGGAGAAGACAATAGGTATATATCAGGATAAATGCAAAAGGCACTAGATAGAAAGTTGGACTCAAAGCTAAGAACATCTGGTTTTGCCTTGACACAGACTGGCTGTGTAATACCAGGCAGTCACTTAATCTCTTAATATTCTAGGCAAATATCTATATATTATAGAGAAAATGAAGACATAAGTTTGTTTAAAAAAAGAAAATCAACTAAAATTTTTCTTTACCAATGAAAGTGTAGGTCCTTAACCCAAATAAATAAAAATTAGTTTGAGGATAGAATGACCACCTTTGCATTGAAGATGACTCTTGGGCTGAGTATTCAAAAGGAAACCTGGGATTCCAAGAGCAAGAGGTGAGGAGAGAGAGCATTCCAGTTGGCAAGGGATACAGAAATTCAGGACAAAGGCATGAAGTCCAGAATCTATGTGCGTACAGAACTATGAGTTTGACATTATCAATGAAATGAAAAGTTGGAGAGGTCAAGTCATGAATACCTTTAAATGGTAATTGTGGAGTTTATATTTGATCCTAGAGGCAAGAGGGAGCTAATGTAGGGGTTTTTTGTGGGAGTTGTTATTTTCATTTATTGAAAATTTTATCTATTTATTTATTTTTGGTTTTTGGTTTTTTAATTTTTTTTTATTTTTTAGAAAAGTTTTCCATGGTTACTTGATTCATGTTCTTACTTTCCCCTTCACCCATTCCAAACACCCCCCCCCCATAGCCAACCCACAATTCCACTTGTTTTAACATGTGTCATCTATCAAGACCTTTTTCCATATTATTGATACTTGCATTAGTGTGGTCATTTCGAGTCTACATCCCCAGTCATGTCCACCTCAACCCATGTGTTCAAGCAGTTGTTTTTCTTCTGTGTTTCCACTCCTGTAATTCTTTCTCTGAATGTGCTGCTAGTACAGAAGTCCATTACAATCTATTTTACCACAATGTATCAGTCTCTGTGTACAATGTTCTTTTGGCTCTGCTCCTTTCATTCTGCATCAGTTCCTGGAGGTCTTCCCAGTTCACACAGAATTCCTCCAGTTTATTATTTCTTTGAGCACAATAGTATTCCATTACCAGCATATACCATAATTTGTTCATCCATTTCCCAATTGAAGGGCATACCCTCATTTTCCAGTTTTTTGCTACCACAAAGAGTGTGGCTATAAATATTTTTGTACAAGTCTTTTATCTATGATCTCTTTGGGGTACAAAACCAGCAATGGTATGGTTGGATCAAAGGGCAGGCATTCTTTTTTTTTTAATTTTTATACCCTTAACTTCTGTGTATTGACTTATAGGTGGAAGAGTGGTAAGGGTAGGCAATGGGGGTCAAGTGACTTGCCCAGGGTCACACAGCTGGGAAGTGTCTGAGGCCGGATTTGAAACTAGGACCTCCCGTCTCTAGGCCTGGGTCTCAATCCACTGAGCTACCCAGCTGCCCCAGGCAGGCATTCTTTTAGTGCTCTTTGGGCATAATTCCAAATTGCTATCTAGAATGGGTTGGATCAGTTAACAACTCCACCAGCAATGCATTAATGTCCCAATTTTGCCACATCCCCTCCAACATTCATTAATCTCCCCTTCTTTCATTTTAGCCAATCTGCTAGGTGTGAGGTGATACCTCAGAGTTGTTTTGATTTGCATTTCTCTAATTATTAGAGATTTATAACAGTTTTTCATGTGCTTATTGATAGTTTTGGTTTCTTCATCTGAAAATTGCCTATTCATGTCCCTTGCTCATTTACCAATTGGGGAACGGCTTGATTTTATATACAATCGATTTAGTTCCTTGCATATTTGAGTAATTAGACCTCTGTCAGAATTTTTTGTTTTAAAGATTTTTTTTCTCAGTTTGTTGTTTCCCTTCTGATTTTGGTCGCATTGTTTTTGTTTGTACAAAAGCTTTTTAGTTTAATATACTCAAAATCATTTATTTTACATTTTGTAATTTTCTCTGACTCTTGCTTGGTTTCAAAATTTTCCCTTTCCCATAGATCTGGCAAATATACTATTCTGAATTCAATTAATTTATTTACAGTTTCCTTCTTTATATTCAAGTCATTCACCCATTCTGAATTTATCTTGGTGTAGGGTATGAGATGTTGATCTAAACCTAATCTCTCCCATATTGTTTTCCAATTTTCCCAGCAGCTTTTGTAGAATAGTGGATTCCTGTCCCAAAAGTTGGGCTCTTTGGGTTTATCAAACACTGCCTTGCTGATGTCACTTACGAGATTTATACCAGGAATGAAAGGACAGTTCTACGTTAGGAAAACCATGCACATAATTGACCATATCAACAAACTAACAAACAAAAATCACATGATTATTTCAATAGATGCTGACATATTGTTGTTGTTGTTGACAAAATACAACACCCATTCCTATTGAAAACACTAGAAAGTATAGGAATAGAAGGACCTTTCCTAAAAATAATAAACAGTATATATCTAAAACCATCAACAAACATAATATGCAAGGGAGATAAATTAGAAGCCTTTCCAATAAGATCAGAAGTGAAACAAGGATGCACATTATCACCTCTATTATTTAACATTGTACTAGAAACACTAGCAGTAGCAATTAAAGAAAAAGAAACTGAAGGTATTAAAATAGGCAATGAGGAGACTAAGCTATAACTCTTTGCAGATGATATGATGGTATACTTAAAAATTCCTAGAGAATCAATTAAAAAGCTAGTAGAAATAATCAACAACTTTAGCAAAGTGGCAGGATACAAAATAAATGCACATAAATCATCAGCATTTCTATATATTTCCAACACATCACAGCAGCAAGAGGTAGAAAGAGAAACACCATTTAAAATCACCCTAGACAATATAAAATACTTAAGAATCTATCTACCAAAACAAACACAGGAATTATACGAACACAACTACAAAACACTTTCCAAATAATTAAAACTAGATCTAAACAACTGGAAAAACATTGATTGCTTATGGGTAGGACGAGCTAACATAATAAAAATGACCATTCTATCCAAATTAATTTATTTATTTAGTGCCATCAAACCACCAAAAAACTTTTTTATTGAATTAGAAAAAACTATAAGAAAGTTCATTTGGAAGAAAAAAAGATCAATAATATCAAGGGAAATAACGAAAAAAACGTGAAGGAAGGTACTAGATATTAAACTATACTATAAAGCAGTGGTCATCAAAACAATATGGTACTGCCTAAGAGACAGAAGGGAGGATCAGTGGAATAGACTTGGAGTAAGTGACATCATTTATTAAAAATTTTAGTACATCATTTATTAAAAATTTGAATAAGGGATCGATATAATCCCTGAGCCTTAGAAAAATCACTTTGGTATTACAAAAGATGGATTGGAGAGAGGACAGACTTAAGGCTGGGGAAACAAAATGGAGAGCTTAATTGGGGTGGTGGCTTTGCAGATGTAAAGAATAAAGGAAAAATGGGAAAGGACCTGTTTGTACAAAAATAGTAATAGCTGTGCTTTTGTGGTGGCAAAAAATTGGAAACTAAAGGGATGTCCCTCAATTGAAGAATGGCTGGACAAATTGTGGTATATGATGGTGATGGCATACTATTGCACTATCAAAAATGATAAACAGTATGATTTCAGAAAGAGATGGAAAGTCCTATGTTAACTGATGCAGAGTGAAATGAGCAGAACCAAAAGAACATTATGCACAGTAACTTCAATATTGTGGAATGATCGATCAAATGTGATAGTTTGCTACTAACAGTGATGCACTGATGCAGGACAATTCTGAGGGACTTATGAAAAAGAATCCCTTATTAATTCCTACTCCATCAATTCTTTCTCTGGAAGGGAATTAAGATGAAAACAAACAATTTATCACTTGTTTATTTGGGTTTATGATTTGGGGGTTTGGTTTTACACGATTATTCACTTATAAAAAGGAATAAATATGGAAATATGTTTTATGTGATAATATATGTATAACCCAGATTGAATAGCTTGCCAGCTCCAGGAGTGGGGAGGGAAGAAGGGAAGGAGACAAAATGAGTCATATAACTTTGAGAAAATGTAGAAATTTGTTATTAACATAAAGATAAAATATTAAAAATAAAAATAAAGAGAATAGAGGAAGCAATCAATGTATATGAGAAATATGATAGAGATAGAAATGACAAGACCTGATAAATAATTGGATATGTAAAGCAAGAATGAAGTGTGGAACCTGACAACAGATTGAAAACCTGGGTAATTGGAAGAATGGTGCAGATCTGACCTGAGAAAGGAGAGAGGAAATGAGCATTTATTAAATATTTCCTATTTTCCTAGCGCTATACTAAGTGCTTTACACATATAAAAATTATAATATTTAACACTTATATAGCACTTACTATGTACCAGACACTGTGCTAAGTGCTTTATACATATAATAATAATTATAATAACTATCATTTATATAGCACTTTCTATTTGTTCGACACTGTACAAAGTGCTTCATACATTTAATAATAAAAAATGCTTAACACATTTATATAATACTTAATATGTGCTAAGCACTTTACAATTATTTCATTTCTTTCTCAAAACAACACTGTTAGGTAGGTGCTATTATTATCCCCACTTTACAGATAAGGAAAATGAGGCAAATAGAGCTGAAGTGAGTTGTTAAGGCCACATAGTTAATCAGTGTTTGAGGCTACATTTGAACTTAACCCTGCCTGACTCCAGCCTAAGGAATTGACCCAATTGTACCAGCTAGTTGTCCGTAACAGGAAAGTTTGAAAGAGGTGTGGGTTTGAGGTAGAAGAGTGAGAAAGAAGGTAATGAATGCTATTTTGAGATGCTTATGAAGCATCCAATTAGGAGTACCCAATAGGTAATTTGTGAAGTAATACTGGATCTCATGGGAGACTAGGGCTTGATTTTATTTAATCATGTGAAGAGTATCATAGGATTATTAATTTAAAGCTGGAAGGGACCTTAGGTCATCTCAGCAAACACTTTCATTTTATAAAAGAGGAAACTGAGGCTTTGAGATGAAATGATTTGTATAAGGTCACACTATTAAGTGGCAGAACCCGGTCTTGAAACTAAGAATTCTATCTCAAAGATCATTACTTATTCCATTAAACATGAATGTGATGGGGTAGAACTGATGCATGTGTGGTTGTGTCTTTAAACCAGACCATCTCTTTTTCCACTCAAAACTGAACATTATGCCCAGGGAGTGGGAGATGCTATTTTTCTTCAAAGCTTGGTGAGCTTCTGACCTCACATTTGCATTTGACTTCAGAATTACAGATTTCAAGGAAATTTGTAAAGGTTCAGCAAAGCTCTTGGCAGAGATTCACTTAAATCATTCCAAACACATGAGCACCTTCTCTTGTTCTACCCAGTGGCCATTAGCCTCCTAGGTTTAAATTTCATTGTCTCTACATTTCACCTGATGAAAGAGAAATATACATATAGTCTAATAGTTCAATCTCTTTTCTGCCAAGCCCCCTTGGGCTCTTTTTCCCTCTTTAAATTCTTTTGTTGAATGCATGATTCTTTGCTATGAATATTAATAATTTATACAAAAAGTATTAGAACTGACCTTGTGCATCATCATCTATTCCAAACCCTTCATGTATAGAAGAGGGAATTAAAGAACCAAAATATGAATTGGATTTGCCAATGGTTGAACCAATGTGGAGAAGCAGAATAGGAACCTAGGTCTTCGAAAAGTTCCATAATGATAATAATAAAAACTGAAATTTATATAACATTTCACAGCTGACAAAGCACCTTCTTATCTGAAATCCAACTAGTTTCACTGGCTGTCCCCCATAACTGGAAAATTATTCCTCCTTATCTTAGTCTTTCTGGGCTTCCTTCAATTCCCAGGTAAAATTTTACATTTTGCAAAAATCTCTTTCAGTCTCTCTCTCTCTCTCTCTTTTTTTTTTACCCTTGTACTTCGGTGTATTGTCTCATAGGTGGAAGAGTGGTAAGGGTGGGCAATGGGGGTCAAGTGACTTGCCCAGGGTCACACAGCTGGGAAGTGTCTGAGGCCGGATTTGAAACTAGGACCTCCCGTCTCTAGGCCTGGGTCTCACTCCACTGAGCTACCCAGATGCCCAATATGCATAGTTTTGTAGCTCTTTATATGTGTATATCAACATAATTGGTTTCATTTGAAATATTTTGTGTTTAAAAAAACATTCTCCTGAAAAAGGATCCATTGGCTTCCCCATTCTGCCAAAGTGTGTAAAAGTGAACAAATATTTATTAAGCACCTGCCATGTGCCAGTCATTATGCTAAACACTTTAAAAATATCTTATTTGATTCTTACAACCACTCTGGGAAGAATGTACTATTGTCAAAGTCATTTTACAATGGAAGAAAATGAGGCAGCAAAGGTAAAGTAACTTGCCCGGAATCACACATCTAGTAAGTATCTGAGGTTGGACTTGAACTTAGGTCTTCCAGACTACATAAAAATGGACAAATAAGAACAACAGTCATGAAGGAGGCTAAAGCAGCTTCTGTGGAGCACTTAGAGCTTGGTCAGACATCAAAGATACCAAGGTTATCCACTACATTCTGTGCCATTTCCTGTCATCTTGATTTTTGTCTTGCTACTAGACTTTGACAATTAGGAGTGAAGCTGATGATTTTGTGCAACTCTACTTTACTTAAATCCCATTCATTCACAAGTCAAGATATCACTCAATGATGTCACTGGTTCTCTTTAAAAATGAAGGATCAATAATAGCAGAATGGCTCCTATCTGTAGGCCCCAAACTCTACTCACTGTGCCAACTATCTTACATGATTTTACCCACAAAAAAGTTGAGAACCCTTAGTCTACAATCAAAAACAATTATTCTAATCTCCATATTTCAGGTTTCAGCCTTTCCTCTATTTGAAGACATTTTTATGACCCACCTAAGTCACTCCTTCTCCATACTAATCATCCCTATTTCCATTAAATATTCTTCATATGGCACAGACTCAAGGACCATAACAAATCAGGTTACTCTCCTATGTATACTTTTCAGCTTGTCAATGTTCTTTCTAAAAAGTAAACTAAATATAATATTCTGTATATGGTGGAAGCAGAGAATTGTACAATAGATTGGAGCTGTCAATTTCACCCCTTGAGAGGCAATCAAATTAAAATATAATTGGGAAATGCTTAACAAAAGAAATAAAAATACAATACAACAAACCAATTTGTGGTTTGACCTGAGGGGATTTGTGAATATGGTCATCTTTGATTGAATGTGGGTTTGCCAACTGGGCAGTCTTGTGCTAATGTCTGCCATGTCTCACAATCCATACCAAAGTTCTTCAGAGAGACCTTGAGAGAGCCCTTGTATCATTTCTTCTGACCTCCATGTGAGTACTTGCCTTGGGTGAGTTCGCCATAAAAAAGCCTTTTAAGCAATCATTCCTATAATAACATATCCTAGAATTCTGCCAGAAATCAAGGTTAACTTATGAGTCACTACCTTAGAGGTGGCAGGCTTCATTCTCTTCCCTTTAATAAAAATAATACCATTTGTCCTCCAAATCTGAGATGCCTTTCCTTTTCTTCATGGTCCTTCATTACAAACAGTTTTTGCAGGACACAGGATATACTTTTCTTCAAGGCAAGTGTCTTGAACTCATGAAGGGAAGCTTGATGTTCTCTTACTTTCCTCTCTTGGGAAGAAAGAGGGATGGATTTAGAGTTATATGGACCTGGGTTCAAACTCTTCAATTTACTATATGTGGAACCTTTAATAATATACTTAACCACACTCAGACTTGATTTCCTCAACTGTAAAACAAGGGGGATTGGACTAGATGGCCCCAAATGTCTCTTCTGGATCTCTGATCTTATGAACTTCCTTTTTTGTTCCATTGGAATATGTTTTTTCCTTTGCAAAGGAAACTGAAGCAAAAGAAAGATTAAGTTTTTATAACTTCTCTCTAACATCACTTGGTAGCATCATATACCCAGAGCAATATGCTATCCCTTCTTTGATCATACTCTTCTATAATATAGCTAAAACAACAACAAAATCCACCTTATTGTTTTCCCCAGCATGCTTCACCAGCCTCAGCTCATTTTGTGCTGAAAAGCTACCCCATCCCTTTTGACAAGAATCAACTTTTATTAATCTTCTGTTACCTGCCCTTGATTTCATACTTTGTAGTATTTTTTTAGTATTTAATCTCCCTATCTCACTCAGACTGGAAGTTCAAGGGCTCTGAAGCTAAGAGGGCAGATGGGGGTACTGATCTTGCTGCTAATAAGCTCTGGAACTCTGACCTAGCTCCATTTTTCTCACTAGGGCTATTTGGTTCCTCCTAATGTATCCTGGTAGACCCCTACTCAAGAGGCCACTTTATTAGTTCTGGACTTAGAGAGGAAATGTATTTAGCTTAGAACTTCTGAGATCATGAGATGTACCAGCTTCAGTCTCTCCTAGTGGCATAGGAATGCTGTCTATTAAAACTTTGAATAGGCTGTCCACACTGTTCTCCTTAGACATCTCTCTTTTCCCTCCCAAACTACCTTATGTTTAACTAATTTCTATTTTAAAAAATATTTATTCCCTTTGTTTTTCTACCATATAAACATATGGAAGAATTTGTCTTTTCCAGGAGAATGTAAGTTCCTTGAGAATTGGTGTTGGATTATTCTTTGTATTTGTATCTCCACATATCTTATGCCATCACAGTACCTGATACATAGTGAGACTTTGGGCTCAATGATTGATTAAATAATAATAGCTAATATTTATATAAAACCACTACCACCCAACGGCCAGGCACTGTGCTAAGAGCCTATAATTATTATCTCATTTTATCCTCACAACAAACCTAGGAGGTAGGCATTTTATTGTTGCTTCAGTCATGTCCAACTCTTTGTGACCATCCTTGTTTACAGTTTTGTTGGGAAAGACACTGCCATTTCATTCTTCAGCTCATTTTATAGATGAAGAAACTGAGTCAAACAGGGTTAAGTGACTTCCCCAGGATCCCAGAGATAGTGTCTAAGGATGGATTTGAATGCAGATTCTCTGACCCCATGTGTGGCACTCTACCTACAGTGTCACCTTGCTGTCCTAGGTACTATAATGTTATGTTATTTTATTTTTTTAACCCTTACTCTCTGTCTTAAAATCTATTCCAAGTACCAATTCCAAGGCAGAAGAGCATTAAAGACTAGGCAATTGGGGTTAAGTGACTTGCCCGGGGGCACACCACTAGGAAATGTCTGAGGCCAGATTTGAAGTCAAGTGTCCTAATCCCAGACCTGGTGCTCTATCTCCTGCACCCCAAAGAGCCTCCTGCTTGCTCTCCCTGATTCCAGCACATACCTAATTTGTTCCCTATTTTCTCTGCCCCCCTTCAAGACATTTAAAATCTCATCTCATGCTGGAGGAAGGTCTTTCCCCATCTGCTCCCTACTCACCTCAGCCCCTTTCCTCTGAGATGTCCATCAGGTTACGCTGTACCCTACATGTTCATACTTGTTTGTATGTTGTCTCCCTCCTCAGAAAGTGAGCTCCTTGAGTTAGCTAGGTCCACGTTTTTGTCTCTCTTGTTATCCCTGGTGTTTATCAGAGTGCCTGGCATCTAGTAGGCTTGATTGACTGACTGACTGGTCTTTCCCCTTTTCTCAGAGTTAATTTTCTATAGAGAAGCAAGAGAGATGCATGAATTCCTTCTCACCCTGTAAAGGGCTAGCCCATTGGGCAATCAGAGGCCCATTAAGCATATTAGATGAAGGTATATGCTTTGAATGAAGCTTTTCTGTGACCCAAGTCAAGAAACGAGCAATTAATTTATATGAACCCAGCTGTACGACAGGATTAGCAGGCCTAGTGCTAAGTCTCTGACTCTCCCTAGACTATTTATAAAAACCTTCTGGTCCCTAGATCATTCCTCTACTCTAAGCCCTTCTATCTCTTCTGATTGTGCTGCTGGGAGGGAAGAGGAGAACATTCTCTCTAATGCAGGTCTCCTGCAGCTCCATCCCAGTGACTCCAGTCCCACGCAGCCACCTGGCCCCCCTGCCCACAGGGCCACCCAGGACTGACCTCGCTCTTCAGTGCAAGAAGAGTCTGTCTGGCCTGGCTGGTGCAATGAAACCTCAGCTAGAAAAAAGTATTCCATTCAGCATGTCCAGGATTATTCTGTGTGACAATTACATCTGGGGTAATTTCAATTTAATACCTCACTGCAAGTGAAAATTGCAGCCTGCAGCCTGAAAATTTCTATAATAATGAAAATAAACCCACTAAGTGTGGCTGGTGCCACCAGGGGCTGACTCTGGGTAAATGTTTCCTGCTTCTTGCTGGTTTAGGGGTCAGCCACCCATGGGGAGGAGGGGAACAGAGAGGGAGATGGCAAGAAGGAGGATTAAAAGGAGAAACAATAGAGGTCTGGGAATAGAAAAGCTGTGTTTAGTTGTTCAATCCTGGGCCAATAAGCAGCAGATAAAGCCTCCTTTCCCTTGCTGGCCATTTGAAATATATTGTTCCAAGCCAGAAACAAACAGGAAAAAAAATCTCCAAAAGTCATCCAAAGGGTTCGACCTAGAGAAAACTGTCCAAAAGGTACCAAATGGACTCTACTTTCACCCATGAATTCCAGAACACAGATGGGGTTCAGATGGGGTAGCACTAAGTGGGGGGAGATGAAATGGAGGGGAGGGTGCTGAAGAAGGGAGCACTATTTGGTGAAGGATGCATCTCCCTTCCCTCCTGGCCATAATGGATTCTGAAGCATTCAGAGCATCTCCTTAACTACTAGTTTCTATTTCCATAGTACATTAAGGTAACAAATCACCTCCCATATGATGACCCTGTGTGATTCCACCTTGTTAGATCCTTACAACTTTATGACAAAGGCAGTGTGAGTATTATGATCCCCCTATCATAGATGCAGAACATTAAGGGAAATAAACTTAGTTAAAGGTTATTTGGATCTTTTTAAAGTCAAGAACTGTGCTTTTTATCAATGTAGGGGAATTCTCCTTATCAACTCAGATCTGTAATTGAAAGTCTGAAATGATTTCCTAGGGCACCGAGAGTTTAAGCAACTTGTCTATATTCACAGCCAGCAGGTGTCAGAGGGGAAATCTGAACTCAGGTTTTCCTGATGCCAAGGCTCATTGTCTCCCCATTAAGCCACATTGCTTCTCAGCTAATGATGCTTAATGCTATATAGCTGAAATGTCACGTATTTGGAGCTGAGACAACAGAGGCCATTTCACTTTACAAGTCTTCCGATTCCAAGTGTTGTGCTTTTACTCTTACACCAGGCTGCCTTCCTGACCTCTTAATGCCTCTTCTAAAACTGGTAGGAGAAAGAAAGGGGAGGCACCTCCTCATTCACCAAAGAAAACACTAAGGATTAAAAATGAAGAAGGGCATTGCTGGGGATGCTGTCGAATAGGACCAGAAGCTTTTGGAGGCAGTTGGTGGCCCAGTGGATAGAGTGCTGGGCCTGGAGTCAGGAAGAGATGAGTTTAAATGAAAAATCATAATGCCACCTTCCTCCTGGAGTTGTTTCAAGGATCAAATGAGATAATAATTGTAAAGTGCTTAACACAGTCCCTGGCACATAGTAAGTGCTATGTCAATGTTAGCTATTAGCTATTAATAGCTGAGATCAGACATGAAGGCCCCGAGTTCCTCAAAGAAACATATTCTAGGTGTTTGGAGATATTAGACTCTGAGTAGGATAAAGGATGGGGAAGGATTATGGAGGGAGAGTGAGGAGTAAAACTTCAGGAACATGAGAGTCCATCTCCCTTTCTGGGATCTATCTATGGCTACTAGATCTGAATCAATCAAAGAGACTGTGTTTGAGGAGTTCCGAAAGGACCCCCTGGATCACCCTTCCCTGTTGATGAGTAAGCCATGATGAGCAAGATGGCGCACCTGTCTCTAGTAGGGAAAGCAGGCAGGCAGGCCAATTGTCCTTCTCTTTAAAGGCAGGCAGCAAAACAGAAGCAGGAGAGGGGGCCTCTCTGTTTCTGTACAAACATGCTGGAGCGTGGGGAGATCAGTAGCAGGCAGCCCTGTTCGTTGGCATGGCAAGGGGAGAAAATGAGCTGTAATTAGGAAAGTGAGACTCGGCTGATTCTGAAAGCTGACTGGGATATTAACTCTCTGGCAGCCCGGGTCCTCTCTCTTCTTACTGCCTGGTTCTTGGCCCTCGCCGGAGTAGAAGTCCCCAGAGGGACACCGGACAGCTTCCAAGGCTGTCGCTTCTCTAATCCATCACCCGAAGGAGGATAGAAAATGGGCTCTAATTCGGTGGGCCTTGATAACTTATATTCTTCAGGGATGGCTGAATGAGGAAAGGATAAATAGGCTGAGCCAATTCCTTGCCTAAAGGTTCTGGAGGCCAGGAACCATGTCTTATATTTTTTAATGATTTCCACAGCACTTAATACCATGCTGAGCACATTAATTACAATTATTATTATTGGTTCAGTCCCATGATTTCATTGGAATTGGCAACCCCTGGTGAAGAAATTCCCTCATTCAGAGTAGATTAGCAGGTCTTCTCAAAACTGGAATCTTAGAAAATTGCCTGAGGGCACCAAGAGGTCCCCTGTATCTTAAAGGCAGGATTTAAATCTGTCTTTGTCTCATGCTTACTCCACGTGGGACCCTGGGAAAGTTACCTTTCTAGGTCTCAGTTTTCTCTTCTGTAAAATGAGGAGGTTGGATTAGATAGCTTCAGAGGTTCCTTCCAACAGTAGAACTATAATTTAATATGTGCAAAGTATTTTGCAGTTGACTAGGTGGACCAGTGGATAGAGTCCTGGGCCTGGAGTCAGAAAGATTCACTTTCTTGAGTTCAAATCTGGCCTCAGACATTTACTAGTTGTGTGACCCTGGGCAAGACATTTAACCCTATTTGCCTCAGTTTCCTCATCTGTAAAATGAGATAGAGAAGGAAATGGCAAACCATCCCAGTATCTTTGCCAAGAAAACCCCAAATGGGGGTCACAAAGAATTGGACATGATTGAAAAATGATTGAACAACAAAAAGCTCTTTATTAGGTCCTTGAGGTGGGCTTCAGATCCAGATCTTTCTAACTCCAGGACTTCTATTTATTACACTACCACAGTCAATAACGATGGGTTCCATTTTTGTAGCTGAGGCCCAGAGAGAAGGGATGCTCGTTGCCTCATACATAAAACACTATTGAGGGGCAGAAAATGAGGTTAAGAAGAGGAGTATAAATAAATGCCTTTTCCACACTGATTAGTCTTTCCTGCTCAGAGAATGGTTTTTGATAGCTGATCTTGGGTACTTTTCGGGGGAAAGCATTAATGAGCTGATTATATTTCTTATCTGGAGAAGCTGCCTGTGCCTTGAACTGGGGAGTGGAGTCAGGTTAGGTGGAAAAGTCTACTTTATGTAGGTCCAGCATCAAATCCAAACCATAGGAGAAATTCTCCCCTCTGGAGGCCTCTGGACAGTGGTCCCAAACTATGCTGGGCAGAGGGATTATGGAAGTGGGGTTGGGGGAGAACGAGGACGCTTATCAATTTATATTCTGTTCAGAGCTTTTTCAGAATTGAGCAGTGCTAGGCTTATTCATGGGTCCTTTCTATACAGGCCAGGAAGGGATGAAGATATTGTCAATAAATACCTACAGAAGCACAAAGGGGAGTGGAAGAAGCATTTATTAAGCACCTACTATGTGCTAGGCACTGTGCTAAGTGCTTTATAAATATCATCTCATTGGATCCTCACAACAACCCTAGGGGGTAGGCACTATTATGATTCCTATTGTATAGTTGAGGAAACTGAGGCAAACAGAGGCTAGGTGATTTGCCCAGTATGTGTCTGATGCTGGATAGGAACTCAGGTTTCCTTTAGGTATAGTGCTCCAACCGCTTCACCATCTAATTGCTTACCTACCAAATTTATTGCCACTGGCTCACCTCTGTCCTTCCATCTGTCGAAGGGCCAGGCTGAAAGCCTTTATACCCAACAACAATAATAATGACAGTTTACAGGGAGCAAAGAGGTGGCTCAGTGGATTGAGAGCCAGGCCCAGAACTGCAAGTTCCTGGGTTCAAAGCTGGCCTCAGACACTTCCTAGCTGTGTGACCCTGGGCAAGACACTTAACCCCAATTGTCTAGCCCTTACCACTCTTCTGCCTTAGAACCAATACCCAGTATTAATTCCAAGATGGAAGGTAAGGATTTAAAATTAAAAAAAAAAAAGTTTACAGCAACAATGATAATAGCTAACATTTATACACTAGAGGCTTGCACACAATACGCTTTGAGGTGGGTGCTATTATTGTCCCATTTTACAGATGGAGTTAAAACAGGGCTCAGAAATGTGAAGTAACTGCCCCAAATCACACAGCAGGTAGACATCTGGTAGGGGAGTTGAGTCCAAGTCATCCTGATTCACACTGGGAGTCCACAGGTACAGTGCAGCATGTAGGGAAGGGAAGGTCATTTATTCCTATGTCAAGTCCAGAAGGGAGTCCTTTAAGACTTAAGCCCTGCTTTCTCTCTTTGGGCCTGGGGGCTGGGAGAATCCAGAGGAATATTCCTGGCCCAGGATCAAAGCACTCCTTTGAATGTTCTTGGGAATCATCCACAACGTAGCAGAGGCGTGCAGCTTGGGCATGATGGACAGTGACCAGCTTGTCTCTAATCCCCATTACAGGCTCTATCTGGGACCTTAGAGCTGCATCCAGCATGGACCCAGAAGTTAAGAAGGCCTAGAATTGAAAATGGAAAACATCAAGACTGAAAGGCAGTGGGAAAATCTTCAAAGCTCAAATCCATAAGGCTAGCTGCACTCTGACAGTATACTTTTTTATGGGAATCTAAAAGATTAATCAAACAGCTAGATATATTAAGGACACAGAGGAAAAAAGGGAAAAGGCTGCCAGCCCTGTGATCTGACATCTGCATGCTGAACATCAGAGAATCATAGGCTTGAGAGCCACAGGGGAACCTTAGAGATCATTTGGTCCAACCATCTGATTTTACAGATGAGGAAACTGAGGCCCAAAGGCATGTTTTTAGTTTATAAAAATTTCAGCAGCTTTTCCTATGGAGAAAAGAAGAGTTTTAAAAAATCTGAACAGCCCTCCAGAAGCATTCAGGAAGAAAACACAGCTGTATTTAAAACCAGACTCCCAGGACCATGTGCCCTGATTGGCAAAGCAGCTCATGAATAATTCAGGCTTCTCTGATCTGTTTTTGCCTTTTTTTTTTAAAAGAAGTTCAAGTTAGACTGGGACCAAAAGTACTTCCTGGGCTGTCAAGCTCTAGAGACAGAATGTATCAAAGATTTTGGTGACTTTCGGGCTCATATACATGCGATGGCTTTCTTTCATATCCCTGGTAATGGAGAATCATGTGTTACTAAGGATGGGCTCAGGGACAAAAATTTCCCCAGGCTCTGCTAAAAAGACTCTCTTCCCTGCCTCCCACCCCCAACCTCCATTCTGTGCTCAGAATATGTGAGATCTTTCCTATAATCAGGGTATGCAAGGGAAATGACTGTAACTATTAATTATTATAGTAATGAGTAAACACATCCTTGTTGACATATCCAGGATGTAAGAGTGCCTCTAGGTCACAGAGAACAGTGGCTTGCTCAGAGGAAACTCAAGCATGTGGACCTGTGGCAGAGGGCATTCAGAGGAGCAAAACTTGCTTTTCTCCAACCTCCTACCTCTGACCTCTCCAGACTGTTACTGGAAAGGGTTAATCCTTCTAGTAGATCTGGAGGACCAGAAGCGTGCAAAGAAGGGCTACTGAGAGGTGCAAACTATGCATGCCCATAGCACTGAAGAGGTGAGGACTAAGAAGAGTATACCTTACGGAAAAGAGCTAGCACCCCTTCAAAGGACACCGGCTTAGACCAGATGCTGGAAACAATGAAAAATGTCACAATCCCAGAATGGTGGATGCCATACTTGGTAGTGACCAACAGTCACCATGGACTGAGCAGAGCAGAATCAAGCAACAGTTAACCTGAGACAAAGAGGGAGCAACACCCAGCTGGGAAGACACATCTGATAGATATCGTCCACTGCACCAGTCCAGGGGAAAGAAAGCCCAGTAGGAGCAATGCAGTGATCCCACTAGAAGATATCAATAGCATTGTAGCACCAGCATCCTGAGTTGCACTGTTGCACATATGTTCACTCTTTCCACTGATATTATATGTAACTGTAGAAGAGTGTAAACACAGGTAGATGGGGAAAATGTTCTGTCATTACACACACACACACACACACACACACACACACACAATACCTATGTGCATTATACACATGTATAGATGTTGTTGGTTTTTTCGGTCTTTTCAGTCATACCTTATTCTTTGTGACACCATTTAGGGTTTTCATGGCAGATACTGGAATGGTTGGGCATTTCTTTCTCCATCTCATTTTATGGATGAGGAAATGGAGGCAACCAGGGTGAAGTGACTTGTCCAGAAATAAATGTCTGAGGCCAGATTCGAACTCAGGAAGATGAGTCTTCCTGACTCCAGGCCAAGTGCTCTATCCACTGTGCAACTTAGTTTCCCTATATGGATGGATAGATAGATAGATAGATGGACAGATGGACAGATGGATAGATGGATAGATGGATGGATGGATGGATGGATAGATAGATAAATAGATTAGATAGATGATAGATAGATAATGGATAGATAGATGGGTAGGTGGATAGATGATTAGATAGAAAGATAGATAGATGATGGATAGATAGACAAACAGAGATATATACTACTATACTGTACTATACTATACTATACTATACTATACTATACTATACTATACTATACTATACTATACTATAAAGAGGCAATATGACAGTGAATAGAAAACTGGTCTCAATGTCAGAAAGACAAGAGTTCAAGTCTCACTTCTGACAGATGCTGCACTGGGACCTTAGCTACTTAGCCTCTTACTGCCCAAGGTGAAATGATACGTGAAATGATAAATTGAAGAACATTTGTCAATCTGCATTGATTGAGGGAGTTTCCTCACTGGGATCTCCTAGCAGCAGTGAAATCGCAGGACCAGACCAAAATAATTCATAAGTGCTTATGATTTTAATTAATTGCATGCTCTGGCTATTAGAAGGAAACACAATGATGAGGAATTATGAATTATGAATTGGAATTTTTTAGTAGGCACAAACTTAGAGTAGCTTGAGCTTGGGATAGCCCAAAAGATGATCGTATGGGTAAAAGGAGAGATGACCCAGATGCTATAATGGCATTATTAGTAGTAAAAGTATGAAAAATATACATCTTTGGAGTATGTGTGTATGTGTAACATAATGATTATATAGATGCATAGATATAGTATCGGTGTATTTCTAGTATATATTTATTTGTAAATATATTATATGGATATATTATTCACACATACATTAAGAAGAGAGAGAGAGGATGAAAAGGAGAAAAACTATTTTTCTGGGACTAAAGTGCTTGACAAAAAAGATCAGCTAGATAAAGGACATTATATATTATATAAGCTATATATATACCTATTTATACCCATAAATATATACATATATATATTATATGTGTGTACATATACAGATAAATCATATTATATTGCATATATGGAAATAAATACACATGCAAAGATAGAACATATAAATATATATATACACAATTTATAAATATACAAATAGTATATATACTTCCTAAAAGAGATATGGCAAAATGAATAGAACACTGGGCTTGAAATAAAGGTGATAGATTTGAATTCTGCCTCTCATGGCAAGGCTATGTGACCTTGAGCAAATCATAACTTCTATGTGGCCTTAAGGAAATCTGGAGGACTTAGCTCCTATTGTTAGAGAGAGTATCCCTACCAGAAATTACCTACATTAAGAAATCACAAAATCTCATCATAGTAAAGTAGGTAAGAAGGAAGAAATAAGCATTTATTAAGCATCTATTATGTACCAGACCTGGTGCTAAGTGCTTTGCAAATATCATCTCACTTGATCTTCACAGGAACTCTGGGTTGTATATGATCTTTATTTTATAGTTCAAGAAATCGAGACAAAGAGACTTGCTCAGTTATAATTCTAGTAAGTATCTGTGATCAAATTTGAACTCAGGTCTTCCTGACACGAGGCCAAATACTCTGTTTATTGTGCTCTCTATATGCTCCTAGATAAACCCAGAAATATTAGTATAGGAAGACATCTCAGAGATTAGTAGTTAGTCTAACCCCCTCATATTATGGATTAGAAAATTAAGGCCACTGAGTAGAAGTAACTTGCTCAACACAACTTGCCCTGATAAATGACAGAGCTGAGACCAGACGGAAGATCTCCTGACTCCTGATCTAGATATTTGTTGTCTTCAACTGAACACACAGTCTCCCATTCATTCTTCCATCTGTCTCCACCTCTATCATTCCCCATTGAACTCCAAGCAAGGGCAGCCCATCGCTGCACAATCTCACAGTGACAGGTTTGGACATTGGTGGGTGACCATGTGAGAGTGTGTTAGAAAGGAGAAGGTCACATCAGGACATCAGCTGGTTAATGGGAATGATCCAGATCAATAACAAAGTAGATTATTAAGAGGAGAGAGACAGGAAATAAAGGAGGCATTACAGAAAAGGAACTAGGTTTCCAGGGCTGAAATCTAGGTGAAAAAAATGACTTAGCTTTAAAAAGGTGGCAGGGAGGAAGGAGCCTGATGTGTTTGCTATGCCTGACAGACACCAAGGATAGTTCATGGAGCATCATGAATTCCCCAGATTACCAGTGGGAGGATGACCTTAAGAATATTAAATTAAGAAAGTGGACATGAAACTGTTATTCTAGATCACTTTTTGCCCTCTTCCAATAGAAGAGATGATCGTCCAAGATCTATTTCTAAATGGGAAGCATGAGATCAAAGCAGAGGGGTCTCCCTCCATTCCCTCTCCTTTGCAACTTCTCCCCAACTGTTGTTGTTCAGTCATACCCAATTCTTCATGACCCCATTCAGGGTTTTCTTGACAAAGATACTGGAGTGGTTTTCCATTTTCTTCTCCAGCTCATTTTATAAGTGAGGAAACGGAGGCCAACAGGATTACATGACTTATCCAGGGACACATAGCTAGTAAGCATCTGAGGCCAAATTTGACCTCAGAAAGATGAAGCCTCCTGACTCCAAACCCAACACTCTATCCACTGTGTGACCTAACTGTCAACTCCCTGACTCCAAATGCAAGCAACAAAGATGAGCTCAGAGTAACTGGGCCGCAGGTGAAATTCTCTGAGTTTCTTCCATTATAGAAGGTAAAAAGCTACAGGATCATAGAATTAGAATTGGAACAGACCTCAGGGATTGCTTAGTCCAGCTCCACACCTTCATCTACTGATTTTACAGGTGAAGAAACTGAGGCCTAGAGAAATGAAGTGACTTGTCCAACATCACACAAAAAGTCTTCATTAGAGATCTGAGACCAGGTTTATTGTGCAGCTAATATTCTTTCTATTGCATCAGGCGATAAAAAAATTTTAAAAAAAGGGAACATATATATACATATATAATATACACACTTATGTAATACATATATACACTATATACACATATAATACATACATATAATATATGTATACATATATAATACATATGCATATAATACACAATACATATACACGCATAATACACATATAATAAAATGTGTGTACGTGCATGTGATGGGCACAACTTTACAAATATACAGTATACATATACAATGCATGTGCGCATGTGTAAACATGCATATGTGATATTGTCACATATTATATGTGTGTTGTGTGTATGCATGTATACACAAATGTATGTGTGTGTATATATATAGAGAGTGTGTGTGTGTGTGTGAATTTAACATCAATTTATACCCTTCTTTCTAAAAGGAACATTTTGCCTCCTAGCTATGTGACCCTGGGCAAGTCACTTAACACCCATTGCCTACCCTTACCACTCTTCTGCCTTGCAACCAGTATCCAGTATTGATTCCAAGATGGGAGATAAGAGTTTAAAAACTAAAATGAAAGGAAAGTTTTGAAAATACATTTTGATCTCACCCCCCACCCTTTGATTGGATTGGGAACTTGAGGTCTGAAGTTTATCTGTATTAAAAAGAAGCCACTGGCTCACTGGCATCCTGGAAGATGCTTGCCTCTGCTCCCACATGACTCCCAGCATCAGCAAGACTGACCTCTTACCCAGACTGGGGCCATGACTGTGTAGTCAAGGAGACCCAGAAAAAGTGACATCACTGAGATTATAAATTAGGGTTGGAGTAAGCAGCACAAGGCTCCATCTCTTTTTGACTTTCCTGGCAGGGCAGCTCACACATGCTCTCTTTGAGGTGCAAACTCAGATTAACTAGGTGACTAGTCATGTGATTCTTGTGCCTTTTCTCTCTCTAACCTATTTTCATAATATAATAAATAATTATAAACTAATATATAGTTTCCGGAGAATTTTAATCCCAACAGTTCACATGTATGATATATACATACATAAACATATTTTTGAGAGAGAGAGAACACATATTTCTCATAGATGCAGCATGGCAAAGTAGATATGGATAGAATGCTGGGTTTGTGGTCCTGAAAACTTGGGTTCAAATTCTGCCTCTGACATTTAGCTGTGAGTAGCTGAGAAAGTCATTTAACCTTTATATGGCCTTAAGTAACTAGGGAGACCCTACCTACTAAGCCACTAAATAATATTCTCAATAGGTTTCCCCGTTCTTGGTCCCCATTCCCTGATATGAGGACAATCTAGGAATATCAGATCTCTGGTCTTCAGTGGAGCTTGCTAACATGTAGCATGCAGGGTCTGGATTATGACCGAGTCCATACTGGAACAGCAATTCTCAGATTTTAGGGTCCTTGGATCTCTTTCCATTTTAAAAAATGATTGAGAATCCCCTTTTTGTTTTTTGGAGGGAGTTATAGCTTACCTCATTCAAAATTAAAATTTCTTAGTACTCTTATAAAAACAGTTTTGTCTTTGTGGATTTCAGGGTGCCCTGAGGGTCCCTGAAGCAGCACACTTTGAGAATTGTTAAACCAGAGGATCATAGTACTCCAGGGACAAGGGTGGTTGGGGTCAGGTTCAGATACCAGGAAAAATCAGCCAGTTCAAGTCTAACAAAGAGCCCAGAACAATGTCCAGTGCCCAGATGTGTGGGTGTGTTTCTGTTTATGTCAGGAATGAGAGGATAGAATCCTGGCCCTGCCACTCAACTACTATCAGTGTCACCTTTAGTAAGTTGCTTCACACCCTTGATCCTGTTTCCTTACCTATAAAATATACACAGTTGAAATGGAGAATATGTGATGTTTAAAATCCTGTCATTCTAATTCTTTCCAATCCTTGATCTTTATTTCTTATCAAAAGACTTGCCCCAGGAGCAGTAACCAAGCCTCATGAAGACTAAAATCTCCTCATTTCCCTTCATTTTTATCTCCAATTAGTCAAACAAGTATTTATTAACCATGAACTCTGTTTAGCTACCCAAGCATACTAGGCAACAGGGATACAGGTACAAAGAATGAAAAAAGATATGTTCAACATCAAATATTTTAAGAGAGAGGAGGAAAGAGCTCATTCTGTACTTGAGTTCTTCTGAATGTAGGTTCTTATGAAATGGGCCCAATGTCTTTAGGATAAATCCTAAATTTTAGGATAAATCACAAAATTTTAGAAGTGGAAGGGACTTTGGGGATGATCTAGCCCAACCCCAGAGTCTGTCCTCTCACTTGGATGCCCACTCCCTGTGAACATTCACTGATGAAGAAGATGGTCCTGAAACAGAAGATAATGTTTTTAAGTATCCCAGCTGCTACCAAAGAAGAAGAGAAAAAGCATCAACAACTAAACCGAAAAATCAGAAACTCCCCTTAATCTCATTTCACGGACAACCCTGATTCACTGTAAGGCGTGAAATTCAATTTCATGTCAATTTCACTGGAATTTCACATGCAGGTTAATTTGTTCTTCCATATAAACACACATTACTCCCATCTCCTGTCTCAACAACTGACCTTACCAAGGCATTACAGAAGGCCAGCATCTCTGAGAAGACTTAAATAATGATGAAATGTCATTTCAATTTCCAAAGAACTGAACATGTTTACAAAACCAAGAATTGGATACGAGATGAGGAGCAAAGCCAGAGAAAAGAACTTGCTCGGATCCATCCTTCAAGGCAAATGGCAGAGTTGGGAGAAGAGGAACCCAGATATTTAAATGTTTTTTTCTGATTTTAGCAATATGGGTACTCCTCATAACGATTCACAACCCATACATGTCAATTCATCCTCTTTGACTTTTGTCCATTGCTCTCTCTCCTTTACAAATTCACAAGAGTTTCTATCCAATACACTGAGAGGGGGGACAGGGTCTTCTTTTCTATTTCTTTCCATTTTTTTACAGATCTACAGAATGGAGCTCTTGAGATATCTACTGGTCATTCTTAAATAACAATTCATTAATTTCCAAGTATGGGCACAAAATTCATCTCAAACTGTGGAGACCAATTCTTTCTCTCTCTTTCAGAAATAAAATTAATGGTACAATAAAGTATCATGAGAGAAAGAGACCTAGGCTGAGAGCCAAGATTTAGGTTTGTGATTAACTCACTGTAGGGCTTGAGATAAGTCACTTAACTTGTCTTGAGCAAGTGACTTGACTTTTGTATGTCACAAGTTTCTTAACTGGAGATTGGATTAGATGGTCTTTGAGGTTCCTTGCTAATAATTACATGACCTCGGTTTTATCATCTGCAAAACTGGGGCACTGGAACAGAGAGTATTAAAGAGAGCAATAATGAACTTGAGGGGGTAGTCTGGAAACAGATTGTAAAGGATTTTAAATGTCAAACAAGAGAGTTTGTTTTTGATCCTCTGGACACGGAAATGGGACACAGAACATTGTATATAAAGAAGAGCAACTAGGCCAGTCTGTTTGACTATAGGGTCCATGAGTAGAAAAACATGTACTAAGTCTAGAAATGTGAATGTCCTAGAAAAAAACAAGTAAGTTATAGAATGAAGCCATATCAAAAGTATTGTTTCTTCCTTGTAACTTGCATATCGTTTTGCCTGGTTAATGAATCAGAGATAAATGATTATCAGTCTTTGTACCAAATGAGTATCTAGGAAATTTGGTTGAAGCTACATCCTTACAGGCAGAATTCTAGACAGTAGTGTCCTTGATTCCTCAAAGAATGACTTTTCCCAAGGAAGCAACTCTAAGCTAAAATTCTGGGCTGTACTGCTATTTGGAGGAAAAGGGGTACCTAGTGGTACCTCATGATTTCATAGGGAACTTTCAGGTGAAGAAACACTATTAATTTAGGACATTGCTTTTTTCTTTTTTTTTCCCTAAATTTTATTTTTTAGAAAAATTTTCCATGGTTACATGAATCATGTTCTTACTGTCCTCTTCAGCCCCCCCCCAACCTCTGTAAACTCTATCCAAATCTCTAATAATTAGAGAAATGCAAATCAAAACAACTCTGAAGTATCACCTCACACCTAGCAGATTGGCTAAAATGAAAGAAGGGGAGAGTAATGAATGTTGGAGGGGATGTGGCAAAATTGGGACATTAATGCATTGCTGGTGGAGCTGTGAACTGATCCAGCCATTCTGGCTGGCAATTTGGAATCATGCTCAAAGGGCTATAAAAGAATGCCTGCCCTTTGATCCAGCCATACCATTGCTGGGATTGTACCCCAAAGAGATCATAGATAAACAGACTTGTACGAAAATATTTATAGCTGCGCTCTTTGTGGTGGCAACAAATTGGAAAAGGAGGGTATGTCCTTCAATTGGGGAATGGCTGAACAAACTGTGGTATATGCGGGTGATGGAATACTATTGTGCTAAAAGGAATAATAAACTGGAGGAGTTCCAGGCGAACTGGAGAGACCTCCGGGAACAGATGCAGAGCAAAAGGAGCAGAGCCAGAAGAACATTGTACACAGAGACTGATATACTATGGTAAAATTGAATGTAATGGGCTTCTGTACCAGCAACAATGTAATGACCCAGGACAATTCTGAGGGATTTATGGTAAAGAACCCACATTCAGAGGAAGGACTACAGGAGAGGAAACATAAGAAAAACAACTGCTTGAAAGCATGGGTCGGGGTGGACATGACTGAGGGTGTAGACTCGAAACTACCACACCAATGCAACCACCAACAATTTGGAAATTGGTCTTGATCAAGGACACATGACAAAACTAGTGGAAATGCGCATCGGCCATGGGTGGGGGGAGTGAGGGGGGCGAAGGGGAAAGGAGGAGCATGAATCATGTAACCATGTTAAAAATGAATATTAATAAATGTTTGAAAAAAAAAACCTATGGTTTAGGGGCAGCTGGGTAGCTCAGTGGAATGAGAGTTAGGCCTAGAGATAGGAGGTCCTAGGTTCAAACCCGGCCTCAGCCACTTCCCAGCTGTGTGACCCTGGGCAAGTCACTTGACCCCCATTGCCCACCCTTACCAATCTTCCACCTATGAGACAATACACTGAAGTACAAGGGTTTAAAAAAAATTAATTAAAAAAAAAAAACAAAAAACCTATGGTTTATAATCCAGGCTAGACTATAAAAAATTGACTATTTGACACAGGTATGTTCACTCTAATGTAATACAAGTGTGGTTTCATGATGAGTGGTTAATCTATCTAGATTGTTCAGAGTCAATGTCAAATTGCAAAACTAGTCATTGCAGCTAAAGGAGAACATTTGCACAATAAAAGTTTTTTTAAAGGTGACATAAATTATAAGTTTCTTCACATAAATTAATGTAATTATTTTACTTTGTCTCAAGTAATTCATAGAGCACTATAAGTGACTTAACTCAACAGAAATAAACAATGCCTTCCCTTTCCCTTACAGAGAAAACTAATGGTATACTATCTTGTGGCAAGTCACAGGATTATAGGTTTTGAACTGAAAAAGACCTAAGAGACCATTTAGTCTATCCATTTAATTTTTCAGATAAGGAAACTGAGACCCAGAGAATTTAATTTACTTGCCCAAAGTCAATTAATCAAACATAAAATACAGTTGAATCCTATGTGATTGTTCTGACCAATCATGGCTTCAGAGAAGAGATAAGGAAATGTACCTCCTTCCATTCTTAGGAGAGTCAGGGGATTTTTGTTGTTTTTCAGTTGTGTCTGACTCTCTGTGATCCCATTTGGGGTTTTAATGGGCAAAGATACTGGAGTAGTTTACCATTTTTCCTTCTTCAGTTCATTTTACAGATGAGGGAGCTGTGGTCAACAACATTAAGTAACTTGCCAAGGGTCACACAGCTAGTAAGTGTCTGAGGTCAAATTTGGATTCAGTCCTGACTCCAGGTCCAGCTCTCTACCCACTGTGCCACTTCAATGTATTTAAGTATATAAAAACACTTAATGGATGCATTTTCTTTCATTCATTCACTCATTCATTCATTCATTCATTCATTCATTCATTCATTCCACTGTAATCAGGAGCTAGCATTTAGTATATAAAAACACTTAATGGATGCATTTTCTGTCATTCATTCACTCATTCATTCATTCATTCCATTGTAATCAGAAGATAGCATCACCCATTGAACTATCTCTTTCTTCTCTTCTCTTTGCCTCTCTCTCTTCCTCTCTCTCCCTCTCTTGTATCTCTCTCTCCCTCTCTCCTTCATTACCTTCAGAAACATAGCTGTGAGATCTTTTTTTCCCATATTCCCCCCAGAAGCATAAAATCAGGATAAAGTACAGGATAGGTTGATGATCATATTCACTGCCTTTGGAGAAGTGAATTGCCATAACTCATTCTCAATTCAATTCAATAAACATTTATTGAGCATCTGCTATATGTTAAGCACTGTGCTAGGGGTTAAGACTACCAAGACAAATGTAAGAAGATCCCTGCCTTCATAGAGTTTACATTCTACATTAGTGGCATTTACAAAATCTTGTCTATTTGGCTATTTGAATACTGATAGTTTTCTCTCTTTGGAGTCCTGATTCCCTTATTTGAAATCAGTATGCTGTAGTAGAGCATGCTGGACCAGGTGTCAGGAGCCCTCTCTGTAAAAAAAGACCAACCTCCTCAAACTCAGTTTTCTCATCTTTAGAATGGGGATGATAATACTTTTACATGGTAGATGCAAGGAAAGTGCTTCATAATTCTTAAAGCACAATATAAATGTGAACCACTGTGATGGCCCCTTATCTGTTCACTCTGAAAGCTTTAGCTGGTCTAGAATCTCAGCTTGGCCACTTCTAACTAGATTTATGTTACTAGATAAACCTAACTAGATTTATCGAAACACCCTTTTCTAGATCAATGACCTCCCTGACAATGACTGCTTGTTTGTTTTTTTCAGATATTCAGAATCTACTATAGCCTACTCTTCTCTCTAGAATTCTTGTCTTGGCCTTTTCCTTGGTTTGAGTCCCCTTTGTGAATGATAGAAAACTGAGACTGGGGTGGGGACCCAGAGAGAGACAGGGAGGGAAGATACTAGGCCTGTCTATTAAATTACCAGAAGCTCTAGGGAGGCTGCAAAGAGGCTTTCTTGGGATGTTGCCAGTGTCAGTTGGTGGGAAGCATCATCACAGATGGTGAGTGAATGCAAGGGAGTGTTCTTGAAAGTCAAATGCAGAGACTGGCTGGGACAAGGCAACACAGAGAGAGGCCAAATTTTATTTTTACCATGTCTCATGAAAAAAAAAAGGCTTCCTTTGTGTCCAGGAGCACACACACCTTTGTATCTTCTTTTAACTAAGTCAAGATGACAAACTAGACTGAAGGCTTCTTTCCCTACACATTTTTGTTCTCCAGCTGGTTCTTTTTCTCTAACCTCTAGTTCTTTATTGAGAAGAAAGGGGGAAAGTTGAGAAACTGGTTTAGACTGACCCACAGGTGAAGAAGAAAGATGACTTCTTGCCCTGACATTTCTTAGAACACTGTGTTTGATTACTTGGACACACTAGCCCGAGGGATGGAAATGATAAAGCCCTTCCCTTTTAGTCTGAAGGGAAACAAGAGGGTTCTTGAAGTTGGACCTGGGCCAACAGATTAGCACTCACAACATATGACATTCCACAGCAATCTGAGCCTAAGAAGAGAGTCATTGAGGGGTGTAGTGATGATTAATCTGTTCTTTCAAAGGATTTGCAGGAGAGGATCCTTCTGAAGGTCTACGTACTTGGGATGGGGAAAGAATAATAACTGCAATCAGTTAGTTCATCAACAAGCATCTAAGGGCTTATTATGTAACAGATACTCTGCTAAATACTGAGTATACAAGAAAAACAAAAACACAGTCCCTGTCCTCAAAGAGTTTTATGTTCTAATGGAGGAAACAACATATCAATGTCTTGGTACATACTAGATATAGACTGTATAAAGGGAAGGTAATCCCAGAGATAAGGCATTAGCATCAAAAGGGACCAGAATATGGATTTCCAGTTGGAATAGACAGCACCCAGGAGGTAGAGACAGAGAGAAAATAGTATAGGAGAAAATTAGGGAAATGGCACAGTCTGAGTTGGAGTGTCATGTGGAAGGATAAGTATATAAAAAAGCCTGGGATGTTTGAAGAAGGCAGGTTGTAAAGGGCTTTAAAAGCCAGATTATATATATTTTATCCTGGTGATGTGGGTATGCAGTGGGAAAGAATAAGAAATGGTGCTTTGAGCTCCTAGAAATGCTTTGAAATCCTTTTTAAAATGGTGCTTTTAGAGAGTATGATTTCTACTACTTAGCAGAATATAGACTTAAACTTTGTGTTTTCCCCTTGTACTTCCAGTTGCTAAGAGCCTGCAAGACCAAGGCTAAGGGAAGGGGGGCACCCAAGCTAATTTGAAGGATGTTATGACTCTGTCTGCTGATAAGACTTTGCAAGGCTGAGAAAGACACCAAAGCATCCAAACAACCTTAAAAGTCCAACAAGCAGGACATGAGAGGAAACATCACACAAGTGTACTAGGGAGCTTTATATCTCTTCCCTGCTCTTCAACCTGGAATGCCCATGGAAGGAATAATCTGAGAGAGGGTGGAGAATTCCCAAGGGCAGTACTCCAGATCCATAATAAATCTAGCAACTTGAAACCCTTCTTTGGCTTTTGCCATCATCCTGGCTAGATTATCTTTAACATTCTTGAATAAGTAGCCTCATGCCTTGAGATGAAGGGGTCTGCAGTTCTTTGGTTGAGAACCAGCATTTGCTTTCTCACAACAGAACTCGCTATCTATAACACTGGAGGTAATATGGAGCCACTTGAGTTTACTTAGTCGAGGAGTGGATCCCTTTTGGCCTCTGATGGAGAATGAGCTAGAAGCTAGAATGAGGAGAGACACGAAACAGGAATGTCAACTAGAATTCTCTTGCAATTGTCTAGGCATGAGGCAATGTGAGCCTGCTTTTATATATATATATATATATATATATATATACACACATTTATTTTATTTCTGTTATACTTACAAAGCACCTTTTAGTCTCTATTTTATTTGATCATAATTATGTTGTAATTTAAGCTTTGCCCTTAAGTTTATAAACACCTCAAGGGCAGAAGCTTTATTTTGTTTATTTTTGTATTCCCAGTGCTTAGCATTGTGCCTATCCCATAGTAGACTCTTCTTAAATATTTCCTGATTCATTGGTTACATCCCAAAGACAGGTAGTTCAAGTATTACTGTCACCATTTTAAAGATGAAAAAATTGAGAATCAGATGGGGAAGTCACAGGAAAAATAAATGGCAAAAGTAAGCCTCAATCTAAATCTCAGTGAAACTCAGTGCTCTATTTTATAATTACCCACCATCTAAGAGTGGAACAAAGGTTAGGACAG
>NC_058131.1:226714183-226735379 GCF_016433145.1 Gracilinanus agilis | reverse complement strand
CTGCTTTTATATATATATATATATATATATATATATATATATATATATATATATACACACACATTTATTTTATTTCTGTTATACTTACAAAGCACCTTTTAGTCTCTATTTTATTTGATCATAATTATGTTGTAATTTAAGCTTTGCCCTTAAGTTTATAAACACCTCAAGGGCAGAAGCTTTATTTTGTTTATTTTTGTATTCCCAGTACTTAGCATTGTGCCTATCCCATAGTAGACTCTTCTTAAATATTTCCTGATTCATTGGTTACATCCCAAAGACAGGTAGTTCAAGTATTACTGTCACCATTTTAAAGATGAAAAAATTGAGAATCAGATGGGGAAGTCACAGGAAAAATAAATGGCAAAAGTAAGCCTCAATCTAAATCTCAGTGAAACTCAGTGCTCTATTTTATAATTACCCACCATCTAAGAGTGGAACAAAGGTTAGGACAGGGATAGGGGAGAGCAAAGGTAGCTCAGTAGAAGAGTTGGGGAGGGCATGATTCAAAGTCTCACTCCTGTTTTGTGTCAATAAATGATTGCTGACATGCATTATGAGTACCGTATTAAAGGTGAATATTTTCCAAAGCTCAGACTTCTCTGGCCTCTGTTCTCTCTATCTTTTCCCACAAGAAACAATATTCAAGCTCATTGCTTCAACTCTCACCTATATGTGGATGGCTGCCAAAATGAATTCTCTAGCTCTGACCTATCAGAAGACAACTCAGGTCTGGAATCTCTAATTGCCTATGGGCAGCTCTACCTGTCACCTCAAAGTCAACACAAGTAAAAGTGATATCATCTCCTCCCCTGTTTCCCTTTTCCCCACTCAGTGTCAGCAAGACCGTCATTTTCCTTGTTACCTGCTCCCTGTGAAAATCTGAGAGAATTTCGATTCTTACTTCAACCTTCACTTTCCTAAATCCTGTTTTTGAATCCTGTTAATACTTCTCTAAGAGGTAATATCTTCTCTATCATCCTTTCTTTGTATCCCCACTGCCACAGATCTAGCTCAGACCATAACCACCTTGTCCTGGGACTTTTAGAATTATTTCCTAGCTAGACTCCTTGCCTCTGGTATTTGTCTTTTTAATCCTACCTACAGTTGCTAAATAAATCTTCCTAAAATACTGCTTTATACATGCTATTAGTGCACTCAAAAACTTTCAATGGCTCCAAATTACCTATAAAATAAATTCAGCTTGTTTAGCCTTCACAATATGACAAAAAAAGACAGAGGAACTAGGTTCTGATCCCAGCTAGACCTCATTTTTTTTTTTTTATGCACAGTTTGGTGGTGCAGTGTATGGAAAACCAGGCCTGAGAAATCAGGAGGACGAGTTAAAATTTGGCCTCAGACAATAACTATGTGACCCTGAGCATATTATTTAAAATCCTTTTGCCTCAGTTTCCTCAAATGTAAAATGGGGACAAAATTGTATTGAACTCTCAGGGTTGTTGTAAGGATCAGATGAGATATTTTTAAAGCAATTAACATGGTGCCTAGCATATAGTAGTGATTAATAAATGCTTATTTCCTCCTTCCTTTATGATCTTAGAATCTCTC
Organism: Gracilinanus agilis; assembly: GCF_016433145.1. NCBI lineage: Eukaryota > Metazoa > Chordata > Mammalia > Didelphimorphia > Didelphidae > Gracilinanus > Gracilinanus agilis. The sequence goes on along the minus strand of NC_058131.1, from coordinate 226,733,810 downwards.
TGGACCTCTCTATCTTTGTTTGTAAAATGAACTTGTTGGACAAGATGTCCTCTAAGGTATCATTTGGATCTAAATCTATGATTCTATGAAAACAATTTGGCTCCAATCAACCTTTTTCAATATATGCTCCTACCATTTCAGTAAAGGAATCCTTTACTTTGGCCAAAATATTCTACTTGAGGTTCCTGGAAAATATTTTATTTCTCTTTCTGTCTGTGTCTCTGTGTTTCTTTCTGACTTTCTTCTGTTTCTCACTCTCTTTCCTTCTCTCTCTTCTCTCTTTTTTCTCTCTCTTTCTACTCTCTCTTCTGTTTTTTCTCTTTCATTCTCTTTCTCTTTCCTCTCTTTTTTCTTTCCTCTTGTCCTTTATCTACTTTCTCTTCTGTTTTTTTTTCTTTCCTCTCTTTTTCTCTGTCTTCTGTTTTTTCTTTTTATCTCTTCTCTTTCTTTTTCTCTGTTTTCTTCTCTCTCCACTCCCCACCCCCTGCCCCTCGGCATTTACTCATGAATATAAAACATTTCCATGTTCCCAAGTTCTATCTGTCCTCAAGTTCTCACCAATATGTCCATTTAATAGTGATCATTCCCTCCATGCCTTTACAAAAAAACACAATGATAGAGTTTACAAAGAACACTCCTGGAGTCTGAAAAATCAGTTTCCAAGTCTTATATCTGACATATATTAGATGGATAATCATATGCATGTGACTTAGTATGGCTAAGCCTCTTGGGATTCTAGGCTTCTCTGGTGCTACAGTGATGGAGGAAGTTTTCACACTGGAATCTTCCTGATCCACTGAAATTTGCAGGTCCTGACCAAAAACAACAACAAAAAATCCACTCATATGCCACTTACATGCTGCCTTGGTCTTCATCTCTTTGTTCACATCTCCTATCTCCACAGTTGGAAATTAAATTTCCTAAGGGCAAGACCCCCATTTTATATCTCTTTGTATCCCTGTTTTCTATGTAGCACCATCACATACAGGTGCTCAAGTGTCTGATAAAGATGGGATAGACTTTTGACTGGTTGTCTGGGTACTAAGTTTGGACTACAGATAATCTGTGGTTTTTTCCTTGCCCAGTGAAATCTGCTTTACATTTCACTTGCTTTGGCTTTTTTTCCCCACTCTGCAGTCATTTGAGGATTTAATCCATTGGTATTAAGGGAGAAGGGGCTATTTTTAGGACAAATAAAAAGAAATATGTTTTCATACAATAAATGGAATCTACTATCTTGAAAAGTAGTCGAGGAAAAACTAAGAACACGTTTAGGAAAAAACTAAAGTTAGAATCAAGTTAGGAAACACAATTCAAGATTTCTAGTCAATGGCTATGAGAAGGGTTAATAAATTAAGGCAAAGTCATTAGAGGAACATCTCTAATCAGGAAAGGAAGATACCTTGAAGGATTACTGTTAAGCCTTCTCAAAAAATCAATCTTTGGTGCCCTTGTCTTAGATGAAATATGGGATTAGATTGAAAAATGACCCAAGGTGGCATTTTTGTGTGTGTGTGTGTACATTCTCATAGAAAAGATTCAAGTCATGCTTTTTATTTCCCCTTGTTTTCAAACCAACCAGGAGCAGAGATAGCATCAGTCCTCACCCCCTCATCTCTTCATCCCACTGTCTCTCACCATGGACTATATAAAAGACTTTTCTTCTAAACTTCTCCCACCTACAGATGACATCTCTCATTTTCCCCCCTAAAATCTCATTAGAATATATTTGCTTCCAAGGATTTGTCCCTTTAATCGGTTACTCTGCTATTATTTTTCCCTTCTCCACACCTGACCAGAGACTTTAGGAACCAATTACCAAGTGAGGCTTGGTGTCAACTTTATTATTTATTTTAATTCTCAGGCTCTCAAGTTTCCCAGATTTGGTATTCAGACAAGTACAATGAACCTATTGAAGCCAGGCCTGGGCAGGAAGATATTTTATAAGGCTTGCTTCCCTCCATCTCCATGCCCATCTCTGGTTCAGCATAGCCATCTTCAAGTTCGCAAGATTCCCAAGATAGCTTCTTCAAGCTGTTCCTCTGCCCCTTGCCATGATTTGTCTCATGCATTCTTTTCCTAAGACATTCTGCCAAGGTCCATCTTTTCAACCCGGCAGATGTCCTGCTATTTTTCCAACCCAAAGACTCTCCAAGGTCCGAGACCCATATTGCCACCCTCACTGAAATCTCATCCCTTTTCTGGCACAAGGAGAAATTGTTATAATCACACCATGTCGATCATTTTTTTTTGATCAAGTTAGAAAAAATAACCAGATATTGTCATGTTCTGGGATGTGAAGAGAGGAAAACTGAAGGGGAATAAAGCCCATATGTTCCAAATCCTTTTTTAGATTTTGCAAAAATGTGAGCAGGTCACCACTGTTTGCAATTCTACTGCCATTCATTTGATGTTTCCACACTGGCTGGGTATGGATTCTCTGGTTTTGCACATAGTATTTAAAAAATAAACAAGCAAACAAAAAATAAATAGATAAACAGATAAACAAATGAATGAATGAATAAATAAATAAACAAGTAAATAAACAAACAAATAAATAAATAAATGAGGGAATGAATGAATGGATGGATGGGCAAGCAAACAAACAGATAAATAAATAAATGAAGAAAAAGAGATGCTGTCAGAATTAGTTTGCATTTATATAGGGAAATCTACAAGGGACTTTGGCAGGTCAGAGCTCCTACCAGAGGATATCTGCAAGTCTCTAGTATTTTAGCCATACTGTGCTTGGGGAACAGAGACAGCCCATTGGTAAGGAAATGGAAGAGACAGCCATAAAAAATGTGACAGTTTTAATGATCCTACAAGATTCTCAGGAGGGCTGGCAGTAAGTTTAGAAAGAGCTGTCATGAAGGAAAAAGAACAGAGAGGAGAAAAGGACTAATCAACAGCCTTCCATGACAGAGCAGTGAGCACTTCTGGCTTCTTGAAATAATGCCGCTTCTGATTCAGGTTCTTAAGCAGTCTTCAGCACTTCTGTGCCAGGAAGAGGAACTCCTTGAAGGAGCAAGGCCAAAATGAAACTGGGGAACTGGATGATGCAAGAAGGAAGATTTTTGGCTCTAAGGGACCATAAAGACTACAGGGTTGTTGCTCCTTTCCATCCAACTCCATCCCAGAATCCACTGGGAGGCAAAAAGTTAAATATAACTCATAAAATTTGTAGTGACCCTACTCAAGGATATCCAATTACTTCACTCCTTTCAAGGTCTACTCTCAGTTGCATTTTATGGGGAATAGGTTAAGAAAGCAAACAGATATGGGCTAGAGATGGATAATCAATGGAGTAAATATATTGCTTCTGCAAAAGGCATTGATCCAATGCCCTATGATTCTCTTCACCCAACCATGCAACTACTCCTTTCCTGGCTATCATTCTCTGTGTCTTGTCTTCTCCAAATAGAATATAAGCTTCTTGAGGGTAAGAGATGGAACTCTTTTGGTATTCAAAATCTCTAGGCTTAGCATAGTACCTAATAATCGTTTTTCATTTTCTGTTGTTATTTAGTTGTGTCTGACTCTTTGTGACTGTTTTTGGAGTTTTCTTGGCAAAGATACTGGAGTGGCTTGCCATTTCACTCTCCCAGCTAATTTTATGAGTGAGGGAACTGAGGCAAACAGAGTTAAGTGACTTGTCCAGGATCATACAGCTAGTAAGCATGTGAGACTGTATTTGACTCATTAAAATGAGTCTTCCTGATTCCAAGCCCAGTGCTCTACCCACTGCAACACCTGTAGCTACCTTATTATATACCAGGCACTATACTAGGCTAAAGTGCCTCAGGATCTAAAATGATAAGTTGGAGTCATCTTAGTACACAGAAAAGAACACTAATGAGTCAAAAAACCTAGGTTCAACTCCCAGTATCTATGCTTATTGCTCATATGGCCTTGGGTAACTCACTTAATCTTTCTAGGTATCATTTTTTTCAACTTTAAAAGAAGGGGATTGGATTAAATGATCGCTGAGGTTCCTTGTGGCTCTAGACCAATGGTCTTCCTAAATTACAGACAAATTGTCTACTCACCTAAGGAAGGAGTTTCCACATTAGAAGTTGTTCAAATGAATGAAATCACAGGTCTATAATTTTTAAAAAAAGGATAACCGACTCAAGTGGAATTTAATTTTTTCAGTTGTCTGCCATTTTGCATCATTTGCACCATAGTTCCCCTTTATTCACTTGAGTAATAAAAAAAAATTCTGGATACCTAGTTGGCTCAGAGGATAGAGCACCAGGTCTAGAACCTTGGACAAATCACTCAATCCCTGCTTGTCTGTTTGCTCATCTGTAAAATGAGCTGGAGAAAGAAATGGCAAATCACTCAGTATCTTTGCTCAGACAATCCCAAATGATGCCATGAAGAGTCATGCGTGAATGAAAAGCAACTGAAAAATCAATAATTGATACTTTCCATTCCATCAATTGATTGAAACACAGCACTTCCCATACTCCTAAGCAAGTTTATAGTGAAACCAAACTATCTTAGCTGAGAAATCTCTATATAACTTCTTCCTTTCTCTGGTATATTCTTGTAAACCCACAGTCATACTACTACACTTTAATTAGAATTTATTAGATACTAAAGAATGCCATTTATTATAAAGAATGACAATTTCAGGAGCCAGCTAGGTGACTCGGTGGATTGAGAGCCAGGCCTAGAATCAGGAGGTTCTGGGTTCAAATGTGACCTCAGACACTTCCTAGCTGTGTGACCCCGGGCAAGTCACTTAACCCCCATTGCCTAGCCCTTACCACTCTTCTGCCTTGGAATCGATACAGGTTATTGATTCTAAGATGGAAAGCAAGGGTTTAAACAAAAAAGAATGACAATCTCACTCTGCCTCTATCTCTTCCTCCAAGAGTGAAACTATCTCTGGGCTTACCCACTTGCCTTCTTACCTATGTGCCGCTCCTTGCATTGGAGATCAAGAGCAGTGGCCACAGCTTGAGAAAAGCAGTTATGCATGGCTCCTGCATGTAGTACCTGCTGCTGGGGAGGCAGATAGCTGGAGCTCTGGACAGCAGGGAGGCGAAAGCCAGTCAGACATCCTGGTCAAGTCTACGCACAGTATGGGCAGCAGGGATGGGTTGGGATTTGCATTGTTGGAGGGAGCATCTAAATAGATGAAATTATAGATCCTAAGGTGATAAATTTAGTGCTGGAAGGAAACTTAAAAGGTCATCTAGTCCAACTCCTTCATTTCACAAATGAGAGAACTGAAGCCCAAAGAGATGAGGTAATTTGTCCATGGTCTCATAGCTAGTGTTAAAAGCAGAACTGGAATCCATGTTCTTATGACTCCATCTACTTGTCTACTACACCAAGCATCCCTTTGTAAATGATGATGCTCTCTGTTGGCATCAGACTTGAGATTTTTTTCAGGAATCAATTCTGAAGTTGCTTGGGCTCAATAGATGTCAATAGATGCTAACTATAGACAACTGTCTGATGGTGACTGAAGGGGCGGGGGGGCAGCCACAGTTGTTTGACATGCAGAACATGCCCTCCTGTTATTTTCCCCTGGATAGATTCTCATGGAGGTGCTCCAGCATGAAAAACACTCAGAGCAGCTGTCAATGGGCTCACAAACCCTTGGGTTGAAAAATGGTTTCACAGGAGAGACCAGGATGGAGGAGACAAGGAGAGCTTGTTTGTGAAAGCTAAGTATCTGTGATGGGCTTCCCCCACTTCCTCCCCTCTCTCCCCTTGATGTGGAATTACTAACTCCAGGGCTGCGCAAGTGGAACCGCCTTTACCCTGTGGGAATGTGAACATTTCTTATGTTTAGCGATTCTGGCTGTAAAGATTTTTATCCCATTACAGCTAAATGATGAGTAAAGGGAGAGAAATGATGATGATCTTTTGCAGCCACTCCAGCAGGGTAAATACCAAGAAGAGAGAAAAATGTTCGGACACTGGACCAGTGCCCTTTCATCTAAAAGGATGAAAAAGAGCAAGGGAAAATGTCTTCCTGGTGAGATGTATTGGACCATGGAATTTCCCCTCCAGGCAAGTGATGGGAGCCCCACTGGCTGAATCATTTAATTCCAGGCTGGGCAAAGGCTTGGAGAATATGCCAAAGGGAAGGACTACACTCAGTTGGGGTTAGGGGAGGCAATGAATGTGGAAAAGGGCTGACCTTGTAGCACTGATTTCTATAAATTGTGACCTTTTGCTCTACCTACTTTTAAATAATCATATAATTTAAAATAAGGCAAAACAAAATGAAAAAATAACCATTCAAATAATCATTGCTGGGGAAAGAATGAAATTATGTTCTTGTTTAATCAAGATTATGATCTCTTCACTTCATGGGAACTGGAAAGGATGTCTTAAGTCATATTTTTCAACTCATTCATTTTTCCAAAAAATAAACTGAGGACTAAGGTGATTTAGATGAGTTGCCCATGGTCAAGAATCAGGCAGGATCTGAACTCAGTTCCAGGCATTCCTTTAAACTCTGATTTAAAAGTCAACATTCTTTCCATTTCATCATACTGATTCCCTGTTCAAACAACTATTTATTAATCACTCATTGGATACTAGGCACTTTGCTTGGTGTTGGGGATATAGACACAAAATGAAAGGATCTTAGTCCTTAAAGAGCTTCCATTTTACTAAATGCAAACATCTTTTCATTCATTTATCATTGTTGTCTTCATCATCTTCATCATCATTATCACCACCACTGCACAATTATGTAACACTAAGGTTTTCATAGCAATTTACATATATTATAATATTTGATCCTGGCAACAATACTATGTGATAGATATTTTTATTATTCCCATTTTACAGATGAGGAAACTAAGGCTGAGAAAATATAAGTGGTTTGCCTAGGGTCACATAGTAGGTATCTCCATCAAGATTTGAACTTGGGTCTTTCAGATTGTAAGTTCAGCTTTCTATCTACCATATAAAAAATTAATGCAATAAATTTCAGTCAAGAGTACTAACTCCTGAGAAAATCAGTAAAGGCTTCCTATGAGAGGTTGTATTTGAGTTGAACCTTACAAAGATCCAGGCATTCCAAGAGGTGGAGGTGAGGAAGGAAAGGAATCAAGGCAAAGACAAGGGGAGTTGAGGTGAAATGTTGGGTAGAGGGATAGGAGAGTAGGCCTATTTGGCTAAGACATAGTATGAGTGAAGGGGAGCAATATGTAATCAAACTGGAAAGCCAGATGAGAAAGTGCTTTAAATGTCAATTTGTATTTTATCCTAAGGAGAAGTGGTAGCCACTTAAGCTTCTTGAGGAGGGCAGTATTAGGCAGACTTACATTTTGAGAATAGCAAATTGGCAACTGAGTAAAGGATGGTTGGAAGAGTTGAGAAGCTAGATGCAGAAAGACCAGTTATGAAGCTCATGCTCTAGTTTAAGCAAGAAGTGCTGAGGACCTGAACTTAGTGTTTGTTGTTCACATGGAAAGATGGAGGCAAATCAAGAATATCTGAGTGGGAAGCATTGACAAGACTTGGCAATTTGGGGAAGATGGGTACTCCACTTCCGTGTCTTCACAGCAGTCAGATTTTTATATATAACTTTAGGGATGGCAGCTGTTAAGTCAAATAGGAGGAACAAAAAACAAAACACACAAATACTGGCTTTCATCCCCTAAGACCAGGAAACATAAAGGATGTATACCTGGACCTCAGTAGAATTTTAGAAACACACAGAATTCAGAAAAGTCCCAACTAGAAGAATATTCTGATTCTTCCCTTGTCTCTGAGGCAAGGTCAGATGCGATTACAAGTCTGGTCATTCACCTATTTGTGCCCATGGGAGCCCATGCATGACTAGGTAGGAGGAGGAAACTAGCCTGGGGAAGCATGAATTCGTACACATATGGGCATGAGCTATGCTTGCTAAATTCTCTCTCTCTCTCTCTCTCTCTTTTTCTCTCTGTCTCTCTCTCTGTCTCTCTCTCTCTCTCTGTGTCTCTCTGTGTGTCTCTCTGTCTCTGTCTCTGTCTCTGTCTCTGTCTCTCTCTCTCTCTCTCTGTCTCTCTCTCTCTCCCTCCCTCCTTCCCTCCCTCCCTCCCTCTCTCCTTCTCTTTCTCCCTCCAGAGTCATTTTTTAGACTCTAGGTTCCACACTGCAGATTTTATCTTCAACTCCTATCTTCTACTTTTTTAAACTCCTATCTTGAATACAAAATTGTCAGCAGAAATACCATAGGATTTTCAATAAAAAAGGAATTCTATAGGTGCATCTAGTCCAGGAATTCTTAATATATTTGAATCATAGATCCTTTTAGCAGACCAGTGAAACCTAAAGACTTTTTCTCAAAATAATGTTTTTAAATACATTAAGTAAAATGTATAGTATTATAAAGGAAACCAATTATCTTGATAGTTATCATTTTTAAGTAATTTTACATACTCTATGGTAGCCACCTCTGATCTTTTCTAACCCCTTCACTGTATGAAGGAAGAAACTAAAGCCAGGGTTAGTTACTAAGGCATTGGGGGCAGGATTCCTGGCCAAACCTTCTAACTCAAAATCTTATCCACTCGCTCTCTACCATACTGCCTCCAAGATTAACTAAAACCCAAGAGCAGTCATGGTGAAACTTTTAAAGATGGAGTACCAGGTTCCAGATTGCATGCCATGCTCCTCCCTACCACCAAGTGCTGGGAACACCCCATTCCCGCTTCCTGCACACAGAGGTGGGAAGAAGTGCTCCCTTTGGGCTGCTGGGCAGAGGAGCAGGTGAAATGAGGAATGTCCTCAGTGAGTGGAGAGAGACGGAGGGGTGTAGCCTTAGCTCTGCTCCCCTCTAGCTCTGCTGCCTGTGAGTTGCCTACTTTACCCACTGTATGTTCTTATTGGGCTGCTGGGCAGAGGGGCAAGGGTATGTGTGTGTGTGTGTGTGTGTGTGTGTGTGTGTGTGTGTGTGTGTGTGTGTGTGTGAAAAATGCTGCAAGTGTGGTAGAGGGGGGAGGGGAGCAGCTCTGCTTGAGTTCCTCTGCCTTTCTAGGAATGAACTGGGAGGGGGGAGGGAGGGTGGCCACATGCCCACAGAGAATGCTTTGCGTGCCATCTTTGGCACCTGTGCCATTGGTTCATCATCACTGCCTAAGAACAAGAAAGCCAGTGGCTTGACCTTTCCTCAAGAGGCATTTTTTGGAACCCTTAGGATCTCAGTATCAATTTTAAGGCAGAAGAGTAGTAATGGCTAGGCAATGGGGGTTAAGTGACTTGCCCAGGATCAGATATAGCTAGGAAGTATCTGAGGTCAGATTTGAACCCAGGACCCCCTATCTCCAGACCTGGAGCTCTATCCACTGTGCAATCTAGTTACCTCTCCTCAAGGGGCTTTTTCTTTGGCATGGTTTCAGAGGTGAGAGGCACTTTACATGTGATGTCAAGATATGGTACAATGGGGGGCAGCTGGGTAGCTCAGTGGATTGAGAGCTAGGCCTAGAGATGGGAGGTCCTAGGTTCAAATCTGACCTCAGACACTTCCCAGCTTTGTGACCCTGGGCAAGTCACTTGACCCCCATTGCCTACCCTTACCACTCTTCTGCCTTGGAGTCAATATACAGTATTGACTCCAAGATGGAAGGTAAGGGTTTAAAAAAAAAGATATGGTAGGATGGAAAGAGTACTGGACTGGGAGGACTTAGGTTCTAATTCTCTCTGCTATTTCCTATAAATTTTTCTTCTTTTATTGTTCATGTTTTCTTCTTTTGTTTGTTGTTGTTTTGTTATTTGAGTTATTTGAGTTGGGTTTGATTCATGATGATTCCATTTGAAGTTTTCTTGGCAAAGATACTGGACTGTTTTGCCATGTTCTTCTCCAGCACATTTATAGCTGAGGAAACTGAGGCAAACAGGTTAAGTGACTTGCCACATAACTAGTAAATGTCTGAGACTGAGTTTGAACCCATGGAGATGAGTCTTCTTTACTCTAGGATTCTCTACTGCACCACCTAGCTTGCCCACTTAAACTGAGATGAACTGGAATTTAACATCCCTTCCAGCTTTGGAGTTCCATCCCTATATATATAGGTGAAGACATTTGGGAAAGGTTTGTTGATTGACTGTTTAAAGCACTTCTCACATTTCCCTCTACCAGATCCTTGCCTGCTGTCTGCAGTTCCCCATGGTATCAAATCTTGCATTTCTTAAGTAAAGCTAGAAATTTTCCTGGGATAGATGAGTAATGCATGGTCACATTGATACTAAGAAATATATGTCCCTGTTTTGTTTCAGAGGAAAGACTGATAGGTTTTTTAAGTTAGCAGATCTGAGTTCAAATCATGCCTGTGCTACTTACTTAGCTGTGTGACCTCAGCCCCATCACTCAGCCCCTCTGGGACATTCAGTTCCCTCATCCATAAGAACAAGTGGGTTAGATGAGATTACATCTAAGGTTTTTTCTCATTATAAGTCTATTATCTTGCCTCTCTTCCTCTTCCACTCAGGCTGACTTCAGCTCTTCTCTGAGAGCAGGTTTTCATTAAGGGGAGGCAAGTGGGCACCAGAAGTTATTGGAAGCTGGGGTATAAAATTTCCCAATTTTGCCGAGAGCCGTCCTTGAGGAGAAAGTGCCAGCTAGGTATATGAAAGAGCTGAGTGGGTTGCAGGGAGTCAATGGGATTTTGTTTTTTACTTTGTCAAGGCAAAGGCATGAAAACTAGAAAGGCCATTACAATATGTCCCAATCTGCACAAAGCAGATTGAAACCTCGCTCCTGCCCCCTCTCTCACACCTAAACAAAAACTAAAGTTGTCACCTTCAAATGGGGGGAGTTGGTCAACTTCTTTCTGTGATCCTAAAGAAATGCACTCATGAGCACCGATCAGCTACATAGCGCCCCTCAACCAAATCTAGAGAGTCTGACATTTGCTCTAGCCCCAGTTGACAATATGTGTTTGTGGGGGAGCTAGAAAGAGCCTTTCCACTGCTCTGACCTGCTTCACAGCCCACTAGGAAAGTTAAATCATCAGGCTTCCCCAGGGCTTCTCTCCAATGGAATGCCATGACACCATTGGCTTGTACAGAGTACCACCCTGCCAATGCAGTTCAGCCCCCTACTCTTAACAGCTGTTTTCTGGGTGCAAACATTGATGGCTTCCCTTCTTCCCATCCTACTGCTTCTCCCCACCTGCTGGCTCCCTCCCTCTCTCACACAGTAACTTTGGATTCCTATGCAATTCCCCTCTTCCCCCTATGCCCACCCCTTCCTACAACACCTGCTCTAATGCGTAGCTAATAATGTACCAGCTTTGGTGCTGTTCAAATATAGTCTATAAATCTAATTCTAATTTCCACAGTAAGAAAATTGGAAGCAAATTTAATAAGCTCAGACCCCTCCCACATGCTTCTTTGCTTTTCTCTCAACATTAATGAGAACTTGGGAAAAAATGCTTTAAATCTCCCTGAGTGTATTCTCTTGTTCTCTTGAATGTCAGGATGATGGGAATAAAGCTTGTTTTAGCCTATGTTTTCTTTTCTACACTAAGGCAAGTGAGATTCTTTAAAATATTCCAAATGGGTCAGTGATCAAAATTTGTTTTAATTCCCCCCAAATGAGAAGAAAACAGATACACTTATCTGATCTATTTATCACAATTGTGGAGAGGATGAATTTTTTAAAAATCTATTAAACAAATAAATGAAATGACAGAACAGAAAATATATGGATTTGAGCTCCTTTCTAGCTCCGACTCGGTGATGACTTATAAAAGTGGAGTTTCTGAACCACAAAAGTGATAGATACAGAATTCAAATGAAAGAAACAGATCAAGAAAAATATTTGGGATAAGTATTTTATATTTAATAGACCCATGATCTTTGGTACTCCTTCTGATGGTACAACCCACCTGTACCTTTTCATCTGGTGTAATTCTTTTTCATGTCCTTTCATAATTTCTACTTCAAATATCTACTCAACTTATTAGAGAGCTTTCTCCAGGTATTTTAACTTTCTGTGCCTACTAGTAAAGCTCATCAGTTATTAATCCATTATCCCTTGCTCTCATTATATGATCAGACCTGATTACATATTGTCTAGATATCAAGGATTCCACTTCTGGATAAAGCATCATTAACAAGATACCTAAAACTAAGTAAGACTACCATTACTTTTTTGGACACTTCAGTTCTGATGTTTTTGGCTTCTGTGGCATTCAATAATTTAAGGCATCATATCACTTGAAAAATGTTATTAAAGTCAATAAAGATTTATTAAATTCTTTCTACATGCCAGACAGTGGGAATACAAAGAAAGACAAAGGTAGTAGTCTCTGGTGACAAAGGGCCCATAGTGTAATGGGAGAAATAGTCTGTAAACAACTATGTACAAACAATGCATACATACAGATGTATATACACACATTGTGTAGGGGTGTGTGTGTATGTGTGTATGACTTGGAGATAATTTTAGACAGAAAGCATTGGCATTAAAGGACAGTTCTTGAAAAAAGGGGGATTTTACCTGAGACTTGAAGGAAAGGAAAAAAGGGGAGTGGAGTAGAGACTAGGAGGAATAACTTTCTAGACATGGGAGCAGTCAATGAAAATGTACGGATCTGGTATAGAGTATGAAATGTATGAAGAACAACAAGCAGGTCAGCAAAACTTGAGTCCAGAGCACGCAAAAAAGAATCAAGTTTAAGAAGACTAGAAAGATTGTGAAGGGACATTTTTTCTTGTACCTAGAAAAAAAATTTATGTGAAATTCAATTCCCCAAATATATTCTGTCCTAATCTTTCCTATTTAATCAAATGTATGTTTTTTTCAATCAAGCTATGCTTTTCCAAGATTTACATACTATTGGACTAAGTAACTCAATAGGCAACCCATCCCACTATGCATCATAGTTTGGGCAATGAGGCATTTTTTACTTATTTTTTTCTCTTGTGAATTGCAAGATGAATCTCTTTTGAATGGCTGCATTTATCATCATGGAGGTCTTATAGTATTTTGTGTCTTGATGCAATGAGCAGTGTCATTCAAAAATAAGAAAATCTGTAGAACCTCACCCTCTTTTGGGAACTATCACCCTTCTATTTGAACTTCATCTGAATCATCCTCCATGACAGTGAAGAACATATTTTAAACCCTTTTTTCTGGGTTATACGTATATTATCACATAAAATATCTCCATATTATTCATTTTTGCAAGTGAATAATCTTATAAAACCAAAACCCCAAAACATATACTCAAATAAATGAGTGATAAATGACATGTTTTCATCTGCATTTCGACTCCAACAGTTCTTTCTCTGGAGGTGGATGGCATTCTTTTTCATAAGTCCCTCAAAATTGTCCTGGATCATTGCATTGCTATTAGTAGCAAAGCCTATCACATTTGATCATTCCACAATATAGATGTTGCTGTATATAATATTCTCCTGATTCTGCTCATTTCACTTTGCATCAGTTCACATAGGTCTTTCCAGTTCTTTCTGAAATCATCCTGTTCATCATTCCTTATAGTTCAAAAATATTCTATCACCACCATATACCACAATTTGTTCAGCCATTCCCCATTTGAGGGACATCCCTTAAGTTCTCAATTCTTTGCCACCAAAAAAAATGCGGCTATAAATATTTTTTTGATAAACAAGTTCTTTCCCATTTTTTAAATCTCTTTGAGATACAGACCTAGAAGTGGTATTACTGGATCAAGAGGTATACATTCTTTTAAAGCCCTTTGGACATAATTTCAAATTGCCTTTTAGAATGGTTGGATCAATTCTCAACACCACCAGCAATTCATTAGTGTCCCAATTTTGCCACATTCCCTCCAATATTTTTTATTTTCCTTTACTGTCATATTGGCTAGTCTGATAGGTGGGTGGTGGTACCTCAGATTGTTTTAATTTGCATTTCTCTAATCAAGAGGGATTTAGAACAAGTTTTCATATGATTGTTGATAGCTTTGAAGTGAACATCTTTTTTAAGCACTAAGTCTCTTTTATGTGGGGATCACTATATAGACTGTACCTATCAAGAAATCTTCTATCATATGCATATTATACACTTTGCTGAAGGAGAAGTTTTAAGTATTATTTTTTCCTTACCTGAGTCAAATATTGTTTTCCTGATCAGCAAACAATAAACACAGTTGGATCTTGAATTTTCTACACCTTTCAGTCAACTGTGTGACTAAAGATGTGCTCTAGTGTAGAAAATCATTTATGAAAACTTGGTTATATTCTCTTCTCATATTTTGATCAAGGTCACCCTTGATATGTACATTGTTCATTGTTTATTTTTCCCTCCTACCTCTCCTCTCCCACTGGAAAATAAAATAAAAAGCAATACTTTGTAAAAATATGTTTCAAGCATAGCAAATTCCCACTTGCACAAAAAGTTCATGTCTCGCATTGCAAATCTAGTCTGTTACTCCTCTATCAGGAGGTGACAGCATTCTGAGTCATTAGTCCTCTGGAATCACAAATGATCATTGTATCGATCAGAGTTATCTTTCAAAATTGTTCATTTTACAATGTTACTGTTATAGAATAAGTCATTCTCCTGACCCTACTTACTTCAGTCTACATCAGTTCATACTAATCCTCACTGGTTTTCTTAAACCATTTCATGATATTACATTATATTTATATATCATTATCTAATTATTTCTCAGACAGTGGGTGTCCTCATAGTTCTTTATGGTTCTTTCTCAAAAATATCATAATGACAAGAAGATAGGCCTAAAGGTTGGAAGTTAGTGATGTTCCTTCTTATCGTTTTTAGGGGAGGCCAGGGTTTGGTGATTAAGTATATTTTTTCCAACTCTTTTATTTCTTCTCCTCTGAATATCTTGAAAATTGATTCCTCAATGCTTATGAAACTGTATCATTTCCAGCACAGATTTCTTCTGTATACTGTTTCTGGTCTAGGAGTTCTTTCCATTCTTGTCTTTTTTTAAGAGTAATTTGTCTTCCTAGGTCACCTGATTTCATTTATGAGACTATTCATGTTAGCATGGTTCACTTCTTCCCATAGCATATCATAGCCACTGGTTCTTGGATAAATATCTTACATTTAAAATGTCAGTAGTTAATAAAGTGAAAATGTACAGTTTACTTTAAAATAATAATACAAATCTTGTCTTCTTAGCATATTTTAAGCCCTTTTTGGTCAGGTAGAAAGGCTCAGTGAAGAACTGTGTCATATTTTTAAAAATTTTTTGTTTCATATGTTGCCACTGGAACATAATGAACTTCACTTACTTATCCAGGCTGGTCCTAAGCTAGCAATCACTGCTTGAAACCAGGATTATACTCAAACCCTTTCTAGTTTCATAGGACCTATGTTCCTTAGAATAACTTTGAGAAGCCAGGATCATTTTCATGCCAAAACAAGATAGGAAATCAAGACTTTTTTTTTGGAGATTACAAGAAATAGATTTGATAAAAATCAAATTCGAAGTTTATAAGGAACCAGCAGAGAGGTATAAGAATAAGGTACCTTCTCCACTGAAAAGAAATTAATTCTGGAGTCTAGGACCTGGGTCCAAATCTCACCTGTGACACTTATTACCCATGTTGTAGAGGAAGTTAGGTGGTTCAGTGGATAAAAAAAAAAATTAAAGCTCTGAAGTCAAGACAACTTGAATTCAAATCTGGCCTCAGACTCTTCCTAGTTGTATTACCTCAGACATGTAGCTTAACAAATTGTCTCCATTACACACACACACACACACCTGTTAAAGAGAGCTTTCTTCTGCAATAGATCCATAGGTCTAAAGAGAAATAATATTTTAGAAATTCACGTTAAAACAATTCTGAAGGATCCTCTTTATATTAATTAAATTAGCTAAGTTAACTTGATTTTTTTGAGAAGTACAAAGACCACTCATGGGCTTGATCCCAATACAAATTAGCATGGAAACTTTAACCTGCTCCATTTTTCCATCTTGGCTGTTCATTCTACCTCAGACAGCCTGGTGGTCCTCCACTCTGCAGAGCTCACCATATTGAGATGCTACACTTAGGATGGGTCCCTGATTGGCAACTGCTCAGAATTTCCCCAACTCGAGCTATCTGCTAGCCTTAGCCTTCCCAGCAGCAAGGTCTACATAAGTAAGCCATCACACTAAGCCAAAGATAGCCTGACATAATACAATTTCATCTTGGCAAGACATAGGAGGATCCCAAAGCAATCCTCAGACTGAAGGAGTCCCTCGTTCTTGATACATGGCCAGTCAGTCTCCTTTTCCTGATAATTTCTTAAGATCACTGCTTTAGTGCCAGCAACGATTTCACATAGACTAAGATCATTCAGGAGAGGAGATTAGAAAAAGCCCAATTTATGGGCATAAAGTTGGTTAGAGTTCCCATTGCCCTGCAAGGTGTCTTTCAGACTCAGCATGGCTACCCTGAAGAGTATGGAGCCAAAAGGGAGCAGTATCTCTTTTTAGTAATGATATCCTTTTAAACCTTTGGAAAAATAAGGTCATCTTGGAGGCATTTTAAGGTCAAGGAGTATCTCATTGCATTCCAATCCCCAAACTGAATCATTATAGTGACTTGAATTAAGCCTAGCCCCAAAACATTTGGTGCTAGTCAATAGAATTGAATTATAATGACTTTCTCATTAATTTCTTGGTTGAAGTGGGAAAAGGGCAATGCTGGAAGGTAAAAAGAGGGTATTGGCTTATTGAAAAGGTTAGTATGCAGCCAGCAAATTTGACTTTGGTTCCTGGGAAAATTCTAGAATGGATCATTTACTTAACAAAATAATAAACCCTTTCCTTATGTTGTAGTGTCAATTCTAAGACAGAGGAGGGGGAAGGATTAGGCAATTGGGGTTATGTGATTTGCACAGGATCTCACAGCTAGGAAGTATCTGAGGTCATATGTAAACCTAGGTTCCCCTGACTCCAGGCCTGGAGCTCTATCCACTGTGCTACTCAGCTTCCCTTAGAGTGGATCATTTAAGAGAAGGGTGATGAAAATCTCAAAAGGGACTAGATCATTACAAAAAAAAAAACAGTGTAGCTTCATAAAGAACAAGTCCTGCCACTCTAACCTCATTTCTTTTGTTAGATATGATTATTAAAATATTACATGGAGGTAATGTTGTTGATAGAGTCTGTCTAGATTGTATCAAAGATGCTGATAAAGTATCTCATTATTCTCAAGAAGATGGAGATACATAGAGCAGAGGTAACATGATCAGATGGATATTGGAAGGTGGTACCTAAAGAGTTAATTGTTAATGATTCTGTGCCATTGTAGCAGGAGGTTCTTAGCAGAGGACTAAAAGGATCTGTGCTAAGCTCTATGCTCCTTAACATTTTTATAAGTGGTTTAGATAAAAAACACAGAGGGAACTCTCATCAAATTTGCAGATGGTAGGAGACATAACTAACATAGTATATGGTGAGATCAAGATCTTGACAGGTTGCTACCTATAATAAATATAATAAGATGAAATTCAAAAGGGCCACAAACCTGTAAAGTTCTGCACTTGGGTGCAAAAAAGCAACTTCATGAGTATAAGATTGATACATATGAGCAGTTCTGTAAAAGTGTTGGCTGTTTTAGTAGATTGCAAACCCAATTCAAGTCAGCAGTATGATGGGGTAGCCAAAAAAAGCTAATGCGATATTGTGCTGCATTAAGAATTTCCAGGAATAGGGCACTTATCAGACTTCATCTGGGATATAGCACTCACTTTCAGGTGCCACAGCTTAAAAAAAAGATATTGAGAAGCTGAATATACATAGGAAGGCAACTAGGATGGGGAAAAGGCTCGACTCCACAATATACGAGAATTATTGGAAGGAACAGGGTATGTTTGACCTGAAAAAGGGAAGACTTAAGTGGAGGTATGAGAGCTACCTTCAAATATTTGACAAGCTATGATATGGAAGAATGATTAAGTTTTTCCCACTTGGCCCTAGAAGGCCAAATCAAGAGCAAAGAAGTGACAAAGGCAAATGTAGGCTTGAAGTAAAAGAAAATAACAACTATGATGACTTCTTAAAAACTTGAAGTGAATCCAGAGGTGATGGGTTCCCCCTCCATGTAAGACTCCAAGAAGAGGTCACTTAGTTACATTAAAATATGGATTCCTTTTCAATATGAGTTAATTAGTGGTCAATATGATATCATATAACTCTTAAATTTTGTGATTGTGTAATTGGATGGCCAGGACTCTGGTATCCACATCAGGTATACATGAGGACATTTCTCAGTGGTAAAGAAAAGAGAACCCCTACTGACTCCATAGGATTTCCCTCTGCAGATGGTTCTGTAGGACAGGTCAATGGAGAAAGTGAAATTTGAAAAAGAAATGGGTTTGGCAAACTACATCTATGCCAACCACTAATCCCTACTAAGCAGCCTCTGTTGGAAATAATTAGATCCTGCCATTTGGGAGGTGCCACACCTGAATGGTGTCAGGTTTTAAGCATGGAAATCCTTTGTCACAAGACCATGAGGGCTCAGGCAGGTAATTTGTGAAATTCAAGTAGGAAATTGGGACTACTCTAGTGGCTAACTAAAAGAATATGATTGCCAACACAAACAGATGCTCTGGGGATAATGGAAAGAGACCCTGTGACTATTGCCATGTTAGATGGAGAGGGATGATGTTCTTTCCCATAAGAATCCTTAAATTGGCCTTTGAAACATGAGATCTTAAAGTAGATGACTGATTGCCAAATTCATGTGGAAGAAAGGGGATCCTTTAATGGGCTTTTGGCCTTGTTGGGAATCTGGATAAAGGTGAAAAGAAGTCTTCATTCATAGCTTGCATAAGAGGGCAATCCCTCAGAGGAATGCTTAAAAGAGCTGGGATTTTGTATTATCAGCTTGATGGGGATACTGGAAATGGGAGAACATTATTTGTCTGGTGGGCCAGAGAACGTTGAATTGGTGACACTAAAATATGTCTCAGTATCAACATAGATACCAGAAGAGATCCAAGAGGTTGATGATGACTTAACTACTTTGATACATATAAACCCATCACATAATGAGTCCTAGAGACTATGCTAAAGGTGTCTGTGGTCTTGATGTTTCTGATATTGCTCTTGTTCATCATTTACATTGGGAGATCTACTTTGAACTCCCTCACTCCATCCAATGAACTGTACTTTTTTTTCAAAAACTTTGTATTGGTTGATGTTTTTATCTTATGATTTACACTTGGATCATTCTCCTGCATTGCTTGTTAGACTCCTTTCTAGGGTCAGAAATGCTTTAGGGATTTTAAGAGTTATAAAGTCATAAGAGGAATTTCAGAACCTTGCCAGCAAGGTGATACAATAGGAAAACCATTAATCTTACGTAGGCTGGTAAGATTTCTCTTTAAATTAGCAAGAAAGAATTTCACAATTCCAAAGGACTGGGAGCAGAAAAAGCCAGTGTAAAGATTCTCCCAAAGTTTGGCTGTTCCCACTACTCTGTGGAATGTTATTATAATCTAGTGTTCTTGCCTTGGAGGAGGTGGTGATAGAGGGGAGTATGTCTGTTTTTCAGTAATTATATCTTTCTAATATAGTGTTGTAAATGAAGCTATTCTAATTGTATTTCAATGTCCAGGAGGGTTTTATTGCATTCTAACCTTGAACCAGAGAGTGAGAGAGAGAGAGAGAGAGAGAGAGAGAGAGAGAGAGAGAGAGAGAGAGAG
>NC_058131.1:226660582-226699348 GCF_016433145.1 Gracilinanus agilis | reverse complement strand
CTCTCTCTCTCTCTCTCTCTCTGTCTCTCTCCCCTCTACCCCCACTCCCTGCAGGAAAGCAAAAAAAAAAAAAGGAATTTCATTACTCTTCAGAAAACTAGCTTTTCAGAAAATTTTCATTAGTGTTGAGACAGGAAAGCAGTTTGGGTTTAATGGAAAGCATGCTGAGATATGGACACTGCGGATTTGGACTTGTATCCTATCTCTGCCTTTTACTAGCTATATGACCTGAGCTAAATGGGTCCTCAGAATTCACCTGTTCAAATTCCCTTATGCTACAGATGCAGAAACTGAAGCAATTTAAAGTTACTCACTCAGAGTCACTTAGCTATGGCCTTTACATCAGCAATACTTGAAAGCCATCTATTTCATTAAAAATCCATTTTTCTCCTTGTATGATTATACTCAGCTTTGCAAGATATGTCATTATTGGTTGTAATTGAATATACTTTACATTTTAGAATATTGTATTCTCAGTTCTCCTCTCATTTTTAGGAGAACTGAAATTCTGTGATCCTGACTGGTTCCTTTTCAAGGAATTCTTCTTTTCTGGATGCTTGTAGTATTTTGTCTGCTTGTTTGTTCAGTTAATATTGAAGTTCTAGATTTGACTATGACATGACTGGAACTTTTCTTTTGGGGGTTTCTTTATGGAGGTGCTCAGTGGATTTCTTATATTTTCATTTTGTGTTTTGCTTCTAAAAGATCTGAGAAGTTTTCATTTCCAATTTATTGAAATATGGTGTCTAGGCATTTTATGATGGTTTTCAGGGAGTTCAATCATTCTATCTTTTGATCTGTTTTCTAGGTTAGTTTTTTTAAATAGCATAACATATTTTCCTCTATTTTTCAATAGTTTGATTTGTCCTCATATTTCTGATAGTCTCATGGAGATACTGATTTCTATTTAGTCTGTTTTAATTTTCAGGTAGCAGATTCCTTGGATAAGGTTTATCGTTATATGTTCTAAGCTATTTATTCTTCTTCCAATTCCTCTGGAACTTTTATTTCATTTTCCTCCCTCATTTCATTTCTTCTTGGTTATTTATGGATTCCTTGTGAAAAATCTATTTTCCCTATGAATCGCTGCTTATAGTTGTTGTAAAAGAATTCTCTTCTCCTAGGTTTGATTTTTGGGTATCTCTGTATCTATAATAATTCTTTACAGTAGTTAACATCTATTTCATCATATCTTTAGCTTTATTTCCTGAATTATGGTTTTATGTCAAAATAAGTCTCCAACCTTGGCCATGCATTTGGGTGAGATGTTATACCTTGATTTGTGTTAGGATAGGTTACCTGAGACATTTACCTCCTCTTGGGATATGTCCATGCTAACAGTACTGGTGGGTTTTACCCACCCTACTTTGTCCCTGCTATCTTTGAAGTTCTCATCACTGGATCTTTAGGGCCCTTGATGGCATCTCAGAGCAGAGTAGTGGGGACCTTACAACTCCTAGGTCTGTGGTGACCCAGTCTTAGCAAGTGAACTGTTCACTATCACTCCTGATCACTTCCACAGTCCGTACTATGGATTTCTGAACTCTTAAAGATTTTCTAGTTAGAGCCCTCCATCCTTGCTGACTCTGGATCCAGAAACTTGAAGGATATGGGTGTATATGGCCTCACTCTCACCGCTCTGGGAAGGTTTCTTGTTTACCTGTATTGGTATTGGCATTTCTGGCCACATACATTTCCTATTGCCTATGAACTTATAGCTGATGGTTGTTGATGGTGTTTTTGTTGTTTTTGTTTTTAATGTTTTTGTTGTTTTTGTTCTTAATGCAGCACAGGAGTGGTTAAAGTCATTTACTGTAGTTTCTCATTAGATTTGTTTATTATCATATAGTCTCATGCTATTGTTAGGGTTTTGCTAGAATAGTTGCATGGGAGTTAGCCTATCTCTGAACAAGAAGTTATCTTCCACTGAAAGTCAGATCCATGCATTAAGATCATTTTTGGAATTAGAGAAGAGACTAGAAACAAGAAGCCAAATTATCAGATTGTTACAATAGTCCATCTGATGAAGGGCTGAGCCAGGGTATTAAAACTGAGAGGGAAGAGAAGGGGGGTGGTTTTGAGAGATGTCATGGAGATAGAATTACTGATAAGGAAGATTGGTGACTGTAGTTCTTCCACTCAAGACCTCCAAAGACTTTATAAAAACCTAGTCACACAACAGCCCCCAGGCAGAGAGAGCTCAGCAAAAATAATTATCATGCAGCTGATAAAGGAGGGAAAACATTTTAAGATAAGCAGTGCAGTGCATTATTACCCAGACTGGGAGGCCTAGAAAGAAGGCTTTGGATGACCTTTAAACTGATCAACTTTTCTAAATGTGCAAAACTGGAATTACAGAAGGACAGGTCTAGAGAATACCCAAATCAGGCAAGGGGAAATGAAGATGACTGAAGGGCATAGCCAGAGTATGGAGGGCAATTAATTCATCAAACCTCCCATCTAGCCAATGGTATAAGTTTACATTACAAACCAAGACAAAATTTTAGAATACTCTCTCTTTTCCCCTATCCCACTGGCCCCTGAAATAATATCCATGCATCCTGAAAAGACTTTCTTTCTGAAGAAATCCCAAGGCAATCATTTCCCTAAATTTGTTCCCTTCAGACAAATTTTACCATGGATATCTAGGATATAAAAAGCCCATCTGAATAGAGGGACAAGGGCTAATTTGAGAAAAACACCAGATTGTTCCTCTATAGAATGGCATGGGCATATTCACCAGAACATCTCCATGGCATCTCTGACATCTAATCCGTTTTCTTCCATATGTTCATCTCTTTAGCTCAGGCCCTTATCACCTCTTGCATAGACCTTCTCAAGGAATAATCTCCCTGCCTTAAGGACAGTCTATCCTCTATTCTGCTGCCAGAATGATTTTTCTAAAGAACAAACCTGGCCATGTCCCTCTTCTAGTCAATCAACTCTGGTGACTTCCTACTGCCTTTAGGTTTAAATATAAATGCCAATGTTATATTGTAATATATGTATTATATATGTAAGGGATTTATTAACTTCAGGAAAACAGGGAGAGGGGAAGTGGATTTTAGGAATGAGGAGGAAATAAACTATCTAAAATCTCCAATAAATTTGTTGACTTCACTTTCCAGGGAAAGTGCTTTGAATAACTTAACTTTTATCTCACTCACTAACTAACCTTTCTCTTAATCTAATGTTATTAAGTTTAAGATGGTGAAGGTAACTTTGATTGAAGATCTGTTTGAAATAGAGATTAATTGAGATCCTGTAAATGAGGTAATTTTTCCAATGCTCACTGCCTGGTACTCTATGGAGTAAACCAGCCAAGTAAAAATCTGCTCCCTGATGTCATAGATGAGCTAACAAAAAAAGAAACCTAACTCTTCTTTCCAGCCCCTTGAACCCAGAAAGGAGTATCCAAAGTGTCCTCACAAGTTGGGTGTCTTGGCTTTTTATACCCAGGTTCTTAACTGCCCCCAAATGCCCCCTCTCCTGGAGTTCTGGAGGGAGGGCACTGTGGAATTCTGTGAGGCTACTTTAACCCAACTTAAGATCATGAATGTTACAAATGATTAATTGATTTATAGAAGTGGTGTAGACCCAGACTTAACTCCTTCCTAGAAAGAGGAATCGCAAGGACTTTTTTTAAACGTCAAATGTATCTCAGTTACCTCCTCACACCTGAATCATACTCTAAGAGGTTATATGCAGATTAAAGTACCTTCTATGACTTTGACCTTTATCTCTTAATAATGATAGTTGCAAATAAGAGGACAGTTGGCTCTCAGTCATGAAGGGGGCACCTCATTCCCTCCTCGTTCTTCTCTTTATGTCTTAGTGGCAGATACTGAATCCCATCAAATTTTGTGCAGTGCTCAGGTCCCAGTACATTTTTCATCAGCTCAGTAAATAACATAGCACCCATATACCCTGTGGCTACCTAAAAAACTAGGTCAGCCTGGTGAATATTTCGGTGGAAAGCTGCAGAAAATGACATTAACTTTAATTTACCTCTGTGGGAGTCAGCACTGACTTAGAAATGTAAGTACCTCATTTTTATATTAAAGGAGGCACAGCACATTGGCATATGCCAGAGAATATGTATTGAGACTAGAAGGAATACCATTGCCAAATGCAAAACATGATCATGACAAGTGAAAAACTGGGTGAGTGGGTAGATTTGGGAAAATTGTGTACCAGGCCATCCCAGATTCCAAATGTCCTAATATCAATCAGTCAATTATTAAGCATCTACTCTGCACCAGAAACTGGGGATGTAAAAACAAAAACAGAAAAAAAAAATTACAGAAAAATGGCACAGGATCACAGATCCAGAGCTGGAAGTTACTTTAATGGTTACTCTAGTCCAACCTCCCCATCTATATGAGGGGAGTAAGGCCTAAAGCAGTGATTCCCAAAGTGGGTGCCACCGCCCCCTGGTGGGTGCTGCAGCGATCCAGGGAGGCGGTGATGGCCACAAGTGCATTTATCTTTCCTATTAATTGCTATTAAAATTAAAAAAAATTAATTTCCAGGGGCTCTAAGTAATATTTTTTTCTGGAAAGGGGGCGGTAGGCCAAAAAAGTTTGAGAACCACTGGCCTAGAGAAATGAAGTGGCTTACCCAGGTCATAATGATAAGAAGTGCCAATCAGGATTTGAACATGGATAATCAGATGCCAAATACTACTTTGAAATATGCAAATGAATCTGGGGGTCATAGATGTGGATATTTTCTGGAGTGATTCAGAACACAGCCCAACCATGCCTATCTAATCAATGCAAGTCTTGTCCATCTCCTCCCATAAGTTTGTCAGAAGGTAGGGGCTGTGATAGGGGCCCAGGAAAGTCCACCTAACATTGCTGGAGACTCTCATCACTTTCTCCTGACATAGTGAGAATACAGATAGAGCAGAGGAGGTCATGGCATGACAGTCCCTCATTCTCGTTATATAGCCTGCCATCTTATTTTACCATCATTCATTTATTTGGTGACTTCCTTTAGAGATTCTTCTTCCTGGTTCTTTGTTTATGCTAGGATACAGCTTGGTACACCCATAATGCACATCTCCTTTGCCCTCTGGGGATAACTCCTTTTGAATTTTTCAGAGGCTGCAGTATCCATGACTTATAGCCAAAAACCATCAGTAGACTACTGGTATTAAAAAGATGGTACAAATCTGGAGTCATTAAAAGAACTCTGCAATTGCCCAAAGGCAGTCTGACACAACTCTCTTCCTTCTGCTCCTAGGCTCAACTCGTGGTCCATACATATTATTTCTATAAAGCTCATCAAATATAATAATCTATTTTGGACAGAGGGTGCATGCGGGTCATGAGCTGAGGCCAGAAACAGAAGGGAGAGAGTCACATCATATGCATAATAGGCATTCTTTATTTGCTTGGTCTCTTTTTATTTGTGTGATTAGGACTCTTTAGAATGGTCATGGGTCTCATCTAGAGGACTCTGTAAGATTCTAGAGCTTGTTACTTGGTCTATATCATACATAATTTGCCCTCCCCTACCTCAATTTGCAATATGTGATTACTCCTTACTGTACCATAAAACAGAGTCTATTAAGCAAAGTATTAGTGTAAACAAGATCACAAGAGGGAATTTAATTTCACTTAAGGAAACAAACTTTTTAATGACTCAAGAAGCATCATTTACAAATAATTGATGTGCTAACTAAAAAATCATTCTTATTCATACAATTTAATGAGCACTTATTAAGTACCCATTATGTGAGAGGTCCAAGCACAGCCCACAAAAAAAATTAAAACTGAACCCTGCCTTCAAGCAGTTCACCTTCCCCTGGGGATACAATATTGATGTAAACAAATAAACAAAATATAAATATAAATTGATAAATCCAGATGGGAGAGAATACTAACACTGAAAGTAGGAAAGTAATGTGAAATAAATTAAAATTGTAAAAGATAGGAATACATTCTAGGCAAGAACAGAGGAGGGGAAATGGAGAGGGACCTCTGCAAAACATCATAGTGGGAGATGAGATGGAATTCTGGGTCTGAAAAACTCTAAGTTGGTCAATTTAGCAGGAAAAAAATAGGAAATAAGAGTGGAAAGGTAGACTGACTTCAGATGATGAGGGGCTTCAACTGACAAGCTGAAGAGTTTGCATTTTATCCTAGAGATAAAAGGAAGCCACTGAAGATTCTTGAGAAGGGGAGCTACATGATCAGCCTTGGGTTTTTTTTTAAAGATTTTTCTGGCAGGTGTGTGGAGAATGTATTGGGATAGGAAAGAGACTGGAAGCAGTGAGACAAATGAGGAAGCTATAGCTATAGTTCAGACAAGATGTGATAATAGTCTGTTAGGATGTCAGTATTCCCTGTCAGTAGAGGGGGGGCGGGAAAGAAGATGCTAAGAGACTGTGTGAAGGTAGAATCAACAAAATGTAGCAACTAATTAGATAAGAAGGGAAAGAGAGGAAGACAAGGTGGGAATAGCTGTAAGATTTCAAACCTGAATGACTAAAAGAGCAAAAGAAATAGGGAAATCTGGAGGAGTAGCAGGCTTACGGAGGAATATAGGCTCAATAATGGGGCAGCTAGGAGGCATAGTGGATAAAGCGCCAGACCTAGAGTCAGGGAGACTTGAATTCAAATCCAGACTCAGACACATACTAGTTTGGGTATCCCTGGGCAAGTCATTTAATCCTGTTTGCCTCAGTTTTCTCATCTGTAAATTGAGCTAGAGAAGGAAGTGGAAGACCACCCCAGAGTCTTTGCCAAGAAAATCTCATATGGAGTCACAAATAGTCGGATATGATAGAGCAACAACAACAACAATAATACTAAGTTCAGTTTAAGACATGCTGAATTTGAAATGCCTTTGGGGCATCCAAATAGATATTTCAAGCAAGGACCAAAGAAAGGTTAAAAGGGAACTTGGATAAATATTTAATTTAGGGAACCATCTACCTAAAAATAATAAACTGGATCCATAGGAAA
Source organism: Gracilinanus agilis (assembly GCF_016433145.1). Taxonomy (NCBI): domain Eukaryota; kingdom Metazoa; phylum Chordata; class Mammalia; order Didelphimorphia; family Didelphidae; genus Gracilinanus; species Gracilinanus agilis. Next base: position 226,692,374 of record NC_058131.1, on the reverse strand, counting down.
TGATAACATTACAATGTGAGTGTGTATCCAGGGAAATGACAATCTAGAAAAGCTGTCACTCTAGGCACACACTGATGGTTAAGAGGCAGAAGCCGGTCAGTGCTTCAGTAAAGGCACTTGAGAAAGCCAGTTTATACACATAGCAGAAAAAGCAGGAGACAGGAAAACTGAAGAAAAGAGGTGCTAGCCTGGAAGAGAGGGTAATCACCATTGCCAAATAGCACAAAATGGTAAAAAAAGATGAGGACAGAGAAAAGGCCATTAGATTTAGCAATTGAGATGGTTAATAACCCTAGAGAGAAGATTCCATGAATGGTGAAGTTGAACCCAATCAGTTAAATGGTAAGAGAACCAGGAAAAACAAGTCTGGAATTACCTCTTGCAAAAGATAATTATTTTAGCCTCGTTTGAATCACTCTATGAACTTTTGAACAATGTAGCTGCATTTAAAAATTTCTTTTTTGTAATTCACATTTTCCACTAATTCAGATTGCCCTAATTATTCTGAATTTCAAGTTAGCCCCATCTTAACTAAACCCAGCAATTAAAATACAGTTTATTGAGCAGACAAATTAGCACGTAACCATTTGTTCAACACAAGGATTCATATACTATAGAATTTCTTTTAGTTGCCAGCTATCCTTGTACACCAAGAAGAATGTTTGGTTTACAGGGATTCAGTCTTCATACAACTCTTCAGAAGCAGAATATTTTATAAAATAAGAGATGCCCTGGCTCTGGTGAATCCTGTGGCCTCATTCCTCTCTGAATACCAACTTCTTCTTCCTCATCTGCCAGTCAAAAACAAAAGGGGTCAGTCCTAAAAGTTACAGTCCAGTCAGTCTAGTGGAAAGAGACCATTGGCTATTGACCTTAGAGAGACTCAGATTCGAATTCCCCTGACATTGTATAACCATGGACAAACCATTTAACCATTAGGACTCAGTTTCCTAATGTGTAAAACGAGGATGTCATATATAATGGATATATATGATTATGTATTTATTATAATTATGTATACATATATAAGTGTATGCATATATAAGTGTGTATAGATATAGATATAGATATAGATGATATAGATATAGATATAGATATAGATATAGATATAGATATAGATATAGATATCTCCCTACCCAGGGTACTATGAGGATAGAATAAAATAATATATGAGATAATGTAGGTAAAATACTTGATCAACCTTAAGGCATAACATAAATGAGTATTATATACAGTGAATATTATTGTTCTTGGTGCTGATGAAAGGGATTTGAATTATAGTCTGAGTAAGTGGTTTCAAAGTAGAGGACTATGCAAATGCCAGGATTGAGGGATTCTTCCCAGGATGAGGAAGCTTGAAACTAAGAAGTGAGTCTTCTTCCCTTCACCCCTTTCCCAACTATATCCAAAGACCAGACAGCCACTAATGGTTGTGAGTATGATTCCCACTCTGAGAAGCCAGGAGTTACTTCAGCACCTGACACAGGTACCGTACATTTCTTCCTTCCCTGAGTGGCCTCCCTGACACTTTCTTCTTCTCCACCTTCTTTTGCTTTTCTTTGCTATTTATCTGCACTTCCCCTCCCTTCCCCCTTCACCTACCCTAATAAAGAGTTTCTCCCCATGCATTAAAAATTAAGGCTCTCGGAGCATAAGAGGCATAATATGCTTCCTCGCCTGCCTCTTAAATCAAGACTAGGGAAGGAGGAAGAGGGTATTACTGGAAGGGGGGTGTGTGTGAGGAGAAAGTAGGTCATTAGTGGTAAAGACTACAATTTCCAAGCGGTTGTTAATGCTTTGTTTATGTGGATTTCTCCAAATGTGACATTTTAATGGCACCATAATTGTGTGATTACAGTGCACCGGAGAACGGCACAGGGAGGGAAGGAAGGCGGCACGCGACTCAGGCAGTCGCCTGCTGGGAGAAGGCGACACAGGCAAGTCTGCCACCTGCAGCAACTATGTATAATCACTGGGCTATTTACCCCTCCCATGAGGTCCCCCAACCTCGTGCCATTTCACAAGGTGATACCCCAAAGGGTCTTCCAATGAAAAGTCACTCAAATTCCAAGATACCTGTCTACGTACCCATTGGTCAAAAGCGGTGGCAAGATGTCACTGAAGCCCCAAGATGAACCAGACAGCTTCATGGGCACCTGGGTTCCATACCTAGGCTTTGCCACTGGGGACCTGTGTAATCTTGGGAAAGGCAGTGTCCTTACCTGTAAAATGAGGGAGTAGGACTGAGATCACCTTTTCGATCCCTCCTGGTTCTGAAGCTAGGGTCTTATCACCTTAGGCATATGTGAAGACATTCCTTCAGTTAAATTATAATGCGAGACAGCATTTGATAAAGCACCAGGAGGAGTGGATACAGATTTAAAATGCCAAAAGAGTTCAGGCAAGGTTAAAATGATCGAAGAAGCTTCATGGAAGTGGTAGACTTGTGCTGAACCCTGAAGGATTTGGGTAGAATTTGGACAAGTAGAAGCAAGAGGGTGCAAGCAAGAGGGTGCCAGTAAATATTTAACAACCAGATTTCCAGAGAGAGAAATGCACACTCTACAGTGTTCGTTTTAATCTGCATTATTAAATTTTTCTCGACTACATCTTGCCATGTAGATCGGTGATTCCCAAAGTGGGCACCACCGCCCCCTGGTGGGTGCTGCAGCAATCCAGGGAGGTGGTAATGGCCACAGGTTCATTTGGGAGCAGTGAATAACTGTAAGGAGGCAGTCATAGTATGTGACAGGGGGCTCTAAGTAATATTTTTTTTCTGGAAAGGGGGCCAAAAAAGTTTGGGAACCACTGATCTAGATAAATCAAGAAAATAACAAAATAAAACAAGCCCTCATTTCTGGCATATTTCAGAGGTATAAAAGCTCACTCTGAACATTTAACAATGTGCCCTCACAAGCCAGCTCAAGTGGGTTATAGCTCTCCACTGGCTCAGAAGGCAATCTGAGTATGTTGATTAGTATGTACAACACAGGCTAGAACAAGCAAATATTTCTGGTGATTCACAGCAAAGATGACCAAGATTTGAATCCTGGCTTAAGCACTCTCTACCTATATGGCCTTGGATGAATCATTTAACTTCATTCAGGTGGAGTTTCCTCATCTATAAAATAAGAGGCAGGTAGGTGGCACATTGAACAAAATGCTGAGTCAGGAAAACTAAAATTCAAATCCAGCCTCAGACACTTAGTATAGTAGCTGTGTGACCCTGGGTGAGTCACTTCACCCTGTTTGCCTCAGTTTCCTCATCTGTAAACTGAGCTGGAGAAGGAAATGAAAAACCATTCTAGTATCTTTTTTTTTTTTAATTTTTTAAACCTTTAACTTCTGTGTATTGACTTATAGGTGGAAGATTGGTAAGGGTATGCAATGGGGGTCAAGTGACTTGCGCAGGGTCACACAGCTGGGAAGTGTCTGAGGCCGGATTTGAACCTAGGACCTCCTGTCTCTAGGCCTGGCTCTCAATCCACTGGGCTACCCAGCTGCCCCCCATTCTAGTATCTTTGCCAAGAAAATCCAAAAAGGGATCACAAGGATTAGAAATAGCTAGTAATCTAGGTTATGTAAGAAATCAAATGGATACATATGAAAATATTAAGGTTTTATTGAAAGCCATATTGATAATTAAAGCCACATGCCTGATAAGAGCTCATTCAAGTGCCACGCCATACCTTCCACCTGGCTGCTTCAGCAGGAAAAGAGGAAGTACCAATTCTGTCCTGAGTCTTTATACCTTTGTTTACTGTAATCTACACTTCCTGCCCACCTGTATTATGCAAGAGGAATCATGGGAAATGTAGTTTGTAAGAGATCTAAATGTCCACAGGAGGTTTAGACCAGAGACCTCAAGATCAGTTCAAGGACTCCCAAATTTCCAGTATCACAGTTATCACTAGTCCTTTCAGTTCTAGATATATGAACTTCTTCCCCATTCCTTCTCCTCTTCCGAACTCCCTATTTCTGTCAAAGGCACCAGCATCTTCCTAGTGTTTCTGGTTAGTAATCTCAGCATTATTTTGGACTTTACTCTCCCATGTCCTACATTTCCAATCAATTGCAAATAGCACCACCCCCACAGCATCACTCACATCCTATCCCTTCTTGCTACTCACTGAGCTACCTTCATTTATGCCCTCATTCAGCCTTCTAACTGATTTCTCTGCCTCAAGTCTCTCCCCAGTCCATCCTACACACTGCTGACAAAGTAATTGTCCTTAATCACAGATCTAAGTGACTCCTCTACTCAACCAACTATAGAAACTTGCCTGGGGATAAAATAGAAATTCTCTTTAGTTTTTAAAGCTCTATACAAGCTAGAACCTTTTTCCATGCTCAATGAAAATCATTTCCTCTCCTTCTTTCCCCAATTCCTCCATTCCTCCTGAGGTCTATGATTTGACCAAACTGGCCTTCTCTATGTTCTTCACACAGGACAGTTCATCTGCCTTCCTTTCCTTTGCATTGGGGCTCCCCAAATGCCTCAAATTCATTTCTTTATTACCTTCACCTCAAGGGGACCCTTTCTTCCCTTAACCGGCAGCCACAACTCAAGCACCATCTTCTTCATTAAATTTGTCCCAATTCCCCTCTACCAAACCACCTTATGTATCTTGTATATACATTTGTATAAACGTTATTCGATATTTATTTTATATGTATACCTGTGTTTCTTGTCTTTCCCTTTAGACCTTGTGATCATTTAGGAATTGTTTTATTCCTTGTACTAGTATCACCAGCACCAAGTAGACAGATGCCCAGCACACAGTAGGTGCTTTATTAATATCTGTGATTATTGAGTGATTGATTGACCCTTTAAACTCTAGAGGACTTCAGTCTAGACAGAGCACAGGGCTCACTTTTAGGAGTAGTTAGTGATTGGATGAGAAAGAACAAGGCCAGATGGTATGGCAGGAAAGCAGAGTTCATTATAGCCAGCCAGGTAGGATAGGAAAAATATTCTTTGATATCATGCCTAGCCCCTAGCCTGAAGCTATCTTCTTCACAGGAGAGAGCAGAAATGCACAGGTCTTCCTGAAAGAAAGAGAAGTCACTGATACAGTTCTTCCCTGCATCCACAGCAAGGATCTAGGATTGCAAATACAGGACACAATCGCTCATGGATGCCCTTTAGCCAGGCCTGTCCATTTTATGATCCTGTGCTGCGCTCGGTAATGAGGATGGCTGGGCACCAGGGGCCCCTGCGCTGGGGAGTGTGAGGAAAGACAACCTTGAAATGTGTTCTCTAAACAAGTCACAAGTCCTGCCTCTGCTTGTCTTTGAACATGTCTCCATGAAGTAAGCAAGTGAATCTCAATGGCAGGACAAAGGGAGAGAGGGGAAAGGGAGAAGGGACTCAGCATTCATTTAGTGCCTACTGTGTGACAGGCACAGTGCTAAGCACTTTACACATTTTATTTCACTTGATACAAAGGAATTCATATGGGAATTTGTTTTGCTTGATTATCCCTATTTGTTAAAAAGGGGGTTGTTTTTCTTTTTCCTTTTATTTTTTAACTCTGAAGTAGGTAAATAAACACTCTCTGCCTTCTGCTGTATATATATATATATATATATATATACATATATATATGTATATATATATATATTTATATCTACCTTATAACTTTTCCTATAACAACTCCAAGTTAGAAGGGGAAGGTAAGAGGAAGATAAAATAAACACATATTAATTAATTGGGAAAAAAAAAACAACAGATTTCTTTTCCTCATGTCCAGGTGAAACTGGCATAGTGAAAAAAAGAAAAAAAAATCTGGGACTAAGGGACCAACTCTGCTACTTATTACTGGTATGAATTTGGACAAGTCACTTTACCATTCAGACTCAGTTTCCTCATTTTTAAGTTTGAGTGAAATTGGAGCTGATGGGGTCTAACCTACCTTCCATCTCTCAATCTATCTTCCTACTGTAGAGAGGATCCTTCCCCTCATCCTCTACTCCTATCCCCAATAGGAGCATAGTGGCTACAAAGTTTGTGGCCCATACAAAGGCTCATCTGGGAAATGCCTAATTTAGGATCTCATGAATGCCAAAGACCTTAAAAGATCATGTAATCTGACTCTTAGTTCTTGCACTGAGCCAAAGACTGAGAATGAATCAATATTATTTATAAATAATAATGTATTATGCATGTATTATGTCCTAGGTACTATGCTAAGTGCTGGAGATGTTTTAAAATGCAAAAATGAAGATAGTCTCTGTCCTCAAGACACTTTAATAGGGGAAGATAGAGCATATAAGGATTAGTAACCAGGAATGGTAGTTAAGTGGCACAGTGGATAAAGTGCTAGGCCTGGAGTCAGGAGAACTCCTCAGCTCTGAAGTCCCTAGTACCATGCCTTCTCCTCTTTACTCATACCATTTTCCAAGCCTGTCCTATCTCACCCCCCTTTCTATCTCTAGCTTTGAGACGTTATAATTCAATCAATGGGCAACAAGGTGGCACAGCAGATAGAGCGCCAGGCCTGGTGTCAGGAGAACTCATTTTTCTGAGTTCAAATCTGTCTTCAAACACTTACTAGCTGTAAGAAAATCACTTTCCTTGCTTGTCTCAGTTTCCTCTTCTGTAAAATGAACTGGAGAAGGAAATGGTGGACCATTCCAATATCTCTGCCAAGAAAAATCCAAATGGGGTCAACGAAGAGTTGGACATGATTGAAACAACTGAACAATAACATCTGTTAATAATTAGTTAGTAATTCTATTCACCATTCCTGTGACTTCTGAGACCAAAACACCTTTCCCTGATCATTATTCCTCTTTATGTGTTATCTCTCCCTATTAAAATATAAGATCTATGAGAGCAAAGACTATCTTGCTTTTGTATCTATGTTCCTGGTTTATAATAGTATGAAGACCTGGCATAGAGTAAGTGCTAAATAAATGCTTTTTAATCTATTTATGTTAAAAGATAGATGAAAGGATGACAAATATATGTATATATATGTATATGTATATGTATGTATATATATATATGTATATATATATGTGGCAGGTTTCAGTATGTATAGATGAAAATGGGTAGATAGGAAGGCCTTCCAGAAAGTGGTATGAACAAAGGCATGGAAACTGTAGAATTGAGAATTTGTTTAGAAGAATTTGCAAAACCAGCAGTCCTATTTGGCTGGGGCACTGCATACATAAAAGGACATAGTGAGGTATGAGTAGTCTAGGGGTAAGATAAATAGGAGGTAAATAGCGGAGGGTCTTTAACAAAATTAAGGTGTTCAGGCATTTCTTGATGGACACTGGGAGACAACATTTTTGAGAGTTGTTATTCAATTGTTTTAGGCGTATCTGACTTTTCTTGACCCCATTTAGGGTTTTCTTGGCAAAAATACTAGAATGGTTTGCCATTACCTTCTCCAGCTAAAGCTAACAGGGTTAAGTGACTTGTCCAGCATTACACAGCTAGTGTCTAAGGCCAGATTTGAACTCAGGAATATTAGTCTTCCTGCTTCCAAGACAAATGCTCTATCAATTGTGCCATCTAGCTGCCCTTGAAAAAGTAAATGATAAATCAGCGTTGTCCATTAAAACAATTATCTAAAAATGGACTAGAAAAAAGAGATACTTGAGGCATGAACAAAAGCAAGTCTTGATGGGCTAAGATGATAAAGATATTCTCTTTGCAAAAGTGACAAGATCAGGCAAAGAGTGAGGAGAGGAAGGAAGTATCCAAGATGGCCATAGATTTCCCTGTTAGGTGAGCTGGAAGATGGTGGTAGATGACTTTGGTTTCTGTACAATAAATATTTTAATTTCTCCCTTTCCTTCTCCCTTGCTTATCTGCTAGGTCAAGGGCCTGAGTACCTGGCCACTACTATCTTGGAGGGGTGGGGAGTTCAGGAATTAAGTGACTTATTAATCTCTCTGCTAGAGTCAGAGGCTCTTGCAGAGGGAGCAAGGTTGATGATTTCTTCTCTTCTCCCAGTGCTGAAGACTCAGAAAGAGGAACTGAATTCTCCTAGCCTTCCCATATGCTTTCCAGCCTCCAAGGGACCCAAAGTGGTGAATGTGGCAGAGTCCTCAAAACCACCAGTAGTAATTCTCATCTCAGTGACCAGGGCAGCCCTGAGTCAGAGGCATGCAATTCAATTAAAAGGCACCCAGTTTAACAGAGACTTGGTAGCGGAAAAGGGATTTAATGATAAGCTTTTCAGCTGTCAATTGAGAGACCTACTGCCACATGGAAACTAATGGCTTCATATGTTATTAAACAAAAGATGAGACATCCATGTGAGTAAGAATAGCATCTGTAGCTATCTTGATGAGGGTAAAATGGCCCTCACACAATCCTTCAGTCATTAGAGAGTAGCATCCATAAACTCTCTGACTATAGTCAGGCCAAATGTTCAATCTAGGATATTACAGAATTAATCAGTCAATCAACCAGCATTTGGTATGCGCTTACTATATGCCAGGCAACGTCCTCTGTGCAGGGAATATAAAAAAAAGGCAAAACTGCAGATCCCTAAAGGAATTTATCTGACAATATGCAAATCTAACTTGGTACATGCCAGGCATATACAATATAAATGGAGACATTCTCAGAGGAAAAGAAGTAGCAGACTAAAAGTGTGTGGGGTGGATGGAGGAATGTGGGATTTGAACTGAGTCTTGAAAGAGACCAGGAAAGCCAGGAGGTAGAAGTGATAAGGGGATCATTCTAAGTGTCGGGGACAGCCAGACAAAAAATGAAGTTTTGAGTAATGGAGCCTCGTGAGCCAGAATGTCTCTGGCTTATAGATTACAGACAGAAGGCAGAAATGTGAGACTCTTCAAAAGGTAGGAAGGGACCAGGGAGTGGAGGATTTTGAATGTCAAGTAGAGTCTTTTATATTTGATTCCAAAGGTAATAGGGAGTCATTGGAACTCATTGAGGGATAGTAGGGAGGGGAAAGGTGTCCTGGTTAGATTTGTGAAACCACTTTGGAAGCTGAATAAAGGTTTGAGTAGGGAGAGACCAGGCAAGTGAACAATGCATAGGAAAGCATGGGAAAGGAAGAATTGTCGAAAGCTATTGCAAGCAGTGATTTCTGAGTTGACAATGGTTTTTTTTTTATTTATTCCTTCTGCTTTTTTCCCTTTCTTTAAACTTATTTATTTATTTTTAAAGCCTTATTTATTTTTTGTTTGTTTCTTCTGCTTTAATATTAGTATATTTCATATGGTTTTCAGTTTGTTGTTGACATCTTAAAAAGAATTTCATTCTGCAACTGGAAAGCCTGCAAGCGATGGTTAAGATGGCAGGATGGTAGAGGGGATATATTTTGCTCTGAATCCCTCTGAAACAACCTCCATGTTCACCCCTATGCTACTTTGCCCAATATCATGGAAAAAAGTTTCTTCTAGGTAGCCCAGTGTTAAGGTGTAAACATTAGACTTAAGAACGAGGTAAAAAAGTATTCTAAATTCATTAATTAATGAAAAAGAAGAAGGGCATTTAGTTTCTACCATATTAGCCCGAATATAATACAATATTTGAGGTTATATAGTGTAATCCCAAGAATTTTGAAGGGTAACTCAGAAAGAGGAAACACCCATTTTATTTTCTCCTTTTAAATGACAACTTCCTCTTGACTTGTGAGTAGTGTAGGCACTTTATATTTGAATTTTTTTCAGGGTCTTGAAAAAAAGTTATACAAGTTTCAATGCCAACACTTTTATTAAATATGTATTACTTTTATAGATACTTGTGAGAAACTACCTTCCAAAAATTAACCATGTTCTCCTTCCTCTTCTATTTCCTCATCTCCCAAAGTAGAAACATCATTTGAGTCATTGCCGTCACCCTCTTCTTCCCACAAAACACCATCTTCATTACCATCCATACTGTTTGATATACAACATTTTTTTCAATCCAAGCACAGCGGACTCAGTGGAGATTTTGTCCCAAGAGGTTTGGATCCAGGTTCCTAATACAGTGACCAATGGTTTCTTTATTTTTCCTGATGGAATAAATTCATGATTTCAGGCCAATGTCCACTTGTCTTTCCTCGATTGATCTTTCAATGGCTTATTAATTACTATATCTAATGCTTATAATTGCAACATTATTCCTCCCAGAATAACAACTCTCTAGGACTGTAGGCATTTCAGCAATTCTCTTCTTCACATTTTCAGTCAGGTGACCCTCATTTTACACCTTAAAAATTATATAAGAAGTCAGGTTTTGCCCGTCAGCTATGACTACAAGAATCGTGGTCATTCTAGTTTTCTCATTTCCAGTAGTTTTAATCAACTCTGATTTGACACCTTTAGTATTAATGGTGACATTTGACAGAATATCAAAACAAGCAAGCCTTTGGTTCTGCATTTCCCATCTGCCCCAGGAGATATCCATGCTTTTTATATATGCTGAGGCGCACAATACACAACTAATGGTTTCAAAGCTGGAAGTGCTCAAATATAGTATGAATGTGACTTTCAAAGCTACATATTGGTGGAAAAAAATGTCATTCTATATTCGGGATAATACAGTAATTCATAAAAATGGTATGCAGTTTTTCCTGATATTTACCCTCTGTGTGATCTACTGAAAGTTACCAAAGCCTCTAAGACTTAGTTTCCCTATCTAAGAAATGGGGATGTTAAAACTTATCCATATATAGGGTTGTCATGAGGTTCAAATAAAAATTAATAGATCTGAAAATGCTCTGTGAACAATAAGGCTTTATATGAATGTTAAGGCATTATTGTGCCAACATTCTGATAAAATTGCTCTGCACCCACAGAGAAGCATTTTTTTGCCGAAGAGACAGGCCTGCTAAGTGGACAAGGACTTGTGAACATGTGTCATACAGGATGTTTTGTTAATAGAATTTCCTCTACCCACATCAGCAAGGCAAGTTTAGTCTGGGCTGTCAACTGGGAAATGGAAATAGCTTTATTGAACTGAATTAGATGCTCCAAAGCTTATCATAAAAAGACAATTCTACCTGGAAACCATTTCAAGGACTGACTCCCAAGTACAGGTATCCCTTCCGAATTGTGAATATATCACAGTTCAGCATAAGACATTAAATGGGAATTTTAGGGAGTTTGGCGGAAGCCACAGATGACACATGAAGGCTAAAAGATGACACAGAAAATGTTTAGAAATGCAGAAATGCATAACATATATGAATATTATATAATATCAACATTTTTTCTTTTAATGCCATAAATATACTCAATTTCTTTTAAAAAGTTAAATTTTGATTAAAGAACATGAAATCTAGCAGATGACACAAAGGCTAGAAATTTAGAGATCTCTTAAGAAGTTTAGTAACTCATAAACGTATAAAAGGTGCTATAAACCCCCAGTAAAAGAAAAAGAAAGAAAATTCAGACTTCTCTGGTAAAAAAGTCCAAAAGCGACTTTTCCACCATGTGAGCGTTGTACCCCTAACCCTCTCAATGTGGAAGCTATGCCTGTATAAAGTTTCTGCATTTTAGGTAGGGCACCAAATAAGTTCTCCTATTGAGAATTTTTAACTGTGATGTAGTGTAGAGTGGCTAGAATGTTGGAGTTGGAACAGAAAGTCTCAGGTTCAAATCTTATTTCAGATACTTGTAATTATTCACTCATAAAATTGTGTATGGATCAGAGCTCACAAGTTTTCTTGACAAAGATACTCTACTGGTTGCCATTTCCTTCTCCAGTGAATTAAGGCAAATAGAGGCTAAATGGCTGGCCCAGGGTCACATAGCTATTAAGTGTCTGAATCCAAAAACTCAGCTGTTCTTGACTCCAAGGCTGGCACTCTATCTATCCATTGAGCCACTTAGGAGCCTCCAACTATATAATTCTAGTCAAGTTGCTTAGCTACCATGAGCCTCAGTTTCCTAATCTGCAAAATGTGCATAATTATAGCACCTACCTCACAATGTTGTTGGGAAGCTCAAATGGGCTAACATATACAAAAGTTTGACAAATAGTAAGGTAAATATGAGTTGAAATAAATAGACTACAGTGTTTGTTAACCTTCCATTAAAAAAAAAAGACAGTCTTTTATTATTGGGCTTATAAGTTTGAGGGTCAGTTACTTGGGAATCAACCAAATAAACATTTTATTAAGAGCCTACTATGTGGTACGCCTAGTTATACAAAGAAAAAAAATACGGTTTTGCTCTTAGCCTCAAAAGACTTATATTCCATAATGGAAAATATTATTTACAAGGGCTATTGGGGATAACGAGGAACATGGGCTCCTGGATCAGTTGGTATGTTGTGTTTATCAATGCCTCTATTCCCTATCTTATGTGATCTTCTATCTTCCCTAGCAGCTAACACGATGCATCACACAAAAAAGTACCTTCCTGTTGAAGTCAAAACTCTGTTGATCTTTTTTCTCTCCTCCCCCACCTTCAAAAAGCACCCTCACTATCAGTGGGGGTCATCGCCATCTTCTATGCCTTAACCCAAAGTTGGCTTTCAGTCCTCCTACTGTGAACCTCAAAATCTTCATTTCTGGACAGCCGAGGAAACCCACTGTTATCCAAACACTGGAGCCATTGTGCCACCCAATTTGATAGCAGCAGATATGGGTACATATTCCAGCTCTCCTTACCTGGGTGACCTTAGGTAAGTCATTTATTTTCTTGTGTCCTCAGTTTCCTCATCTGTAAAATGAAAGGATTTGACTAGATGATCTCTAAGGTGCCTTATACTTCTAAACCTACTAGGATAAAGATAAATCCACTATGGTAATCTTTTTCAGCTTCCAATCAAATCAATCACCAAATATTTATTTAATGATTACAGTATAATACACTGTTTATTAGAGAGGGGATACAAAAGCAGTGAATGAAACAATCCCTATTGACATTTTTTTGGAGCTTATATTCTCTTAACTCCAGACAAATTCTGAGATATTGGGTCCATAAAGCCCTAAGATGGGGTCACTATACTATATCTGGAATAGATGTAGAATCCTAAAATTACTCCTAAATTAATACAGACTTCAGCTATGATTTTGTCACCAATGTTCACTCTGACTGAATTCTTGCCCTACAACAAATGAAAACACATATCACAACCTCTGCTGAATGAAATCTTGACTATCCTTTAAGATACCGCTCAGAATCAAATCTGACCTCAGTTACTTCCTAGCTGTGTGACCCTGAACAAGTCACTTAATCCCAAATGGCTACTCCTTAACTGTCCTTTGGTCTTGGAATCAGCATTGATTCTAAAACAGAAAGTGAAGTTAAAAAAAAAAAAAGATACAGTTCAGAAACACCTCCTCCAGGAAGTCTTTCCTGAATTCTCATTCTTCCTCTCTACCTTCCTCCCCATCAGAAATGATCCTTCTTTCCTTGGAGCTCTTATGACACTCAGCAGTTCTCATGATCGTAGCAGATTTGATTCTGCATTCTACCTTATCAGAGCAGCAAAAATGTATAGAGCCCGAGGCTTACAATCCGTAGAGATCTGAATTTGAATCCTTCCTCCTTCATTTGTTGTCTGTGTGATCCTGTGTTAATCACACCATCTCTCCAAGCTTCAGCTTCCTCATATGTAAAATGAGGAAAATAATGCCTGTAGTGAGAGACAGCATGCCATAGTGCCTAAAGAACAGCTCTTAGAATCAGGAGGGTAGGGATGCAAGTCCTCTCTGATATATATTAGCTCCGTGGCTTTGGGCAAGTTATTTAAATGTCTCAGAATCCCCAGTTAATTTTCTGAGAATTCGAGTTGCAGAAGGGCTATTGATCCAGACTGATCAAGGGAGTTTCTTCATCAGTGAAATTACGAGTCTGGACCCTCATTTCCCCCTTAAAAAATGCCTGCAGTATCTATCTGTCAGAGTAGTCTTGAGGATGGGGTTTAAACAAAGCAAAGCACTTTGCAAACATCAAATGTGACATAAATGGCAGCTCTGTCCTTTTTCAGGCCAGCGAAAGTGTTTTCTGTTGCAGATACTAACTTGTGTGCATCTGAACCAAAGCTCTGGGGACAAGTTGTATGTTCTTTCCAAAGGGGCTGCACGGTGCTAGGTGCTGGGGGAGTGGAATAATACTTGAAGCATGTGTAGAGGATGAACTCCTGTAGGCATCTGGCTTGTAAGATGCTTTAAGGATGTTACTAAGATAATAATAAATATGGGGAGATGCCTATCTATAGTAGTAATTTCCGCAGAGCTAATGCATCAGTGACTCATGTTGGGCACTTTTCTGGTGATTCCATGATGCACTTTCTGAAACATTTACAGCATTTGTTAATTATAGTGACTTTAAAAAAATCCTTACTTTCCATCTTAGAATCAATACTAAATATTAATTTCAAGGCAGAAGAATGGTAAGGGCTAGGCAATGGGGGTTAAGAGACTTGCCCAGGTTCACACAGCTAGAAAGTGTCTGGGGCCAAATTTGAACACAGGACCTCTCATTTCTAGGCCTGGATCTCAAACCACTGAGTCACTTACTAGTCCCTATTATGGAGACTTTAAATAAATGCACACATGATTTTTTTCTTAGAACGGCAGTACTACATGGTAATCCAGGAGGGGAAGGGACCAAGCTTTCTCTCAACTTTTTATCTCCCACATTGTGCCCTACACATTTGTGGGAAGGGGAGGATGCAGCAGGATTAGGATCTGTGATTTTGTTCCCAGTATGTAAACAACCTCCATTGACACAGATGAAAAATTCTTCTATAACTTAAACTATGGCTATGAGAAAGGGTTATTGAGTGACTTGCCCCTGATCACACAATTTCTAAATCTCAAAGATAAAATTAAACTCAAATTTCCCTGACACTGGAGTCAGATTTTTATAGCTCCTAATCCAAGATGTTACCACGCTTTTCCTTCATATATCAGGCACTTCATAAATGTTGCTTCAAATCCACCAAAAGTTCTAGTGGTATCTAGTGGCAATCTTTCTCCTCTCCACTGTGAAAGGGAATTTTTTATTCTCTTTGTCTATTTTGAGTTAACACTTTGTTAGCCATCAAGTAAGAGAATTCACCAGTCACTTACTTGAAGAAGTAAGAGAATTTGCAAGTCACTTGCTAAAATGAGTGATAACTTCTGAATTCAAAGCACCCCTACTTAACAAACTAAGAGTGTTCACAAGTCATTTGCTAAAGTGGGTGATAAATGTAGTGCAAAAGGGTGCATATTAGCCCTGCAAAGCCTTACTGCAGAGTTTCTGACAGTTAAAAAGGGTTTAGAATCCTGAGGTTATACAGTTGACCCTGGAGACTCCATGAAAGTAGAAGGGTCAACTGAGCTCTATCTTTGGACTGAAAACCTAGCCTATATTCTGCAGCTTTTCTCTTAAAATTTGTTAGCTTAACTATTTCCTTTGGATCTCCCTAACCTTCCCTATTCCCAATCATCATTTTCCCTTCCTAAATTTCCGTGGGTTTTGAAAGGAGGGTGGATCTGGGTGTTAGCTTTCAAACTGGGTAGATTTAGTTTCCCCGTAGTCAAACTCCCTCTATCCCTCCTTTCAAAAAACCCCAGGAATTCAGGAAGGGAAAATATATAACTACATAACTCAGTCAGAAACTTGTGAATCCTATGATAAAAGTTGATACCTTCAGAAGTCCAAGATAAAAGGTTGACATCTTCAGATGCCTATGATAAGCATTAACACCTTCAGAGGTAAGAAGTGGATCCCACAGACACTGTCCCTATGAGCAGTACTAGGCAATTTGGAAGCTGTGATTGGCCCCTGTGAATAGGGGAGGGGACAAGAAGTCACTATAAATGTCCTGAACTTCTTTTGGCTAAAGGGAGTCTTCTGCAAGCAGTCTTCAGGTTGTCATCATCTTTGGTAACTGTCTTCAACTGGTGACCTGCCTCTTGGAGGTAACATGGGACTTGGACTGCCTCTTGGGTGAGTGAGTAGCTGGCCTTCCATTCCTGGTGTTTGGAGAGAAATTAGTTTAGGAGAGGCCTTCCCTTCTTGGAGGAGGCCATGTGGGTGGAACTCTAGGTCCTCCAGTCAAGAGTTAACAAGCCCTGCTAAGTCAAGCACCGAAGCAATATTTAGTGTGATAGGGTAGACATCTTCTCTATCCTCTTTTTGTATTTCTTTACTTTCACTCTTTCTACCCTTTTGTAAATAAAAGCTATTAAAAGTCATTTTGACTTGAGCTATAATATTTTAAATCAGCGACCACAAGATTATTTTAGAATCCTCATGTATTTTAGTCAAATCTTTAATTTTAATTCCTTACACCACCTTGTTCTGTCTTTCACTTATTTGGCACCTAGGGGCTGGGAGAGGTAATATTTGAGTTATTTTTGAGTTCGTCCAGACCTGATTAACCCTGGGCTCCTTCACCTGCTTCTGGCTTTATTCCCACTGTACCTGGCTTAGCTGCACTTACATGTGAGTTACTTCTCTCTAGGAAGGAGGCTGAGACCCCCGAGACCACCCCAGTTTCTTTCTTTCCAGCAATGCTTCCTTATCTCACTCACAATGTTGCCAGCTTCCTGCCAGCTGCTGCTGTCAGAAACATAAGAGTTGGGCTCTTAATCAATTGCCAATAGGCCTGGAAGGACTGTGGGAGCAGAGAGACCCACCGTGGAGCCAAAGCCATACACAGGGAGGAACTGTAGGCACCAGGAAAAACAGGGATAGATGGGCTAATTTGGAAGAATGGACAAGTGGCTGTTTGGCACCACAGCCTGGATGGAGAGAGAAGAAAAGAGGATAGAAGGCAGATTAGGGGCAAGGCATGTATATCTAGGATTCTCCTCCTCCAGATGGTATATTAGATTAATGAGGAAGGGGGAAGGAGAATTCAATTTATTTTTTAGCACACAGAAGGTTTCCATCTTTTGATAATCTTCCAAATCTTAGGGTTCTGGAATTAAAGTCTTAGATGGCAACAGAGCTGGACAGAAGTTATCTCATTCTTAATGGGATTGGTCATTCTTCATGTCTATGAATATATTTCCCTGACAAGGCTTGATGAATAGTACAGAATCATAGAATCCCAATACCCTCCTTGCCTGACCTTGGACAAATGACTTAAAGTCTCTGGTCCTTAGTTTCTTCATTTTTAAAGTGAAAGATTCAACCTAGATGCTTTCTGAGGTTCCTCCTAGCTCTAATCTAGTTTCCTATGAATCTCATCTGCCTCTGAGACCGAGAAAAACATAAGGGATGCTGAGGTAGTCATCTAGTCTACCCTGACTTGAAACAAGAATTCTTTCTATGAAATCCCAGAAAAGTGGTCTTCATGTCTCTGTCCAACATTCAGAGGGGAGACGGGAACTGAAGAGAAGCTATTTTTTAGCCTTTATTTTAATTTCTCAAGTGACATTTTTACAAGACATAGGCCAAAAGATACTTTTATATTAGCTGATTTTAAAAATTTCTTTTTAATTTTTAATTTTTTAATTTTTCCATGGTTACATGATTCTTGCTGTCTCCCTCCCTCCCCCGCTTCCAGAGTTGACAAGCAATTCCACTGGGTTATAAATATATTATCACTCAAAACCTATTTCCATATTATTCATTTTTGTAATAGAATAATCTTTTAAAACCAAAACCCCAAATCACATACCCATATAAATAAGTGATAAATCATATGTTTTTCTTCTGTGTTTCTACTCCTATATTTCTTTTTTCTAGATGTGGATATTACGTGATTTTTTAAAGGTGGACATTATCATAGCAAAACAAACAAAACAAATAGCCTAGTATCCCAAGAAGGGGTCTCTTTGCAAAGTTGTGATGGAATACTGCTGAATGGTTATAAATCCAGACATTAGTTTGACCTCAGCCACTCTATTGGCTGCATCTACACGCAGGGACCCAGGGCATCTATGATCTCCCTGACTGCTATAACCGTATAGCTGAGAGCATTCACCCTTTGCTCCACCAAGGCTCCTGGAAACATTTGTTTAGTTGTTTGTTTTTTTTCCCCTCTAAGACTTTGCCCCTCCTAGAGTCAGCACAGAGTCTGTCCATCAGGGTTTTACCAGTTAATTTACTACCACGAATACTGGGCCAAGAGAAAAGGTACATAGTTTCTAAGGGCATTAGAGTGGGCCTACTCTTTGCTATTTGATGCCCAGAGATTGAACACATCTTTAATGCTGAAATTACTCATCAGGTACCTAAAAGATCTAGCCTGGCATGCTTCCCCCTCCTGAAAAAGCCTATGTCTCCTACTGGAAAGAATTCTCATCTTCTATCCCATTTTTATTATATGTATTGGCTTTTGTCTTTATGGGTGACCTAAACTGTGGGGTCTTCAGTTCCCTGAAAAAAAGGTAACTCCATAAAAAGGACCTTGAACTGGGAGACAGAAAACCTGGATTCAAGATTCAATTTTGCTAGTCTTCAGTAGTACAACTTTGGACAAATCACTAAACCATCCCGTGCCTCGGTGGCCCTATCCATAAAAATGGAAGAATTGGATTAAATGATCTCTAAGGCTCCTTCTTGTGCTAAATCTTTAATCCTATAAAGTTTGCACTTTCTGCCTCTAAAAGTTATGAGAAAAGCACTCTATGGATCTTAAAGTGCTATAGAAATATGAGTTTCTGTTATTAGAAGCAGCTAAGTGTTTGTAGTTGTTAGAACAATGACCCTGGAGGCAAGAAGACTCAAGTTCAAATACAGTCTCAGGTCCTTAATAGTCCTGGACTTATTAGAATACCCAAGTTCAAATTCAGCTTTGGCAAAAAATTGGAAATTGAGAGGATGCCCTTCAATTGGGGAATGGCTGAACAAATTCTGGTATCTGATGGTGATGGAATACTATTTTGCTCAAAGGAATAAAGAACTGGAGGAATTCCATGTGAACTTTAATGACCTCCAGGAACTGATGCAGAGTGAAAGGAACAGAATCAGGAGAACATTATACACAGAGACTGATACACTGTGGCACAATCAAATGTAATGGACTTCTGTACTAGCAGCAATGCAATGATCCCGGACAATTCTGAGGGACTTAAGAGAAAGAACACTTTCCACATCCAGAGAAAGAACTGTGGGAGCAGAAACACAGAAGAAAAACAACTGCTTGATCACATGGGTTGATGGGGTTATGACTGGGGATGTAGACTCTAAGCAATCACCCTAATGTAATTATTAATAATATGGAAATATATCTTTATCAATGACACATGTAAAACCCAGTGGAATTGCATGTTGGCTATGGGGAGGGATGAGGATGAAGGGAGGGAAAGAACATGAATCATAATTCATGGAAAAATAATCTAAATCAATTAAATAAAAATTGTCGATTGAATTCAAATTCAGCCTCAGATACTCACTAATTATGCAATCCTGGACAAGTCACTTACTCTGTATCTGCCTCAATTGCCTATACTATAAAAGGGGAATAATAATAGCACCTGTTTTCCAAGGTTGTTAGAGCTAGAATACAGTAGAAGCTTAGTGAATAATTGTTTTATTATTACTATTATTATCTATGTAGGAAGTTCCTCTACTGCTTGGACCCATTACTCCTTTAGCATTAGACCAAACAATCATCTCTGCAGTTATATACTCTGCTTACTTTCTCCTGGCCCCTTAACATCATTTGAACCTGGACCCTGTCATTACTCGCTATAGACTGCAGGTTGTCTGTTCTGACTTGGCAGATGCCTCCTTCACCATTAATTGAGATTTCCTCTATTTCTGGTTTTAGGAAATCTTCTTTCCTCCATTAATTTCTACCTGCCTCCCAAATGTTCTGTCCTCCTTCATCACATGAAGAATGTGCTTTTTAGGTGGCGCCATCACCCCCACCACAGTCTGCATCATTGCCATTGTTCATAATCATTACCGCCATCCTCACCATCCCTAACATTTATATGGTTTTCGTTAACTCAAACAACAAACTCTCATTGAGTACTTTCTGTGGGTACAAAGCACTGGGCACTGTTCAGATAAGGAATAACTCATAACCTCATGGTTCCACAGGGGGGAAAAGAGAGGGCATTTGAGGCTCAGGGTATTGCATGAGCAGAGGAGGAGGAGTGATACAAGACAAAGTTGGACAGGGAGGGTGGTGCCATATTGTGAAGGGCCTTGAATAGGAGATAGTTTGAAATCTATTTGGTAAACAATAGGAAACCACTGAAAAAATCTGGCCAAAGTGACCAGATCTATATAAAAAAGTTCATTCTGAAGATATTTTATTGGTAAAGGTGGATTGAAAGGATGTCATACAGGAGGGTACTGCAATAGTGAAACGAGGTACTAGACTATTAGATTAGTATTATAGGAGGGCAGACATGAGATATTTTGCAGAAGGATGGGCAAGTGGGGCTCAGAGAACCAAAATGTAGAGGGTGTTAGCAATGCTGAAACATTCTTTAGAAAACATAGGAAGAACTCAGCTCACCACCTAGCTACCAAGAATTCAAATACTCCAATGATCTTATTGATGGAAGAGATGGAGATATTCCTTTTCATAGTTCTGGATTTTATTTTACTCATTCTGTGTGACTCATTCTGATCTTCTCAAAACTTCTACTTCAGTGGCAGCTAGGTTGCACAGGAGCTAGAATACCAGGCCTGGACTTGGGAGGACCTGGGTTCAAATCTGACCTCAGATACTTCTTTTCTGTGTGATCTGGGGCAAGTCACTTAACCACCCATTGCCTAGCCCTTACTGCTCATCTGCTCTGGAACCAACACCTAGTATCAATTCTAAGGCAGAAGGTAAGGATTCTTAAAAAAAAAAAAGATATTGGGGGCAGCTGGGTAGCTCAGTGGATTGAGAGTCAGGCCTAGAGATGGGAGGTCCTACGTTCAAATCTGACCTCAGACGCTTCCCAGCTGTGTGACCCTGGACAAGTCACTTGACCTCCATTGCCCACCCTTACCACTCTTCCACTTAGGAGCCAATACACAGAAGTTAAGGGTTAAAAAAAAGATATTAGGACAATAGATACAATAGATAAAAGATATTAGGACAGTGACAGACCAATCACTGATGATGAGTGATTGGATGAAAAGGGGGAAGCCATTAGAAAAGAAGATGATGGTGTTGAAAAAAATGACCTTAATATTTTGAGGTTGAGTACTTGAGAAACTAGGGCTATCCTGAATAGAGAAGGAAAGTTGACTTTGGGGAAGCAGGGTAGGAAATGGCATGTGAATTGTTTTCGTCATGATGAGTTTGAGGTGTCAGACGGAGCTATGTAGCAGACAGTTGGAAACTGAAGAATAGAAGCTTGGGAGAGAGGTCAGAGCTGGGTATGGAGAATTGGAATCCTTACTGGCCAATTTATTCATCTTGCCAGAGAAACGCATCCTTCAGCCACTTTCCAGAAAGGGATTTCTCCCCAGGAAAGGGATATGCCATCGGCTTTTCTAAAGAAAGGGATTTGAAGAGGTCATAGTCTCTGTCTCTATTTTCCCCTGTCTTGTTATTACTTTGCCAAGTCTCCAAGGCCTTGTAGAAGCTTTCTCTTCCCACTATTATGGCTGTTGTTATTATTCTTCTTAATCTTGGCATGAAGATGCTCTGGCTGAGTTCCAGAACAGAGAATTACTTTCTGTCTCCCTCACAACCTCCTGTTGCTTTTAATTGGATGTGGAGTTTCTGGCCTTGTCATTCCAGGCAAGCAATATGGCATATAGCTGTCGAAGAATCTGAGCAGCACTGGTCCAAAGGTGAACAGAGACTGGTCATTCTGATGGGCGGTTGATAAAAGTCTTTGTTTCTAATTAGAATAACTTCCAGAGAGATAGAGGAATTAATGATTTACCTGTACATATAGGATTAGCCTGGATTTTCTGCATATTTGGTGATATATTAGAAGGCAAAGAGAAAGCCTAGCTAAAAAAATTTAAAAAATTTCCTCCCCAATTTGCTACCTCTGTACTTAAAATTCCCTTAACATAAGAATTTAACATTTAGAGATGATATATCAAGTTTGTTTTATATGTGGATATTTGTGGTTTGTCTCTCCCGTTAGAATTTGAGTTTCTTTGAGGACCAGGATTGTTTTATTTTTTCTTTCCTTATATCCTTGGCACTTAACACAGTGCTTAGAGAATAGTAAGCATTTAATAAGTGCTTGTTGACTGATAGATACACATTATGACTTGAATTCATACCAGAGTGTAAATGACTGATATCAAATTTCCTTCCGCAGTCTTTGAAAAGTGATGGAAGTATCTGATGAAATAAAAAAGGGGGATAATAGATATACTAATAGATCCTAAGGAAAAATCATGATTTTGCTTATCACTAGCTCTGTGTATACATATATGTACACTTCTTCCCAATAGAAAATGGAGTCACTGATCCATTATGATAATGATAATAATTCACATCTCTATTGTGCTTTAAGATCTACAAAATACTTGCTCTTGCAAAGCACTAGGAAATAGGTAGTTTGGACATTATTATCTCATTTTACAGGTGATAAAACTGAGGCAATCATTATCAAAGAACAGGGAGAGTCAGTCACTGATTTCATTGAATTAGGGAAATCCTGAATGTAGAAATTCCCTTATAAACCATGACACTTAGCCAAGGTCTAATGAAGTGACAGAGCTGGGATCTGAATCCTGGTTTTCTAATTCCAAATCCAAGTCCTTCCCACTATATCATGGTTGCCTAAAAAACATGAAATACTTCTTCAAGTTTTTTTTTGTTCCAGTCTTATAAATTCCAGTGCCATTACTATAATGCCTTTCCCATTTTCTCAGGGTCCCCATTGCAAATGGTGGGCATGGAAAAGATAGTCCACAGGAGGAATGGAACCCCTAGCCTTAGTTTAACTTAGCACAGTCCTCTAACTGATGGAGCTAACATATATTTGAGGACATACACAGACAGAGTCAAAGTCTCATATGATAGTTTGGTTCAATGTTTCAGAGAAGAGAAACACAGCCGTAACCATCCTAAACATACTACGTTGGCTGACTTAATAACATAGAAACCATATGGCCATAGTACATTCTTCTACTGAAAAGTTTAAGGCAGCAGGGGTTGGGAGGAAGGGACAATGACTTCCCTGAGCACCGCTAGGTCTCCATTTCTGACTCTCCTGAGAAAATCATGCTTCACACAATTCTCAGGAAGGTGGTTTTACTGAGTCAATAGACTTGCTGTTAGATGGTCAAGAGATGTTAAGGGATTTTATTCTGTAACAGACAGACACAAGGAAGAAGTTCCACTATTCTAAGGTAAGCAGAGAAAACCAACTACTGTGTTGGGTAAAAATTTCTTTGAAGTCATCACTTTTACACAGTCATCACTCTTCCTGTCCGTCTTTTTCTGTGTACATGACCATCTTCCTCTGGGCAAAAAGGACATGTTATAATGCTACCCATCAACATGAATATCCACGCGTCACATCATCTCAGCGTTAGAAAATGTTCAAAAATGGCCCGTTCTCAACTAAATGTGTTTCAATGATTTTTTTCTAGTAACAACTGATTGATTAGTGACTGATTGAAACATTCTTCTCCTTAATATCCTTTTAATCAAGGAGATTTAATTTAATTTAATTGATAAAATTGGGATGTGGTTTCTGAAATCAGAAGGATTATTCTCTGAGTAAAGCCAAATGACCCTATACATGAATCAAACTTACCACCTTGGCCTCCTTACATAGTTCTGGAAATGAGGACTTATATTAGAAAGTAGGCCTGCTATAAGATAGGAACCAGACCGTGAGTTAAAGCTAAGAATTTCTAACCCTTCCTTATTGGTTTGCTCTCTGTTTCTGTTATTAGTTTCACATTATTTGTGTTTTTGTTTATTAACACAATTTTATATCTATACTCCAAATGGTAAATGGAGTATCGAAATTAAATTCTGAACTGCTAGAGAAAAGATCTGTAAAATGTCCATCCGTGTCAGTATATTTTCCTGTGGTGGTGAAGATTCAGAAACCTGTCACTGTACTTTAATAGATTAGTGTGCTGTGTAAGAGAGGCCATTTTACATGGTGGGTGGCCCCATGATAAACACTCTTGAATTATTAGGATAAAAGCTTTAAAGCTCAAGTGACCATAGTGATATCAATTTAGAATGGGAAGGGTCAGTAGAGGCCATCTAGTCCAACATTCCCATTTTGCTTATGAGGAAACTGAGACCCACAAAGGTTAAGTGAGTTATCCAAGGTCACATAGTTGGCAGAGCAGGAATTCACATCTTTGGCTTCATCATTCTATGTAATATACTAGAATATTCACTTGTTGGTTGACTAATAACAACAGTGAGAATATTTAATGAGGCACAAGGGTTCCAAATAGGTTTTATTCTTTTTTTCCTTGAAAAAATGTACAGCATATACTTTCAGTATATAATATATATGAATAAAAAGGAAGAGAGTATTTTGGAGGAAGGAAAGTGGAAAGGACTGGCCATTGAGACCAGTCCTTATAAGAATGTGAAGCATGTTTGGCTAAGGCAATCTCAATATGGACTTTGGAGCATTTGTAGACAATTTGTAACTGGATCTGGTTCACTAACCATATGTTGAAAAGGAGCCTTTTAATGGCCGTGGAACCAAATTTGGGAAGGAGAGACAGTCCAAAGGCACTAACCAGCCAAAGCAAGAGCCTAGTCCTTGTTTTATTTTGTTTTTAGCTCCTGGAAACTTTTAAGGAGAGATGCAGTGAGCCTATAGACGGGGAGAAGGCCAACATGTCATACATGTATAAGGCCTCTGTTATTTGTCTCTTTGCATTTGTTATTTCTGGATTTTAGAGGAATGAGGCTACAATCTTGAGAGCTTCAGAAGGTCAAGACAGGAAACCACAAGAAGTAGCTTCAGGAGCTCTACTCGTGGAGCTAGAACTCATGCTGGGATTTGTCAGAAGTCGAAAAGGGAAGAGCAAGGCCCCGAGTGGCCTGACTGACACCTCTAAGAAACAGTGCAGATGTAGACTCACCCATTCATCTGTCAGGCTGTAGTACAAGAGAATATTGTAGGGCAAATGTTTTACAGGAACAGCATTAAGTCTAAAGCCTTTCTGTCCAGTGGCTGAGGTGGTCTAGAGAAGTGTGTGCCCTCAGACTTTTGGGATGATATATTGTAACTTGTGTTCTCACAATATCTTCACAATATATATCCCTTTACAAAAGTTATGTTAACTGGCCAAATCAAACTTGGGAAGGGGAAGGTTAATTGCTATTAGCTACCAATGGGAGAAATATAATAGAACTATGAACTGAACAGATAGAATTAGAGAAGAATCACACCAACTGATGAGGAGTACCCTCCGGACCATGAGGGTTGATATAGTCAGCCTCACTTTTGGAGAGCAAGCCCAGAACCTTGCTACACTGAGGTGGGCCTTTCGATCACAAGCATGTTACTTAAGTGACCCTCTTGGGTGTCTGGCCAATTTGGGTAGACTGATATTCTTTCTATCATATTTTAAAAAAAACAACTTTAAGACAGAAGAGCAAGGATTCAGAAAAATGGATTAAGTGACTTGCCCAGAGCACACAGCTAAGAAGTAATTGAGGCTAGATTTGAACCTAGGACCTCCTGACTCTAGGTCTGGGGCTCTACCCACTGTGCAACAGATTTTCAACTGTTTATTCTACTTATATGAATTTTAACTTGCTTTGAGCTTCATAACCATTTAAACCAATTATATTCTTTTTTTTCTTAACTAGCAACCCAGATCATTTTTCCCAAATTTAATTTTATTGTTTTCTAGTTAACAAGAATTTGTTTTCTCTCTTTTCCAATTCTAATGAATTGAACATCTAAAAAAATAAGTCAAATAAAACAAATTCCCAAATTAGCCATCCCCAGGAACATATGTCTCAGTTTGCATCTAAATCTCACATATCTCTGACAAGAGGTGGGTAGTATGCTTCATCTTTGGACCTCTGGAATCATATCAGCCCATATAATCTGTAAGAGTAGTCATTCCCATTCATTAGTGCCCAGGAAGGGCAGTTCAGTATAATGCATTCATTTCGATCCAAGAGGATTCAAGAGGATCAAGGCTTAAATTGTACCTCTGATATTTATTATCTATATGACCATCATCAAAGTTTCTAAGAGTTAGGCAACTCTGACATTAAGTGCCTGATGGGTTGTGATCTCCTTAAGTGAGTCCCCCAAACAAAGAAACCACAGGTCCTTGATGTGGCCCAAGGTTAAGAGGAGGTAATGGTAGGAATGATGGGAGAAAAACAAACACTGAATTTGGAGTCAGGAGCAGAGATGGTTCAAATTCTGGCTTACAACATTTACTAGTTGTGAAATCATGTAACCGATTGGCTTCAGTTTATTCATCTTTAAAAGAGGCATCATGGGAAGATCAAAGGATATAATATAGGTAAAGAGCTTTTTTTTCATGGAATTGTGACATTTAATGAGAATCTTTCTTCCCTTCCCTACAGCTCCTCTTATATGTGTGTGTACACACATACACACAAATATATACACACAAATACAGTAAGTTGCCACTGGGTTTGACTAGGATGAATGGAGCATTAAATACTTTGGGTAGGGGGACAACGTAAGGGAGGGCAATACAAAACAGGAGTTGCAAAAGCTTGAGTATAGGGGAGACCAAAAAGCACGTGGAGTGGGAATTTGTGAGTGGAGAGAAAATGGGTCAGTTCTACATTAGTCTTTGGAAATTACTAGACCATCAGAGGCAAAGTCCTGAAGCAGATAGCAGAACGAACTGGAGCCAGAGAGAGGCACTTTGACCAAAGGTATGGGAAAAATGACCATTAAGGGGTGTGTGAGGCCCCCTTCACCTCCTACCCAAGCCCTCTGGGGCCTCCTAAGAGGAGGGGATTGGGAGAAGTGACCCAGATAAGGATATGTTTTTGGTAGACAGATTAGCTGTATGATTCTTTCTCTTGCCTACAGGAAAGGGCTAGAAGTCTCCTCTTAAGTAGCTTGTCCCTTATCAAGGATATGGGGGCCCTCCACCTCTTGGAGCTGTTTTAAGCTCTACTAGTTCAAAGCTACACTAAAACTTTTGGGACATCTTGTATTTGCTAGTTGATGGTTTACTTAGCCTTTAAAAGAAGACACTTAATTTCACACACACACACACACACACACACACACACACACACACACACACACACACACACATATTAATGCAAATGATCCTCCAAGGAGCCCTTCAAACCTTGACCCTACCCTACCTTTCCAGAATTATTGTATATGACTCTTAGGAACACTTCGATGCAGCCACACTGCCTTTGCTCTCATACAGCACATTTCCTTTCTCTCTTGTTTGGAATGCATGCTATCTTCCCTCCATCTCTCGGAATCTCTGCTGTCCTTTGAGGTTTGGCTCAAGTGTCACCTTCTAAAGAATATCTTTTTTTTTTCTGGTCCCCTCCCCTTCATGCATGCATCAGCTAGTGCCTGCCACAAAATCACTTTCTATTTTCTAGGTACCTATGTATGTCCTTGCCTCCAACAACTAGGTTGTAAACTCCTTGAGAAAGGGAATGGATTTTGTCTTCAACTTTGTATCTCTAGCACCTAATATAGTGCCTGGCATACAATTCTGTAGGAGCCTAATAAATGATTATTGGTGGATCCATTTAAGTAGGCACTAATTATTAATAACCAATCATTAATTGGTTAGCAATTAGTGAACCAACAAACAACCAACTAATTAGTCAATTAAATAATGCCTAGTTGATTGTTTGTCGATTAAGTGATTAATAATTAGGCTCAGTATTCCTCTTTCACAAATGAGTAGACTAAGACTCTGCCCCAATTTACCTATGTGACTTTTGGCATGCCACTTAGCTCTCTAAGTCTCAGTTTCCCCATGTGTCAATATATTTGGATTACTTAGCATCCAACTTGGCTCTAAATCAGTGATGCAAGGATGCTGAGCTAGATGACATCAGAGCCCTCTTCCGATGAAGGATTTTTGGTCCCAAGATGTGCCATCATCACAAAAAGCTAGAAGTGGGATATAAACCCCAGGTCCTCCCATTGCAATCACACTGACTTTTCCTATGTAAAGGCGGCTTTTTATTGTCACAGCCCTTATTGAGTTACTCCCCTGGACCTCTTAGATCTCCCAACTCACCTAACACCAAGAAACCTGCCTGCCTGGCCCTGCCTCCTCCCAAACTCCTGCATGACCATTATATGGCTCAGAGCAACCGTCCAGCATCCAGGTCTGCAGTGAAAAAATGGGGACATCCCTTGTCCTAGTTGGGAGCTGCTCCCCATGCCTTCTCCCGACCAGGCAGGCAGCTGCCTGCACATAATATACCATGTCAGAAACGCTGTTCCTATTATTATAAATATGCAAAGCTCAGGGAGGCAGCAGGCAAGAAGGGGATAAAACACCCAGGGTTTATTTACGAGCCTCTGACTCCAGCTTGGGAGCTTTATTTGCTTAATGAATGACCGGGGCCAGCCATCAACACTGGGATTTATTTGTCATCGGAAAAAGAAGACACTTGGATGTGGAGATGTAAAAATGACAAATACACAGGCTCAGGCTGGGTGGTATTTCACTGCCAGGATACAGGGGGAGAGGGAGATGGGAGCAAGGTGAGCCGGGGGAAGGGACATGGTTTGGAGGCTACAGTGGCAAGCTCTCAAAACTACTGGAAGCAGGAGGATGGGTCCTGTTTTCAAATAAGGAAACAACTGGAGCTTTCTGGAAAAGAAGTTAAGTGCTGGGGTGGGGGGGGGGGGCATCCACCTTCTCTGTTAAGCCTTTTCTGATCCCCCGGACCAGGTCCTGGTATTTAGCACTTAAAAGAACTTTAGAGACCATCTGTTCTAAGGCATCTTAGCTTTTTTTGTGTCATGGACCATTTTTTAAAAATCCTTACCTTTTGTCTTAGAATCCATATTAAATGTGGAGTCTAAGACAGAAGAGCTGTAAGAGCTAGGCAGCTGGGGTTGAGTGACTTGTCCAAAGTCCCACAGCTAAGAAGTATTTGAGAACATCTTTGAACACAGGAGCTGCCTTCTCCAGGTCTGGCTTTCTATCCTCTGAGCCACCACACTGACCCTTCATGGACCCTTTTGGTTTACTGGCAAAGTTTATGGGCCTTTTCTAGAAGAATGTTTTTTCAGTCCATAAAGTAAAATACATACAAAATATACTGAAATAATTATCAGATTTTTCTCTTTAAGTTCATGGATTCCAGATTAAGAATTTCTGATTTAGGGGACAGTTGGATGGCTCAGTGGATTGAGAGCCAGGCCCAGAGACAGGAGGTCCTAGGTTCAAATCTGGTCTCTGACACTTCCCAGCTGTGTGACCCTGGGCAAGTCACTTAACCCCCACTGCCTAGCCCTTACCACTCTTCTACCTTGGAGCCAATACACAGTATTGACTCCAAGATGAAAAGTAAGGGGTTAAAAAAAAGAATCTCTGATTTAAACCAATCACTTAATTTGACAACTGAGGAAACTGAAGTCTCTAGAGGTTATGATTTTCCCTAGGTCACAGAGATAGCAAGTAGCACAATTAGAATTTGAACCCAGATCTTCTGATTCTAAATTTTGTTGTTCGGTCATTTTTTCAGTCATGTATGACTCTTCATGACCCCATTTAGGGTTTTCTTGGTAAAGATACTGGAGTGGTTTGCTATTTCCTTCTCCATCTCATTTTATAGATAAGGAACTGAGGCCATCAGGGTTTAGTGACTTGTCCAAGATCATACAGCCCTAAGTGTCAGAGGCCAGATTTGAATTTGTCTTCTGGACACCAGACTCAGCGTTCTAGCCACTGTACCACCTAGCTGCCTTGATTCTATATCCACTGTTATAATCTGTGAACCTAGGGGAAACTGCTTCAATCATTTGTTAGAGCTCCTTTCTCTCCTATCTTGTATTTAATTTCTCAACTATCTTGTATTTAATTTCTTTTAAAAATTCTTTTAAAAATTTTTTATTGTCAAACTATCTTGTATTTACTTTCTTTTTAAAAAGTATTTTTTATTATCATAAAAAACATACTTCCATATTGGTCATTGTTGTAAGAGCACGCGCCTTGTATTTACTTTCTTAAGTAGAAACTATATTCCTCTCAGTAGAATGTAAACTCCTAGAGGACAGGATTGTGATCTTGTCTTGCAGCTCAGCACAGTGCCTGGCACATGGTGGGCACTGCATAAATCCTGGTTATTACTATGGTGGTGTTCTTCTTGTTACATTTTACTTTCTATGCTTCCAAGCTCCCATTCGACTCTGAGCTCTCCTATGATTTCTTTGGGAGTCCCAAATGGAGCCATTCTACACCCCAGAAGTTAAATGAATATTTAACTTCTAATATGCATTCAGTTTTTAGATTCTTTTTTAGAAACTTATTCAAAAAGAGAAAGAGGAAGCAAAGGGAGGCCATGGCTAATGAAAGCTATCAGGTGGCCTGGCACCCTGGTGGTTAGACAGACCTCGTTCAGAGAGATCATCTCAGTCTGCCCTGAATTCCCAGGTTTAGGAACAAGTGGTTTTGGTGGAAGGCATGCGAGCCATGCTTGGCCTCTTTCGCCCCCTGGATCTATCTGCAGGACAACAGCGTAACTCAGGCTTGGACTTCCAGAGCTGGGCAGGAGAGCAAAAGCTCTTTTCCTTAGATGTGGCATTTGCTTCATTGGTCAGCAGCTTCATTCTCCTGCTTCTCTCTCCATGTACTTTAGTGCCCAAAGTACAAGCAGTGAGTCCTGATTCTTTCCCAAAGCTCTAGACAGATTAAGTGGCTTCAGGCAAAGAAAGGGCTATTCATACTTCAGGGTCACCTAAAATGTATATCTCACTCTGTGGTGAGTCCGTTGGAATTTCTTGATGCTCCCTGGGGAAACCTCAGGAATCAGACATTCACGTGGGCAGCCACAGGGAGTAGGGCACCTTGTCCTCTCTTGTCACCGAGCACCACTGTCAAAAAAGTGCAGCAGGGAAAGTCTTTTTTTTTTTTCTTTAATCAAATCGTTTTTACACTTTATCTCACAAAGTCCTATTGGGTTCTCTCTTAAATAATTGCTACCAGACACCATTCTAACATCAAAGGGGCATCAGATCTGCAGCAAGGTCTAATCACAATCATAGATTAAATCTATAGGATCCTCAAACTATAATCAGACCCCTTCATTTTATGGAAAAGGAAACCGAGGCCTCAGAAGTTATGGGATTTGACCATGGTCACACAAATAATAAGCAGCAGAAGTAGTAGCAGAATTCAAAAGAGTCAGTATATTTTCCCTTGAACCATGCTATAAAACTTAAAAGATAGCAAAGCACTTCACATAAATATAAATTCATAACAATCCTATGAGGCAGGAGCTATTATTATCATCCCCATTATAAAGATAAGGAAAATAAAGTTCAGACAGGTTACATGATTTCATATGATCATAGATTAAGAGCTCAAAGGGTTCTTAAAGGTCATCAAATCCAAATCCCTGATTTTACAGAAGAGGAGACTGAGGTCCAGAGAAATTAAATGGTTTATCCAGGGTCTAATAAATGTCTGAGGCAGGATTCAAACCCAGATCTTCTTGTCCTCAGGTCCAAGATCCAAATTTGGACCTGGTAAAAGAAAAGGCCTGGGAGTCAACTAAGTGGCTTAGTAGATTGAGAGCCAGACCTGAAGATGGAAGATCCTGGGTTCTAGCCTCAGACACTTCCTAGCCTTATGACCCTGGGCTAGTCACTTAATCAACATTGCCTAGCCCTTATTGCTTTTCTGCCTTGGAACTAATACATAATGATTATTCTAAAACTGAAGGTAAGGGTGGGTAGAGACAGAGACAGATGGGAGAGGAGAGGAGAGGAGAGGAGAGGAGAGGAGAGGAGAGAGAGAGAGAGAGAGAGAGAGAGAGAGAGAGAGAGAGAGAGAGAGAGAGAGAGAGAGA